>NC_074709.1:20321030-20640546 GCF_024334085.1 Lutzomyia longipalpis
AATCTGGCACTGGGTATCTTGTATGGCAAAATAGCCCTGTGGATGGTGTACTGGATTCTCTATTTTACAGTCCGGGGATCTAATCCCGCTGCCGAATTTTCTTTTTTCCCCAAAATTACCCTTTTTACCAATAAATTCCCATTGGAATGTCTCACAAATTGCCACGGGGAGTGTTCTGATGGTGGACAGAGTGGATGATGGACATACAATGTCTTTTCTTTGATATTTTCTCAACATTTCTTATACGTCATTGCTGAATATCATAAAAATATTAATAAAATCGCAATTGACAATTATTGCAGAGCTCCCATTGGGTTATAGGGAGTTCATTGAGATCCTTGGCATGAACCTCAAGTGTTATGCAGACCATGGTCACATGTTGAAGATGGCCATAATTGTTAATTTTTATTCTTTCACATGGAAAATAAGTACAAAAATCATTCTTTCTACCTAAATATTTCACGGTGTGTATTATTACTATCATTTTACCATTCTTGTAGGTGATCGTAATGGTAAAATTATACATTGCAAATGGCAACATTTTTTCAACAATGCTATTTTTTCTAATATTTCCTAAAAATTCCTTTTCATTTGCAATGTCTCTCTTGCAAGAGTTTACTATATCTATATTCATCTTAAAAAATGGACCTTTAAGGGAGGGGGGGGGGATGTGTTGAATAGAGATAATTTTTGACAAAAATATTATTCTAAAATTTTAATTTTATTTGTATTGGTAATTAAATTACCTTTCAGGAAACCTTCTCAGGTTTGTCTTAAGAGATTTCTTTTGCTTTCTTTAAAAAAAAAAAACATTTAATTTCTATTTTATAATACAAGGGGGTTAAACAAAGGAATTTCATTGCTGTACAATACACATGTATATGACTTATGTAATGCAATCCGTGATAATACATTATTCTATTTTTTTCTGGTAATTGGAAAATTGCAGAAGACAATTTTCTTTTTTCTCACAATGTTCTTTTGGTTTTATTGGCCCTTTTTCAATGCCTTGATATTTTTTGTGTAAAACAAGAGGTTTGGGTAAAAAAAAATTAAGTGGAAATGACTTAAAAAAAAAAATTTGATAATTAATTCTTGAGATATGCAAATTTCAGATTGATAGTACGAGGTTTGTTGTAAAAGATTTTTTTGCTGTCTGAAATTTCTATTCACGACCCTGAGGATGAACAAACAATATCTATTTTTTCTTATATAAAAATAAATAAAAATAAATTATTTGGTTGCTGGAATGGAGCTACCAAGGTTTTATTTTTGATTGCAAAAGAAAAAACTGAAAATATTATAAATATTTCTTTGTTAGATACATTCTCTAATTTTGACATAAAATTCATGAATTTTATAAATATGTTTTTTTGGTTTAAAAGTAAAGATTATTTATTAGCAACTATATAATCTTCTATCTACAAATCATCAAATAATTATCATTGGATTACTAATCAGGGAGATATAAGAAATAATTCTGTCATATGTATTTTATCAAGACTTTTGAATAAGACATTCATTATCTACAGATGAAATACTTTCATAATGTCATTATAAAATCGTCTGGCTTTAGTTTTATGAAATGAACCAATCTCATAAGATATAAATATGGTTCTCTACGGTCTCAATGTTCTCAACACTTGAAACATGTTAAATTAAGAAAAGATGACAATAAAGAAAAATAAAGGAGACAATGTTTTAGCTTTGACTTCGAGATTATTCACATATTTGTTATTTTTCAAAAAAGTTTTCAATTAATTGAATGATATTTGAAAGAGTTGCTTTCAACAGCTAGGGGTTGTAACACTGGGAAAAAAGTGAAAATATTTTGTCTCTGAAAAATCTTTCCTATTGAATTTCTTTTCCTTGAAAACTGCATTCATCGCCTTTCTAAATCTGCTAGGATGACCAAAATTGAATTTTTTCACAGAAAATATTTTATCTAAAGACCTTTGCATTATTTTTGTCGAGAAATTATAACTTTTAGACATCTACTCCACAGTCAAAGTGCTTATTTATTATATAGAAATATCATATAAATCTTTATTGATTATTTACTTTCTTTTAATTGATATTGAAGCATAATTAAGAAAAAGGAAATAAATACATATATAGGAACACATTTTTTTAATAATATATTTTTTACTTGCCATTAATTGAAAAGAGTATTTTAACATAAAATATTACTGTTAAATGAAAATCTAATTTAATCAATTTTAATTATTTGCAAAAGGAGTTCTTGTGAGTGATAGTCCGAATGTGAAGAAGATGTTCCTGTTTACCTATTTTTTTTTTAAATTAAAGCAGTAATAATATGTAGGTAAGTCATAAGATTTTTGGTATTATGGGAAATATATTAGGAAATTTTGACATTTTATTTCTTTTTTTAATCAGATCTTTGGATGAACATTACTTTTCTAGAACAAAAAATCTTTGTTTTCCTTTTCGTAGAACAAAAAAAGAAAACGGTCAAAAAACACCATCTATTAAAATCTTATAACAACCTATAAGTTGTAAGAAAAGAAAAGATTTTTATCAAAACCGACCCATATTTCTTTAAAAATTATAAGCTTAAAAACATTCAAGAAATTAAAAACTTCAAATTGAACGTTATTTTACTTCCTATTAAATGGAAGGTGGTAAGAAAAAGAGAAAATTCTCTGTGCGGCTTTTACTTGACGAAAGAAAAGGATTTCTAATGATTTAAAAACGAAAGATAATGTATGAAGATTCTCTTTACCACTTTTTAGGAAAACTTTATTTTAAAAAATCATGACTCTTATGATATATTATTCTTCAAATTACTGCATTTTTCCCATTCTTCTTATTTACAAAGATGTTAAGATGGATAGATAGATTATTTTACTCATCTCATGAAGGTTTTCCAACCCCCTATTACATCAATTTACATGTGCATTAGAAAAATGAGGTGACCCATAAGAGAAAGAGAGTGGGAAAGAGAGAGGATAACCTTGCCAAATACAAACTCCATATTTACCAATATCCTTTCTACATTATTTCATATGAAAACGTTGTCCTTTTGGCTTGTAAAAAAATGGTCCACTAAAACTTTCAAATTACCAGATAAAATAAGAATGATTTAAAATATTTCATATCAAAAATTTACTTCTTTTATTAAACACCCCCTCCTTAAAATTTCGTTCTTTATAGCCAAACTTAAATTCTTGCAAGAGATACATGAGGAATTAAAAAAAAATGAAAATATGTAAATAATGAATTAATGAAAATAAAAGAAGAATGATGAAAGTTCAGAATATGACCATTAATATACCGTAGAGGCCCTGTATTAAAAACATTATTTAATGAGTTTGTATGCAGTAAAGTATTTATGTTAAAAAAGTAAGACTTCTGAAGAACCATAGAGCCATTACAGCTCTGTCTCTCTCAAAGGGTAAAATTATTTCTTCATATACATTGTATATTTGCTCTATGGAGCAGGGATGGCAACTAATAAATGAATAAATAATTCTATTTAACTACTGTATATTTTAACATCTTTATAAAAAGAGTGAGAAAAGGGAATATTCTTTTGAACTATTGATTTTAAAAGTTGAGTTATTTTTAAGAAAAAAATATATAATAAGAATCATGATTTTTTTAAACAAACTTTTCCCAGAAAATAGTAAGACAAAAAGTTTTGAATTATTTTTTTTCATGGTTTTTAAAGCATATAGCCCTAGTTGTTACGCGTCATGAAACAAGTTCATAGTGATGATGATGGTTTTTAAAGGAATAGAAATCATTTAATTTTAAAACGTTCTCACAGTTTGCCCTCTCTATCCTGTACTATTACACAGTCTCAACTCTCAAGATATCTAACAGAATAGAAAGTAAAATTACGCACAATCATAATTGTTATTTTTATTAGTTGTGTTTCTTCCAGACACTGCCTTTTTTTAACACCTGAATATTCATTTAACATTGAAGCATATTATTTTCTGAAATTGTATTTATAAAAAAGTGAACATGAATCATTTCTTCCCATTCGGAATTTCACAAGAAATCCCATAGCAAAAAAAAACTGAATTAATTTTTCTTCATTTAAATATAGTATTTTATGTTAAAATACCTCTCTTGTATTTATTTTGAATACGAATAATAATAAATTTTTTAAACTTAAAAATATATATTTTTTTGAATGATAATTATTTTTCCTTAATGAAAGTAAGGAGAGTAGATTTCATTTTATTCCATTTCATATGCTTCAATTGTTAAGAACCATATTTATGTCTATTAGAGCATTATGAGAAAGCAAAACAATTTAAAATACCAATTTCATTTGTAGAAATTGAATGTGTGATTAAAAAGACTTGAAGACATGATGACAATTATTTCTTATATCCTCCTAATGAATAAGATAATGATAGTTCTTTTATGATTTTTAGCTAAATAGTTTATTAGTGTACTAATAATCTTTATAAGTCAATCATAACGCGTCCAGTTATAAGAGTTGGTGTCCCACAACGTGTAGAAGTTTGTTTATGCGTTGTAATACTATTTGTGAGCAGAATTAGTAGATAAATTTAATTTTTTTGTAAAATTCGGCAATTTGATGGATAAAAATGGTCATATCTCTGGTTCTATAAGACCTACAGAAATTTCTTGACTAGTTTTGGAAAGATATTGAAATAAGCTATAATCTGATATATATTTCGATACATTTCAAGGTCATCTCCAGAACACAAAATGGCGGATTTTTATTCTACCAAAACAGTTTTTTGCACTTTTTGTCCTCAATGAATGGTTCTAGAGGTTTCTGATGTTCTAGAAAGTTGTAGAGAATTGCAAAACCATTAATTTGATACTAAGATGAGCAAAATCGGTCAAGCAGTGCAGGAGATATGGCTCTTAGAACTTTTCAAATTCAAGAATTTTTCAAATGGCCATATCTTCTAAACGGCGACATAGAATTTCTTCATTTTCGGACTGGTGAAAGATATTGACTCAGGCTACAACATATCAAAATTTAAAAGAAATCGATGATGGGGATTCGGAGATATTGCCCCTTAAAGTTAGGCAATTTTTGTTTTTGTTTTTAGCGCCTCTTGCGGTTGTTTTTGAAACTTGAAATGTTCTAGACAGTTGTAGGGCTTCGCAATACCTTTCATTTGATACCAAGATGGTCAAAATCGGTCAAGCCGTTCTCGAGATATATCGAAAAAACACTTTTTGCTTTAGGCCGCCATATTTGCTAAACCGCTTGACCGATTTTCAAGTATGGATTATCGATGAAAACGTCTCACTGAGCTCTACAACATACTAAAATTTCAGACCTCTAGCTATAAGGGAAGTGGTTGATAGTAGTTCAAAATGGCGGACGGCGGCCATCTTGGATTTCAAAAATGCGAAAAAATGAAATTTTACACCCACATTTCTATAGAAAACTTCAAACCGGAAGTCTCTATCTGTTACCGTTCTCGAGCTATAAGGGAAAGTTTGGGCGACCGGCCGGCCGGCCGGCCGGCAGGCCGGCCGGATCAAAAATTTTCCACCACCATTTTTGGAATGTGGGTTGTCTGAAACGTGCTCATACCAAGTTTGAGCCCGATCTGAGGTGGTCGGTTTTTCCGACGATTACAATACTTGGTGTTGGCCACGAAGTGGAACACCAACTAATAAGATCATAAAAACCCCTTTTATAATGAATTTAATTTTAGAATTGCATTAAAATTAAGTCTTATTTAAGACCAATTGCCCTCTCTTGTGACCTATGGTCAGCAATGAATGCTAAAAAATCAATTATAAATGAAAATCATTAAATCTTTCCTTTCTAACAATATTACTTTTGAAAATTAACATTTTATCGTTAGAGATTGTGAGAAACCTTCTTTTATCAATCTAATCCACCATTTTCCTAACAAAGAATTATTAATACCATTTGTCGTTCTTTCGTTTGCAATAAAAAATTAAACTTTATCAAATACTAAAAAATAACTTCTTTGATTCGAAAGTATTGATGGCTTAATTGTGAGGTCATTGTCATTAACCAAACCTCATAGTATAAAACTAAAATCTTCCTGAAAGGTAATTTAATTACCAATACAAATAAAATTAAAATTCCAGAATAACTTTTTTTATCACAAATTACCTCTCTTTATTCAATCCATCCCCCCCCTCCCCTAAAGGTCCATTTTTTAAGATAAATATAGATACAGCGCACTTCAAACCCTTGCAAGAGAGACATTGCAAATGAAAAGGAATTTTTAGGAAATATTAGAAAAAATAGCATTGTTGAAAAAATGTTGCCATTTGCAATGTATAATTTTACCATTACGATCACCTACAAGAATGGTAAAATGATAGTAATAATACACACCGTGAAATATTTAGGTAGAAAGAATGATTTTTGTACTTATTTTCCATGTGAAAGAATAAAAATTAACAATTATGGCCATCTTCAACATGTGACCATGGTCTGCATAACACTTGAGGTTCATGCCAAGGATCTCAATGAACTCCCTATAACCCAATGGGAGCTCTGCAATAATTGTCAATTGCGATTTTATTAATATTTTTATGATATTCAGCAATGACGTATAAGAAATGTTGAGAAAATATCAAAGAAAAGACATTGTATGTCCATCATCCACTCTGTCCACCATCTGAACACTTCCCATAGCAATTTGTGAGACATTCCAATGGGTATTTATTGGTAAAAAGGGGAATTTTGGGGAAAAAAGAAAATTCGGCAGCGGGATTAGATCCCCGGACTGTAAAATAGAGAATCCAGTACACCATCCACAGGGCTATTTTGCCATACAAGATACCCAGTGCCAGATTCATTAAAGCTTTCGACCCAGACGCTTGCAAATTTGTATTTGAGCTAGAAATGACCATGGTATTTGGTTTGCAATGGATTTATGGCACTTTAGGGTATGTACCTCGATGGTTAGTGAGGTCATGCAGATCTTTGGTTCACGTTGAAGATGGTATTTGGCAAGAATTAATAAATTTATTTTCTTTTAAATTGAATTAATTAAATTAAATTTTACTTTGGGATCATTTGTGAGTTGATTTATTTTACTTTTTGTCAATGGTAATTTTAAGGGTTGTTGCAGATGGAAGTATTAATAATATTTTGTCAGCAATACATTTGTTTTGAGAGCTTTTCAAAAATACTTTTCAATTGTATTTTTGAGCTTGAGGTAAATGTAATGTGAAATTTCACTTCATGGACCCTATGAGGGGATGGAAGAATAAATGTTAATTGTTGTGAAAGAATTAAATTTCGGAACTTTCAATGCTCTTTGCAGCCATGAAAAGGATGTTAAAATAAAAATTATTGCTGACACAAAAATTTAAATAAAAACATTTCCAATTGCAACAGTAAAAGTGACCAAATTGCAGTGAAGAAGCTACAGATCCTCGAATTTACACCCAAGGAAGTCAGAAAACAATTCTTCCTCAAGTGTTAAAATTGTTACCATCTTCAACTTTCACCAAATAAATTTTAAAAAAAATGTTCAATTGTGCCATCTGCAACTATACAAAGAACATGGTCGTATTGTGTTTATTTAAAAAATACTTCCGTTAGAACCGCAGAAATCACAAAGGCAAAAATAGTTTTCAATACATATTTTTTACGATAAGATTCCTCAGGATTGTTGTTGAAGAAGAAGAGAAATTTCCCCAATATAAGATTGGAAAATGTCTGTAAATTGTCAATATATTTCCTTTCTTATTTAATATTATTCATCGGCAATCAACCACTACATCTTTCAATTTTAATGTCTTCAAAATTGTTGTTGATGAAGAAGAAAAACAAAACCACCTCAAAGTGTTATTATGAAATTGGTGAAAAATGGCAAAAAATTTTTTAATTTTATAAAAAAAAAGTGGAGGAATAATTTCCATCAGCAACCACCCACCGCACATTTACAAATTCCCTTTAATTTGTATTTTCTTCAAATAGTTGATGAAGAAGAAAAAATTCACCTCATAGTAATATGAAAGAAGTTGATGAAGAATTAATTTGTATTTTCTTAAAAATTGTTGAAGAACCTACATTTACCAATTTTATTATTTTCAATATAAAATAAATTAAATTTCTTTAAAAAATCACTTTAAAATCACCTCAAAGTGTTATTATGAAATTGGTGAAAAATGGCAATAAATTGATGTAAAAGAAGAGGAAAAATTACCACCCACCACATTTACCAATTTATTTATGAAATTTCTTTTAAATTCCTTCAAAAATTGTTGTCATTGAAGAACTTCTTTTGAAGAAAAAAATCACCTCAAGGTAATACGAAGAAGTTGGTGAAGAAAAGGGAAATATTGAAAAATATAAATTGAAGGAAAAGAAGAGAAAAATTCACCACCCACCACAATTAACAAAATTTCATTATTTTCTCCAATTTCTTCAAATAGTTGAAGATGAACAAAAAAATCATCTCAAAATAATATGAAGAAATTGGTAAAGAAAATGGTAATTATGTATATTAAAAGAGAAAGAGAAAAATTTCCATCAGTAACAGACCACCACATTTACCAATTTCCCTTATCAAATGCGTATTTCCTCAATTTTCTTTCAATTAAAATGTTGGTGAAGAAAATAGAATTAACAATTTTATTATTTTCTCGAATTTAATAAATAATAATTTTATTTATTTATTTAAAGAAGAAAAAGTAGAAGAGGAAAAATTACCATCAGCAGCAATCACCCACCGCACACATAAAATTTCCCTTTAATTTGTATTTTCTTCAATTTTTTTGAAGAGGAAAAAGAATGGTAAATGTTGAAAAATATATATAGCAATGCCCATCGGCAACCACTTGACCACTCATATTTAACAATTTTGCATGAATTTGCACCGAATGAGACACGCCATTGAATACTGCCACGAAGAAAACATGAAAATCCCAAAATTCTCCCCAAAGGGATTTTTCCACTGTACGGAGACACATCAGCCGGTGCACCCTGTGAGCTGTCATCGCAAAATGGCAACAAATGAACAAAAATCACTGATTTTTCACAAAATGCAAAAAAACTCATATTTAACGTTGTCGCACAAGAAAGTCATGTATGGACGAGTTGTACAACTCCATGAACCCCATCTTATGGTATATGAACCATCCGCATATATATATTTATTCTTGGAGAAAAATGCAAATGTTCGAAAGAAGCCCCTTTTTGAGCCCCATGGGGTGCCCCCACAATTTTGGTCTCTTCGGACCACTTGTAGCCCATCTATCTAGCTTTCCAACGATCCCAAGCTCATTGCAATCCATCAACCCTAGACCGAGATATTGGTCAAAAACCCAAGACATGCCAAAAGCACAACACCCACGCATATCTGCAGAAGGAGGGCGCATTGGCACCAACCCTCTTGGGAGGTATTCACCTTGGCCCATAGCTACCACCTGCCCGAAGATGGGCCAAATCGAAGACCCATCAGCTTGGTCATCTCCTTGTTAGATCAGGAAGTTATATTTGAACAGCATATGCTTCACAGTCTGTATTTTAACTTAATGTCTAATTTAATTAAATTAAGTTGGTTTAAGTGCGATTTAAAGATTATTTAAACGTTCTACTTCTATTAGTATAAACAAATTAAAAATTAAAAATTAAATCAGTTTCCCAATTGATAGAAATCCTTTAAATTTTCATTGAAAATCGGTTCTGAAATTAAAGATTTTTCAAAAAAAATTCTAGATAGGTTCTGGTACTGATGCTGTCAAGAACTCTAATTTTCAATTTTTTTTTAATTTGATGAGCCTGAACAAAGGAGTTTAATCACTGATACGTGTACGTACATATATGAAAAGTCCTTTATTCGAAGAACTGTCGGGACAGCTTAGAGGATCAAACAAGATCAGAAATTTAGAAATCATCAAAGGAGAATAAGTTGAGAAAAGCCGGAAAAGTTTAGCACAAAAATAGAAGAAATTCCGCCACCATTAAGTATTTTAAACAATGGTGACGTCATTGTTTGAATTTTTAATTAAATCCTTGCCGATTTTTCCCAGCTGATTCCTGTGGAAAATGTAAATTTTCTTTAAAGATTCCTTAGAATATTTTTAAAGATCTCTTTACAAAATAAGCATAATTGTTTCACAAAAAAAGGAATTTTTCATACAACAATGCATAAACTCCTTTTCAATTAAATAAATTTTAATTTTTAATTGCGTCTAATTTTATCTAACATTCCCAATGAATTTAAGGCTCTTTCCTATATAGGTTTATCTCTTACCTCTCTTGTCAATTTTTGATGTTTTAATAGAGCATAAAATCATTAGAGAAACTCGTTTAAATTTTAATTCTATCAACTGTGCGTTTATTGTCTCCTCTTGTGCCAAATATAGGAGAGTAGACATTAAAAATGACTTAATGACTCACTAAAAGTTGATTTTTTTTTCGAAGCTAGAATCGGTGATTTTTCATGTCGTGCGCGAGTTTGAAAGAATAAATCACAACGAGGAAATAAAAGTTGAGGCATAAAAGGATAATTCGTGATTAAAAGCTCCCTAACGAAATATGTTTAAAGCTTGGCAAAAATGTCCATTTAAGCAATGTTGCCTGTCTCGTGATATAAATAGTGAGAAAAAGAATATTTTCCGTATATACATATTTTCATAGCATTTGAACAATATTTAAATGATTGTGTATCGGACTTGAAGAGCATTTATTCAATAAATGTTATTGAATTTGAAGGCTAACGGTTTGAAAATATATAACTTCACAATAGTCATCGCCGTATTGAGCAAATTACTTATTTATCGTGCACACAGAATGCCTTCTAAATAGTCGGATATGTATGCATGTGTAGGTGCACGGGGGGCCTAACATTGTGTGCGTCCCAACGGCAAGTGCAGTTGCAATTGCGTGGAGACGCCTGGTTGTGATCTGGCTGAAGGCGAAATTTCTGGGACTTCTCGCGCCATCATTTTTTTTTCGTGGCGAATTTAGAATGATCACACACCCGTCTGGCTCTTATTGTTTAGATGGGGGCACGCAGGGGGAGGTGGGGGCACACACAGCGTATGCATGCCGGGGTGGTGTGAAACATTGAATTTGCGTTTCACGCGATGCTGTGTGCAGACAATAAAAACAACAAAATCCATCGCAAACACAACGATGAAAATTGCTCCGAAAAGATCTAAACGTAGACCGAGTCAAACTCAAAGTTTTGCCTTGGCTAAAAATAAAATAACCATAAAGTAAGATTTGTAATTCTCAGCGATATACAACACTAAGACTCTCCGTCTTCCTCATTGGTATTATATTGCGAATGTGTGACATAAATGTCGCTTTTGTCGCGCGAAAAAGCCAACCCCAAAGATTAGGAGGAGTGCAGTGTTGATGGCTTTTGTGACAAATCCAGGAAGTCACTCTGCCAATTGACATTCGTGCAAATTGCAATCAATCCATGGACTCGGGGGGATTTTGAGTCACAACGACTCTGTGTGCAAACCCACGCTTTGCGTCACATTACTTTGTACTGTTAGCTATTCAGTCCGGCATTGGACTCGTGACGCGCGATTTGATTTATTTGAGGTTAGAATTGAATGGCAGGACTATTTTTGACAGGACTCCCTTTGACATTACTCATTTTGACAGGACCTTTTTGACTGCAATGAATCAAAACACTCCGCGCCCTATTGATTGCAATTCAAATGAATTAATTGCAAATTCTATCTCTACTTTTGATTAAAGTTCCATCGTGGCTGATTAGCAATTGAATTTCAATTAGGTATTCATTTCAAGACTAGCCGTCCTTGTGTTTGGCTCCAATGAAAACATTAACTCTCTGCTTTACTTCCGGGTTTTGGAACTTTTACTTTTTATTCAGTTAAGATTAAATATTTTGCTTGGATGCCTAGCTTGATGAAACTTTTTCTTAAAAATGAATATTAAGCAGAATAAAAGGATTAAAATATCTTTAACTAATTATTTTGAAGTATTTTAGTATTTGAGAAAACATAAACAAATGCTACAAGGTTTTCTTGTAGAGAAAAACAAGAACGGAAAATTCTTTATAATCAAATCAGATAAATACGGAAGTTTATTGTTTTGACAGTGATGGTCGTTTTTTGTCCACTTTAAGGACTTTTTAGGAAAAAATTAACCTTTAAACGAAATTTTAGTATTAAATCTACCGATTTCAATAAAATTGTTCATTTTCCTTATTTAATAGAAAATAAAGTATTAGATTATATTTAAAGTAATTCTATTATGTACGAAAACTGAAGATATTACTTAACTTTATTCTGGGCAGAAACGTAGTTTAAATACCTTAGAAGAATTATTAGAAAACAAATTCCTTTTGAAAATATTTTTTATCGACGTTGAATATATTTATATTTGAGAAAAAAAAAACAATTTTTTGGTTTAATTTCTGACTACGCCTCTGATTGTGAGATTTCAAAATGGCGCATAGCATAGCATATATGTATGTTTTAACGGTTTAATTATGTATATAACAACATTTTAGTCAGTTCAAATGTAATTAATTAGAATAGAAAATCACTCATTTTCATTGTTCCTAAAAAACTAATTTTTAAGAAAAGTCTTTCTAATCAATCAGAAGATAAGAAGTGAGGCTTACAAATAATTTACTTTTTTTGTGAAATTTCATACCTCGAAGAAACTGAACTTTTGAATCAACCCTAAAATGTTCCTTTGTCTCTATAGGAGAATCTCTTTATACATCTTCTAAAGTCTCTCAAATATTATTTTACGGCATAACTATAATTCTTTGTTGGTTTAGTAGAATTTTTTTAGTGGCGTCCTTTGTCCAGTAAGACTGACAAATTTGACGCTATGCGGCGCTCTTAGCACAATATGGCGTATGAGCAAAACGGTTTTGTGTGTAATAGATAAACAATTCCTGCAGCTAAAAAATTCACTTTAATACGCAGCAAAGTCTGTGCGTGATATAAAGTGAAATGAAAAAAAACCGAAAGTCAATTAGAAATTCAAGGAAGAGACGACAGAATTTCCGCGTACATTTGACCTACAATCCTCACGGTGCGGTACGCATGTGGTAGTTCGCCGGCTAGCCGCGTATAGATCTCACTGACCTCTGCAGTGGGAAAATGTGTGACAACGCACGCGTTTTTGTGTCACGGTCATGCTATTTTTTATACACTCAAATATTGTATATGCGCGCGAGACGCCCATATATTGGTCGTTTGTGCAAAAAGCACGCGGCAAAGTTTGCGAGAGGGCAATTTCTGCGCACAAAATGCCGTGTGGGGACACCACATGGCTTTAGTTTTGACTCCACTTTTTTTTCCTTATCTCGCGCGGGGACAATGGTTGTGTTCGGGGGTAATCAGCATCACTGACCCTAGAAGAGATCTTCTTTGTTAGGCAAGGACGGGAAGAAGCATAACATATAAATTGTGAATTTAAAACATTTTGTGATTGCAATCTCGGACAATCACAAAATGCGAGACTGTTTGGAGATCACTCCGCGATTTTCCAACAGTTGTATACAAATAACAAACAAAAAAGTCTCAAATTCACACACTAACGCCTCACAAACGATGAAAATTCATGAAATATTGCCCGAGCTTTCATTGAGCGTGTATTGCGCGAAGCAATATATTTTTTTCTATGCGCCACTGCTGTGTGCGTTTTACATTGGCGGTGACCTAGGTCCTACTTTATGGTACAAAAGTCTCAAAGTGAGTAGCTGAAAAATTCACAGTGAATTTTATATGGGCAACAGGGTGACTCCTCATGTGGTTTTCCCCTTGAAATTCTCTTCTTATCTTCTCAAATATGAAAAACCACACTGATTTTCTTTTTCCCACAGTCAGGGACATTTTTTTCCGCCGCAAACTCCGCATGGCTGTGAGGCGAGTTATTCTTTTGTGGATTTTTTTTGTTTTTAAAAATATATTCTGGCAGTTTTTCGTATCTTTCAATGAGAATTTTAAAGTTGGGAGATTTTTATTAGAACAAAAAATTGGAGTTTTCACTGATTTTTAATGAATGAAGCAAATATATGTACATTATGAATGTATTTGTATGTATCTAGATGCACAAATGTATATAATTGGGCTCTTTTAAACGATCAATAAAAGTTTGAAATCTAGATTTTGAAAAGAAAATGAGTTGAAATATTATTGATTTTGAAAGAATAATGGTTTAAAAAAAATGATTTTAAAGAATTTGAGATTTAAGAAAAAATGGATTTTTAAAAAATCTTTTAATGGACCTAATTCAGCGACCAAGAAACCCTTGAAATCTTTGAATTTTGTACTGAAATTTCAAGATTTCAAGCAAATTTCAAGTGTTTCTTTGGTCGCTGAATAATGCCCAATATTTAAAGATTTTGACGTTACATTATTTTTCTAGAAGTATAAATGAAAAAATGTCTTTTTAAAATCGTGAAAAATCTTAATTTTTTTTTTCAAATTCAAGATAAAATATTAAGAAAGTATTTGTTAGAATATCAATTGTAACGATCGAAATACACCAACTGTCAGAATCTTACAAAACTTTTAATTTATTAACAGAAAATAAAAGATTTTATTCAGAATCGACTCAGATTTGAATAATTCGCTAAAAAATAGCTTTTTCTTGTCTTTAATAACTTCGCTAATTTAGTAGTCTATTTCAGATGAATATAAAAAATTCTGAAAGCTTCATTCGAGTTTATGATAATATAAAAAAAATAAATGAAATATTTAAGAAGAAAAATAATGATTTTGCCTAATATTTTGTTGCTCATTGCATTCACACTAAATTCAATAACTCGAAAACCATAAGATGATTTACTTTCTTCGTCTTCACCGTCTTCACTTTCATTGAAGATTTTTTTTTGCACACACTCTTCTTTTTGTTAAAACCTCTAAGCGAAAGTTCTTGAGATTTTTTCCCAAACAAAAATCTTTTGCGTAAATTATTCCATTTTTTTCGAGATTTTAATTAGTCAAAAAGGTGATGTTTTCCCGGTGAAAACAATGTCCAGCAATGTTTGCGCTTTTTTGACAACGATCTTGAATAAAATCCAATTGTATGAGACGAAACGGGTGGATTTCCACATAAATGGAAAGTTTAGGTGGCTCTCACAGCATTGAACGTTTGCCTTCCGTTTGTTCAACGGAATTTGTAAGCAAATTTTGTCCCCTGATGCGATACCCCCGCAAAAATAAATAACATTCTATTCTTGCAAATTGATGTGGAACTTCAAACATTCTTTGGCGTATTTTAAGTTCTCAAGGCCTTATCACACCATGTCAACAGACACCCGCAATTTGTTATCATTCGCAAATGTGTTTCGACGATGTGATGCCTCCTCTTTGGCTGTTTGTGTGTGTGTTGTGTCTATATATTTTCCGTATGCGATAGATTATTCATTTGCAAAAATATTAAATCGCGATTTTTATTGAATTTTTCTTTAAAAAAAAATAAATATTTTTCATCTCTAAAGCTTTAAACTTTATAATGTTGATTTGACAAAGAGTGAAACCTTGATCACCCATCGAATGATTAACGATAATCGCTGCGCAAACGGGGAAGTAAGTGTTTCAAGATTGCCAATTATTTGATTTGTAATCGATCAGTTTGATCGTCTATGAGCTCATACAGAACTCATCGGCGTTCGGGGCAGTTAGCTCTCAAGCTTTACAATATCAGTGATTTTCAATAAATGATATTGAGTCGTATTCTGTGATGAAGAAAAGGGTTAACCCTTTCGAGTCCTTTGGGTCGCACGTAGATTCAAAAGTGAAACATTCTATTTTCCCGAATTTTAATGAATTTTAATGTTTGTTTAACTTAAAATTGAATTGAATCTACGTAGGTTAGACCAAAGAAGACATCCTACCTGATAAAAATCCTCTTAAAGCTTCTAAAGAATAATTATTGCTAAAAAAAAAATGACTGCATGTTTCATTGTTTCATGTAGACGAGGAAGGATTAACGGAAATTATTAAGACGGGACGTTTTTTTTTAAATTGAAACTGTCATTTGGCATTGAAATTCGGTTTGGGAAATTAGGAGATTAGGACCTTTGTTACCTGAAATAGATACCAAAAATCTTTAAACTTTCCGATAAACCATTTCGCGTTTACGTGAAACATATGTTCTTTTTATCAAAATATTTATTCTGTGGATACTTTCAGATGACTTTTCTCAGTCAGAACGTCTTCTCTGGCATCTTTTGCGTGAATTTGATGAATTTGTAACTTGTAAGAAAAAACAATAAGATTCAGAAAAATAAAATGTTTCACGTTTCCATCTACATATGACCCACAAGACGCGAATGGGTTGAGAAAAGAATGATTTTTAATAGAATCGACACCATAGTTTTATAGTTTTAGATCCACCTCAATTTTTTTTGCAGTGTAGGAAGAAAAGCTACTGAAAGCTTTTAAAAAAATCAATTTCAGTTAATCAAAAGAGATTAGATTGTGATATATCAGACAATGATGCCCTTCTTGATTTTGTTACAGTCATTGAAAGGTGAGAGAGAGAGAGATTTTGAAGGCTACCGTGTGGAGAAAAGGTTGAAAGCCTCGTTCAAGAACACACAATTTGGGCAATCTTTGAGTACCAAAAATTGAATGTGCTAAAAGAATCGTGACTTATGAAAGAAGCAACGTCATTCTGGATCGTATCCGTTATGGGGGTGGCTCAGGTATGGGTCCATTCATTGTACAGAAAAAAAAGAAATAAATTGAAAAAGAATTTTGGGCGAAAGTGCGCATGGGGAATTTCTCGCATTAGCCCACACATATTGGCCATTTTGCGGGTACAGAGTGTAGTCTATTATATTTGTGTAGTAATTGCCGGTATGTTGTAGTACGGAGAAACATGGTGGTTTCTTGGAGCTCGGTGAGCCACTCATGAGTACACAATATTTCCTCTTTCTCTGCGGCGAAGGTGCACTCACTTGGCAACATTGGATCGTGGTGTGGAGATGTCGATAGTAAAAGCTGTTTCTATTACGTGAGATGAAAGTTAAATATAATTTAAAAGTTTTGCTGCACATTCAACTTCTTCGCGACCACGGTGTGAGACATTGAGTGCTTTTGCCATTGACTGGAGACCTCGAGCAGTTCACTGCCTGGATCGGCAAAATGTGTCGGTCGTGACCAAGGAAATTCGCCAAAAGAGCAAATGTTGTGGCCCCCCTTTGGAGCCCCATGAGAGAGTTCTTTGCACTCTCGCGGGGACCTTCTATGGCACCCAGCAAATCAGTCAACGTTACAGCAAGGATAGGCGCGAATATCACATCTGCGAACAACTTTTGCGCACACTACAGCCCTGACCCACTTTAGGGGACAACAACCGCCGAAAAAGCCGATATCTCACATCCAACCGAATCGCACGCGGTCATAACCTCTGTCCAAGTCATTGGTATTTGCCATATTGCTTAATTTGCACACAACTTGCCCAAATTCGCTTTACAAAAAAATTATAATTAATGCTTTGAGGTTTTTTTTGACTGATAACACTTGATATTCATTTAATTTCACATTTTATTCTTTTTATGCCGTTTTATTCAAAAATTTAAATGATTTATTACATCAGGGTTCTTTACTAAATTTGTTATTGTCAATTGTTATTAAACCAGGTATGTTAACCGATTTTAGAAAATGGTAATTTTAGGAAGATAATTTATACAACTTTCAAAAAATTTTTAGTCAAAGAAAATCGATTGATATCTTCTATTTTTTCCACACTGTGAATTTTAAAATTATTATTTTTCGAAGTTTCATTATGAATATTACATCCATATACGGTATGCTTTGTTGAATAGTTTTCCGTATACAGGCACACTACTGGAATGCAAGGAAAGATTACAAATGGACTAAAAGATTCCTGGAATGGGCTTGTTAAATATCCTGAAATTCTTAATCTTAGGTCTCAGTAGACCAATGCTTAGAACATTTAAAACTTATTATGCGTAACCGTAAACAAATAGTAAATCCTACTTTGACAAAATTCACAAATAAGTTCGGCTTAGTAAGTTCTTAAGTCAGGTTTTCGTTTTTTAGGCCAGTATTTAGTTTTTTAAGGTCAAGTTTTTATAGAAGTAAGATTAGTTCAAGCTGAATCAGGACTGTAGCATTTCTTGATGATTTTTGGTTATCTCCGCACCTCGAAATTCGTTATAATCTAGCTTATAAAACTATGATGCCTGATTAAAAAAGAAAACTTTAGCTTAGAAATAAAAATAGAATACAGGCTAAGTTTAAGAAAGTAAGGTTTAGTGTAAAAAGCTATTAAGCTTGAATAAAGAAAATTTTAGCCTAGAATAAAAAAGAAATATTAGGCCAGTTTGAAAACTAGGTAGATCTAAAAAAACGATGTAGCCTACAATATAAAAACTAGACCTAGCTTGTAAAACTTAAGCATGACCTTAAAAACTTAGGCCAGGCTCTAAAGTTCTAAGCTTCGCTTAAGCAACTTAAGATTAGCTTAAGAACCTAAAGCCTGGTTTAAGCTTTAACCTAACTTAAGAGAATTAAAAATCAACTGTAATATATATAGAACAACTAGGAACAATTACCTACCTTTAAATCTATTGTTATTGGAACAACATTATGCTTTTTACGTTCCTCAGTGGAACATTTATTATTTTCATCAACTCAGTTTGTACCTTAAAAGATTAAGACGAATTAAAAGCCACTCACTTTTCACTATGATTATAATTTCTTCAATTACCTACCGATCATGTTCACTTAACCCGATACACAGAATCCAATTTGAAAAGTCCGATAGTGCGAATAGAGGTCAGTGATCATCTTTGTTGATTGATCGTCTTCCAAAAAATCTCTTTAAGATGCGAGATTTGTTGGAGAAGCAAAAGAAATCTCTCACAGAGATGGCCAATTTGTTAATTTTGGATGAAAGTTATGGGATTTTGGGGGAATTATTTTCGTGAAATCGAAATTATGATTTTTTTCCCTCGCGCAACATTTGGATTAATTTTCTAGCCGAATGTGATTTTAAAATGGAAAGTCTTTTGTGAATTTCTTACAGAATAAATTTAAATACAAAAAGAAACGACGTTAGGTACAAAAAAAATGCGTGGAAGATGGGCGCTAGGAAAATAATTAGAAGAGTTTTTCCGAAAGAAAATTTAATGAGTTGATTTAAATATTTAAATTTGAGGCAATTAGATTTTCTTTTGGTGTCTTAGTGGTGGTCTTAGGAGGAAAGAAATATAAAATTCACGTTGCACTTTCACTTGCCAATCAATTTGGTGGTGATTTTCGTTTTGGGAAAGTGTGCAAAGAATTTCGCGGATAGAATTCCGCGTGGTTGATTTAGAAGTGTGAGAGATGGAGAGAGACTTTCGCGCGGCCTTTCCATACTGTGAGGAAAACAATAACCTTTGGACTGATAATGAGCATAAAAATATCTCGAGTAAATATTGAGCTTGAATGACTGATAAAATGCGAGCTTTATTGTTTGGTTTGTTTAATTTTAGAATTTGAGATTCGCGCCGTCCCGCATCCGAACACCCCGGCGGACTCCCCACATTTCGCAATCTCCACCATTGCGGTGTCAGCGACCCGCTTTGACTTACATTACATTGTTTAATTTACCCATCTCTATGTCATACCCACAAATTGCGTTGGCAATGAGCAAAAGCCCGCTTTGTGATCTTGTGCGGCAGAAATTCAATCAACAGTGATCTTCGGGCGATCTCACATGGTCCATATTTATTACAAAAGTTCTTTGAACTATAATTTCTAATATGGCGGTGATGGTGGAAACGTCAAGTGCGCACCATAACTATTAACCCGGCTGACCCAATTTAGTACGCAACTGTGAGGGATTTGCAAAAGAATATATTGGCACTGCCATAGCTAAAAATACTTTATTTCAAGCAAAATCCACTTAAACCCAACAAAACTAAACTCTACACTAATTAATTAAATTCTGTCACTTGTAGTGAATTACAAAAAGCCACACACAGCAATTTCCTCACCTTATTCCTTCCTCATATGTTTGTGAAAAAAGATTGCAAGAAAAGCGAGGGAATTACCCACGAATGGGCTGAAAAGAGAGACAGAGCATGATTGAAATTTTAGAAATTTTTCTCCATCCAACTTTTGCTTTTCATTTTTTTTTTACCTTCTGCACATTGCATTTCATGCCAGTGAACTTTTGTTTGAAAGACGTTTTTTTTTCTTCTCCTCTATCACCTCTTTTTGCCCATACTATGTGCACGGTTACATGACTGCAAGTTGATTATAAACTGCACACATACAGCGCCCCGGCATTATAGCATTGCTCGGCTGCATTATGTCGTGTTCCTTCCTTCCGCATTTCGCCGTGGAAAAATATCAACACAAATTACATCTAATTACAATGCACTTCCATTCAATCACACATCGCGCGCTCTCTCCTTCAGTGCACGGGTGAAAAAATAAGCTGCAACATGGCGGTGCAGCTTTTTAGCAGCCCCCCTTTTTTACGTAAGATTTCACTCTCGTGCAGCATCAGAGGAGACAGACATAATCATCGGTGTTTAGAGATGCAATTGATTGACCAGTCTTCGCATCATTCGGTCGCGGAGTCATGGTTTCACTTTATAACAGAAACCACTCTGCGGGAATTTGCATAAAATCAACACTCAAACACATAAATAGATGCTGCCAATTTTGTAGCATCAACTCGGAAGTGGTTATATTTTCATTGAAAAACTCGCTTAGATTGGTTTCTCCAACTCCAAAATGTGCTTAAAGAAAACAAATCAAATCATATCAAATGATTGCATCGCACAATGATCATCTTTTAAGCTGACAGTTTATAAATTGAAATCGCAATTCTGACATCATTTTTCTTCTCTCTGCTTATTGATTTATTGTGTTGCTGGGCAGTTGAGTTTTTCTTTTATTTTGTTTTCATTTTATGGACTATACTATGCGCAATAATATTCTAACTTGAATTATATTTTAGTGGGGAATTTATGGAATTATGAGATATTTTTACATAAAGAGCATATGCTTCTTATAAAAACAATAGCTGATGGTGCAATCCGACAGTTTATCAGGACCTAGCCAGAAAGTTTATAAAGTTCTGGATTTTCTTTAGAGTTCAAAAGAAATTATTTTAATTCTAAAAAGTTCATTAAAAAGTTGTAAAGGTAATTTTTAAACATTAAACGTTACAAAAGAAACGTTAAGCTCCAGAAAAAAAAACAAAATAAACATTTTGAAATGTATAACGTCAAACGTTTTGAATCGTCAATCGTTAAAAAAATTGTTAAACATTAGTAATGAAACCGCAACCGTTAAATCGAACCAAAGTGTCAAATTATGAAAAGAAATCTCAAACTGTAAAAAATAAAATGCCAAAACTTTAAAATTTACATGCAAAGTTAGAAGAAAAATGTCAAACGCTTGCAAGGAAATGTTGAGACATTTTCTGGCCCATTTTTATCGTCTTTTAAATTTAAAAAAAAAAAAACTAAAACAGCAGTTAAGGATATTTTTTCTTTCTGATCTGTCTATAAAATTTTATTTATATATTTTTTTAAAAAAATATTGTGTGATGCCTACCTCACATATAATGATATTTATAAGAAGATGTAATAAGTATAGAAAAAAGCAAAAAAGTTGGATTGTTCGAAGACAGAAAACGGAAAGTATAAAAAAAAGACAATAAAAATTGTGCTTTTATTGTTTCTGGTTTTCATTCTTAAAAATTTATAAGCCTATTTAATGTGCAATAAACTTTAACCATAGAGGAAGATGGTCTAAGTCCGACACTGAAAAGATTTATTTATTAAAGGAAATGTTTCAATTTTATTATAATTTTTTTTAGAATCTCTGAAAAAAAATTTTTATAAGTAAAATCTGTTTTTATTGGAATTTATAAAAATTTTAAAGAAAAATATTATATTTAGACCATCTTCTTATGTCTTATTGTGATATTATGCTTCACATAATTAAATATTGAATAAATAATAATAATGTTTCACGTGTATATGCTTCTTTTGTTTTTTTTATTCATTTTAAAAAGCTGTGTCTGAAAGAAACACAGCAAAATACTTTATGACTTTGAAGTTTTTTTTTTTTTTCTTTTTTGGTATTGTTGGCTCTGTGGAGCATATGCAGCATATACCAAAGTTTATTGAAAGGCAAAGCATCGTACATGTGTCCAATGCTTATAAGCTTAATTCTTGCTTATTGTTTTGAAATTCGGCATTCATTTAACTGGCATCCTACGCCATATTTTTTAATCAATTATGTAATTACATTTCTAGAAATTCAAAAGAAATTAATTTAAATAAAAATTCAAAATACTAATATCTAAATTAAAGGAAAACACAAAAATGCTCCCTAAAATGCCTAAAATGGAGAATTACGGGGGAGCAATAAATTTATAAGTGGCGTAAATACGATGAAAAGCAAACAAAGTATAAAGATTAACATTTAATTGTTATGGCAATATAAAAGACTTGGCCGAAAGTGAGAGAGTAATTGAGTGGAGAGTAATTTAAGTACATAAGAAAAGCTGAGATTTTGATCAGATTAAAGCTGATGGTGGGCTTTTTTGTTGCTTTTTTTCAATTTAGCACCCAAGTCGGACCGTGCTAATCTCCGCGCGTATTCGTTTAATTTATGAATGGAAATTTGTATAATTGTCCATTTGGTTGGTTGGAAGAAAAAGGGGAGGTTGAAGGTCAATTGGGGCCTCGAAATTTCACTTTTTGGCGACGCGGGCCCCCCGCGAGAGTGTGCGGAGGCAAGTGACTCCTCCCCTGTGACTTTGGCAGTTCAATGAGGTGCACACGCAGAAAGTTAATTCCATTTTGGAGTCATTCACTCGAGAGTACCAAGGAGAGTGGATTTTTCGTGCTAATTTGCCTGCTTTGGTGCAAAATTCGCGCTCTTGAGCATCTTGCAGGGCCGTGAATTGGGGTAACGGAGGTTAAAGCGACACACCGGTGTGAAGCCTTGTCAAGAAACTACCATGACTCCAAAGCGATCGTACGACCTTTCTATGCGAAATTCCAGTCGCGATTTTTTGTGCCTCTTGATTAGATGTCATGCTGGTGCCAAAGAAATATTTTGAGAGGGAAAATCTCTAGCTGTTGGTCAGCCATCATTGAAACAATGCGCGTATGACCAAATGGGTGGCTGTGAGAGGTTAATTGTTGGGTGTCAAATCACGCGCCAATAGAAAGATAATTTTCCCACATAATTGCCAAGCTCCATTGAGCATGGGACCACACACAAAAGACTTTTCTATTCCACTTTGCCCCTAAAACATGAAAATTTTAT
Source organism: Lutzomyia longipalpis (assembly GCF_024334085.1). Classification (NCBI taxonomy): domain Eukaryota; kingdom Metazoa; phylum Arthropoda; class Insecta; order Diptera; family Psychodidae; genus Lutzomyia; species Lutzomyia longipalpis. The sequence goes on from NC_074709.1 coordinate 20,344,260, forward strand.
TTTCAACCAAAAATTATGGCTAATTATTCGGCGAGAAAAGGCAATTTTAGCGTATCAACGACGCGCTTTGTTTCTCCATTCAACAATTGGACATTTTTTTTCACTCACTTTATGTCTACATACAAAAAGCATCACTTTTTGGTTACACTTTTGTTAATTTCACTTTCTCATAGCTCAACGATCATGCTCATGGTGCCATTTCTTTCTCCATTTATTAGTTTTTTTTTTTTGGAGGAAAACTTCATGCGTTTAGTGAGTCACAATGGTGCGGAGACCTTGAAAGATTCACGCGACATTCAATTTTTAGTGAATTTGACATTCAAAAAGTGCGTGAGAGACACACCGAAAAAATTTTCTTCTCTCCAGTAAATCGTCTATTGTTTTCTCGAAGAGCGGGGAACCTTTTAAATGAAGATCATTTTCGTGAATTGGACCAAATTTGGGTCAAAGACAAGGCTAAAGTGCCCTTTGAATCCTCACGATTGATTCAACATTGCATTGGAGCCACTTAGAACAATTTACTATAAATAGGTTTCGGAATTGCGAGAGATTAGCTTATGGCTTGATTTTTGTATGTACCTATGTTGGCTTACAGATAGTTACAAATTTCAAAATTAAATTGATATTAAAAGAGCGGATGTGATATCCTTGGTGTTAGTTTAAGGGGCAGAGACATAGCAAAAGATGCCGTTCATGTCGTTAGTTGGTGGGATAATGAAGAACATTGTAGGTACCACCCTTGATTTGAGCTAAGTTCGGGCGGAATAAATCTAAAAGAACAAGAAGAAGAAAATAATTTCTAGATAAGAATTCTCAAGGAACTATTGACAGTAAGATAAATTAGCAATGAATCGAATATATTTCTTCTAAGCTTCTTTTCTAACGTTTGAAGTTTCTTTTGAAACTATTGGCATTTTTATAAGGCTAAAATTTTCATTTTTTATTTTATTAAAACATTTGACAGTTATTTAAAATTTTGACGTTTCTTGTAATTTTGACATTTGATACTTCTTTTTAAATCTTTGACGTTTCTTTTAAAACGTTTGATGTTTTTTTTTTAAACTATTGGTATTTTTATAATGCTTATTATTTTTACCTTTTAGTAATGTTCAGTGTAATGTTTAAAATTTCATTGTAACATTTGACGTTTTATTTCAAATTTTGACGTACATACTTTTGTAATTTATGACGTTTTTTTAGTCTTTGGACATTTCTTTAATGCTTAAAATATTTACTTCTTATTAATGTTTATTCTATTCTAGTATTTGACATCGTTTTCATTTCTTAAGTTCGATGCTTATTCTAACATTTTACATTTATTTTCTAAAGTTTGTCTTTATTTATTTTTTTTACATTTCTTTTACACTCTGTAAGTTTATTTTAACATTTGATTTTATATTTCTAACTTGGCGTTTATTTTTAACGGCATTTCGTATTTAAAATTTGACGTTTGTAATTCTATTTGACATTTCTTTTGCAACATTTGACGTTTAATCTCTAACGGCGTTTTTTTTAAATGACATTTCTTCTGTAACTTTTGACGTTTCTTTCATAACTATTAAATATTAAAGGAACACCAAAAGTTATTTTTGGCGTAATTTTTCTAACGATTGGTCCTTTTTTGTACTATCAACTACTTCATTAAAAACTACTAAACTGTCCAAATAAATTTATTGGATCAATGTAATGTTAAAATACAAACTTTCAATCTTCATCAGCTGCATGAAAACTTCGCTATTTCTGTACATTTATGTATTCCAAAATCTGGGAGTTTCGTAGACAAGTCAATTAGCCATGGAAGAAGTATGTCTCCAAAAATATCTCATCTTTTGCTTAGAACATTCCCCATTTAAGGGGAAAATTTACATGTGGACAGCAACACATTATATAGCAAATATTCCCGATCACTGACCTCTGACGCGGTGCGGCAAATTTTCGGCAGAATTGTAAATTTTTCAGCCAAAAAGTGGCGGGCATGTGATGAACTTTGCGTTGGGTTGAAAAAAAAATCGGAGCAATTCGCGCGGTGTATTATGTCTCTTTCACTCCGGAGCAGCATTCTGTGGCGGAGCTCGCGTACTGGGAGAGAGCCAACGACCTCAACCGACCTGACTCAACATCAATAGCGTAATAGTCGCCCAGCTGTTCGCTCCGTGCGACTCTCACTGTCCCGCCGATGGCTCTACCCCACGATCATATGGTTTTTCTAATGCCTTGCCCGTGTTGCGGGGAATTTTAAATTTATTCCCATTTTGTCTCCAAGGGGAAGAAGAAAGTTCCCCAAAAGAGAGAGATCTTTTCTCCACCCAATCGAGAGATTCTTGATGTGTCCAAAAGAGACAGAAAAATATGACCAGAAGAATGAACGAAAATAAGCAATTACGAATGGACATTTATTCAGTTGAACTTTTGAAAATCTCAACTCTTCCCTTCTCTTCTTGTGCGCTCGAATTAAAATGAAATTTATTTACATAAATTGTCGGCAATGAACTTTGCTGTAAATATTAAATTTATCGTCACCTTTTCATTTATCTGTTTACAAAACTGCGGGGAAAGAGGTGCAAAATGGATTGGAAATGAATTTATTCCCTGATTTATTGTATCGCGAGACACGAGAAGAAAACCCACAAAAAATGGCACATTCATGAGAATAAATTCAAATTTATTATTTACGGCAGTTAAATGGAGTATTATACGGGATATTATGTATTATTTTCTCTTTAAGTTATTTTATTTATTTTTGTATTTAAATATTTTAATTTTTTTTTGGATTTTTTAAATATAAATCTTTTTGAAAAATATATTTCTCGGTCTCCTGTTTTTATTTTCTAAAAATACCTTCTAATCACTGCTTAAAAAAATTGGTTAAAATAACAGAAGTAATCAGTGAAAAATATTTAAGCAGGATATTTTATTTATTTTAATTGATGTTTAGAGCTTTTGTCTGAATTGATTCAATGAAAGGAATAAAAAACGCAGAGTTAAATAGTCTAAGAAACTAAAGTTATTTGGTTAATGATTGAAACAGTCAAAAGGAGTTATTTTGTACAAATAATAGATTAAAACAGTCAATTTAACACAACTATATCGGTCACAATATCCGGAGTTATTCAACTTTAGGAAAAACGTTGATTTAAATTGTCAAAAGAGCAAAAATTATTCAGTGAAACGATATTTAAAACAGACGATTTAATGAAAAAAACGTTAAAAACACTGAAGTACTTTGACGGAAGATACAATAAAATAATGCAGTCAAATTCCATTTTGATTAAAGTTTGTTCATCATTTAAATTGATCGATAAGGCTAAAGACTCATTGACAGAATAATTCAGTTAAATCATATAACGAGAATTACTTCTACCTTTTCAATTAGTCAAAATGCCTTTTTATTGAATAAAATTGTTCATTATCTTTCACTAATTGAATTAGTCAAAATGATCAAAGTTTTGACAGAAATACTTTAATGGAAAAAATTTGACAATTAATTCTGTTAAATTAACAGAAGTTTTTTTAACAGTGTATTATGAATAAACAAAACTTTTAAGACTGCAGTGTTTACCACAATAGATTGTAACTAGCTTTAGACTATTCTTAAAGAAAAATTTTTCAATCACTTAGATTTAGTTTTCACTGTAGAACTGTTTAAAAACAAAAATATAGAAGAAATAAAAAAATATTCTAAAGATTTTTCATATCGATCGTTCACAACACATTTTATGGATTTATTAATTTCAACAGCTTAGTTCTCATAAAAATTGAATTTATTGAATATAATGGCTTCTGCTGTGCGGAAAAGCTCCACAGCCCGCAATATTACTTTTTATAATAGACTTTCTCCCGTCCAAATTGAATTTTATTCACCAAACAATAATGAATAACTTAATTTTCCAACCATTTGCCATCAATAATGACTTTATTGCGAATGTGGTTTTTAATGATTTTCTAATTCATTTTCTTTTTTCTTCTTTCTTTGCAGAATTTTTTTGGAAGGGATTTTATCGTGATTTTCTAGTGAGAATTAAGGTAAGTTTCCTTTTAGCTGCGATTTCGTGTGTTTTCTTATGATATTTATGGAAAGTTCAAAACTACCCGGCGCCTCCATTGAATACTTTACAAAAGAACATTTTCCACATTGTTCTTCATCTCCTTTTTGGGGTGTTTGTTTCTCCATGCCAGAGTGACGACAATGTATTGCGGTCGCACATTAAATTAATCATTTATTGTCGGAAGATACGGCGGCCACGATAGGCGCACAGACCAAATTCATTGAACCATAACCCGCTTTTTGTTGCACGATCGCGCACTGATGCAGAAGTTGAATGCCAATGTGAGACGACGATGGGAATTTCGCACTGGGAGATGCCTCTTATGCAATTGAGAGCTAGCGCGTCGCATAGAAAGTGCGTCGTGATTCCTCACGGTGTCTCACAAGTTTTGCAGCAGCAGTGTGCGATAATTGACGATAACACTTTTATTCCTCATTCCAATGCGCCGAGATCTGTTAACCGTACTTATCAGCCATGGGGGTATTTCTGCAGAAACAAAACCTCAAACGTCGCAATGAATTTGGAATAATGACTCTATAAGGCATGATACAAGAGAGGTGCGCTTGTCCACAAGAAGATTTCTATTTAATGAATTTTAAATTTTCTCTGAGCATAATTTTCGAATTTATTGTATCAATAAATTACATTGAAAATGTTTCAATAGAAATTGTTTCGATACAAAGTAATTAGCTTAATGTTAATAAATTTTCTTAGAGATGATTTTCCGTTTATTCTAAATCTGTATACGTTGGTCAAAATAACATGGACTGCCCTTAGGTTTAGTGTTTAGTCCATAAGAACGGTCCATCTTATCTTGACTTAGGTACCCTATATATAGACTATCCACGAAAAGTTTCTGGACAAGCAAAATATGGGAATTTTTTTTTAAAGATTTTCAATTAACTATGTATATTTCCGGCTGTGATTAACCGATTTTCAAAATCCGATAATTTTCAAAACCGAAATAATTTTGAAAATTGGTTAAACCGTTAGTTCTTGGTAACCATTTTGGTAAATTTTCCTTCCAGTCTCTTTCATTTTGACCGCTAGTGCACTGATTTTGATAAGTAAACTACCACTGGAAGGGTAATTGAATTTCCTTTCTAAATCTGGTAATTTTTTGTAAATCGGTCAAACGGTACGGCTGTGGCAGCCATTCTAGTGAACCATAGCAAAAAATATATTTTTGACTAGATCTCAGGCTCTGGTTGACCGATTTGAATAAAGTCGGATACAAGTGATAGATAATCGTGTCCTCTAACTCGTGCACTCAATTCAGGTAAATTCATTAAGTAGTTCTTTTGCAATTTAATTTTTTATCAAGCTTTGACTGGTCTGGAAAAAAAATCAAGCTAAACAAAACTAATTACTCAACTATTCTAATAAAAAATCATGAAAATCATTAGAATATTTATTTCCTAAATACTCCTTTTATAAATTCGGATTGAGGCTTCATTGCGGGGCTCTAGTAAACAGAGCGACTTCAAAAATCGATTCAGAAGAGTACAAAAAATTGCAAGAACGATTTTCTCTGAGTCAGATGTCTTTTTGCCAAATTACAAACCGCACTAAATTCTTAATTTTCGCCAAAAACGTACCCACCGCCGAATCGTGTAATTAATGCTCCACAACGTATTTTATGCTCAAACACGCGACCTGTGACGAAGAAAACTGCTTGGGCAGATGGGGGGAATAATTAAATATACGAAGAAAAAGACTCAAAACCACCCTGGGAGGCCCGAAAACCAGAATATTATGCCCAAAACGAGCCCAAAAGGAAAGCAAAAAAAAAAAACAGCCAAAAGGCTTCGAGGAAAATTTTCCGGTAAATTCATTGACTACCTATATGGTATATTATGTAGGATTTTTCTATGTATAGTACCTCATGTTTTCCTCAATCCATCAATCAAATAGATGTGGGGTGAGCTGCATGAAAAGTTTTTTTTCCACGGAGAAGGGGCTGCAGTGGGGGTGGTTTTATGCATAGAAATATGCTGTAATGGGCATGTTGGGAAGATTTGTAGCAAAAATTAATTGAGTGTAAAGCACGATAGAGTCATCGATGAGGTATCACAAGACATTTGGGTATTACTTTGACATTTTTTGGGCACAATTTTGCAAAACCCACAGAGGGACAAACACTTTGAGAATCACTGTTCTCCCCTTTTTCTCATACATAATGTACGCCAATGACCGAGTCCGGGTGAAAGACCTTCCTTGAACAGTGTTCGAATTGTTATGTTGTGTGCGATGGCGATTCTAAAATTGCACACGGTTGCTGTTATGAAATATATGTATAGCCGAGGAGCAGAGCCCAGCGGAGCATACACACGTTGACTTGTTCTTTTTTTTTCAATGCTCAATGCGGCTCCTTGCCCCCCCTCGTGCACCACTTGTGTGTATTTGAGGCACATTCATGCATTTTATGTGCAGCATCATTACACGTAGTAAGAAAGCGCGAGATGGGTGCAGAAAAAAAAGACGAAAAGACGACGATGGAGGGAATATGCCAAAAGGAGCAGTTGAAAACACGTCTTGCACGATGTTTGCGATGACGCGCACGCTGGGCATGTGGACGCGAGATGAAAGGGCAATTGCACTCCATCCCAGCTTACAAACCCAAAGGGAAATATACTGACTGATCCATAGAGGAAGATGGGCGGGAAAAGTAACAATATATAGGGAAGAAAAAAAATTGCCGGGATATTGCCATAGAAAACATATCGATGAAGTTGGCTGGTGCAAAAGCCTAAGCGCGCGACTATCTTTTCATACCTTTCATACCTAAATCATAAAACACCCATACAATGCTCACCGCCCTATCATGGCAAATGGACAATCATGCACCTATGCAATGTGGAAGAGAGGAAAAGAATATCATCTCTATGAAGAGAAACAACGGTACCTTACTTGTGTACATATAGCAAGATGAAGATAATCTTTTTATAATATTTTTGTCAATGGATAATTGACAAAAATCCTGCCTAAATCTATAATTATTGGGGTAGATTCTGATATAAATCTTTTCATTTCTTATATTTCTTACATTAGTTGCAAGATTTTTGGTATTCTGGAAAAAAATTTTAAGTAGATGATTTTGATATATTATTTCTTTATTTAATTGAGAAAATTACTTTTCCATGATATTCTTTAAAATATTTTTTCTGAATGTTCAGATCGTGGTTACTAATCTCAAAAGTTAGACCTTCATTTTCATTCAAAAGAAAATATTTTTCTAAGTTTTCTTTCGACGATATTGAAGTATAGAAACTTTGCTATACACAAATGTAGAATTTATCACGAAATGTTTAATATATTTTGATTTTATGGCGATTGAAAAAGTCAAATTGGCCATTTTGGCCAGCAAAATCCTCCAAGGGTTAATAAGAGGCTTCTTGTATTGAAATATGGATTAATCGAGATCTAATTAAAACTTCTTCCGAATTTGACCGGAAACGACTGAAGCTTCAAACTTTTCGGGGTATGCCATACCCCTCGCAAAAACATAATTCTATATCTTCTATATGAATATAAAAAAAATTTTTTAAAGGGTTCAGAGGCCAAAGTTTTCAATTTTTTGACATTTCCTTGTTTTATTTTCTGTACAAAAAAAAAAGAAACTTTTACAGTTGAAAATCGCTCGAGAAAAAGAAAAGAAAAATAAAAGCAACAATAGGTGGAATCTCCTGAACAATATCCCAATGGCGAAGACTCCTCGTGGTTTCGCGCGCTTTTCACTCCGCGGTTTTATGTCTGCCAGGCGGATAACTGTAAACTGAACAATCGCGCGCCAACATAAATCCGCATAACATGCTCTCGGGGTATTAAATTCTCCTTTTCATCTCTCTGAGCTTTTTTTTTTCTTTCCACCACACTTTTTGCACGTCTTTTTTTCCCTCCTCTATATCGCATATGATCCCTCGCTCACCACGAAGAATTCTGCATTGAACCCCAACAATGGGTCGCGCGGAATGCCCCAAGAAGGCACTATAGAATATATACTTTTAATTTTTCTTTCCTCTCATCTGTGGCAAACTGGGAGAGAGAGAAATGAACGAAGATGAGTATGAAGGAGATGGGCAAATAAGAGAATCTCCTCGATGCTTGTAATTTGTGTGTTTGAATGTCAATTTGTGTGATTTTGCTTCTGTATGTCCATTCGACAGAATAAAATTAAGTCATTTCTCCCGGCCATTAGCATCTCTTGGAGCATCTCTTGAGGGGGGAATCTCCCATCCGTGCTCCGCATTAAAATAAAGAATTTATCTTCCGTGATGCTGAGAAAACCACAAAACAATTCCCATTTCTTCTTCGCGCATTTGACGGCGTACGGGGTTAAAAACAAATATTTTCATTCTTTCCTTTGGGCTTGTGCGAGAGTGAAGGAAAAAACGAAGAAATGGATATTTTTAGCACATGATTGACTCAATGAACTTTTAATTTTACACACGATTTTTTTTTGCCTTCCACGGTGCTAAAAGTATAAATGGGGAAGTGGTTATAAATAAACGCGTAAGAAAGTGCTTGACCACCAGGCGTCACCATCGACAGCTTCTCAATGCGATCTCTGAAGGTGTCGTGCGCCCACAATGAAATGTTTTTTCTCATGAAAGTTTTGCTTTTGCCTATTAAATGATTTTTAAAAAAATCATTAAGTATTTTATCCTTTTTCCTGTGGTGTAGCCAGGGAGGGTGTTTAGGTGTCTGAAAACCTTATTAAAAGTCATATAAGTCAGATTTTTTCTTAAGATGTTAGAAGAATTTTTTTTAGGAAAAACTTCTATAAAAAAGTCAAGAAAAGAATTTTCAGTCGTTATTACGATAAAAACGTCAAGAGTTAGAAAATTAATGTCAAACGTTAGAATTGACAAAAGTAGGTAAAGTTTAAGCATTAGAATTGTCTGTAAAACCACAGTAATATCTGAACTGTGGTCTAACGTAAGTAGACAAGCGTCATGTGTTAAATCAAAGCTAAAAAAAACAAACGTCAAGTGTCAGAAAGAAACGTCAAATATTTGAATTAAATGTCAAATTATAGAAAAGGAGTCAGTTGGAAAACTTACATGAACCGTTGCAATAACATCAAAATGAACCGAAGGAAGTTGAATGTTACAAAACGTCAACGTTAGACAATAAAGGTAAATCGTTAGAAGTGCATAACTTGTCAAATCACTTCATTAAATAAATTTTTGACTACGCCCTTGTTATTTTCAACTAAAATTTTCTGCTTTATTCTTCCCTCAATTGCAGCAGATTCCAAACACTATCACTTAACTGCAATACCTTGCTGGTTCGACTTTGGCTCGAAGAACCAAAAATGTACCAAAAATTTAAGTCAAATGTTTTTTGAGTTTTTTAGAATCTTTTATTAAAATAATCATTTATTGAATCAATGCAAAAAAGTATAATTTTATCAATGATTTCAATAAGCAAATTGAGAGCTTTTTATCACGATAATTTCTTCATGCAAAGCCTCCAACATAACCAGGAAATTTGAGAACATTGTTCTCTTATGTCGCAACATCAATAACACAAAATATTTACGAATCTCCTCGAGAGGTGCTATTTGTGTGCGACGCAAAGAATGCAACTTGAAGGTTTTTTTTTCTTCTGACTTCGTGACAAAGAGAGGGGAATGTTTTAGAAGAGAAAAAAATCACTCAAAAGTGGGTGGATTTGTTGACAATTTCACTCGCGCGATTTTGCAATCTACTCGCAAAATCTCCATTTGAGTCTTATCCAAAAGTGCACTCCCAGTGCAGAAAATCGCACACAGAAAAATAAAACAACGAGATTGATTCCTAACCCATTTCCAGAGCAATTCCTCTGATGATTGAATATGCTTTTGGGGTGAGGGGGGAATTGCAATGGAGCGCGCGCGCAAATAATCCATTTGGGAGACTGACGCCCACGCAAAAGAAAGCCAATAATGCAGTTTGAAAATGTATTTTATAGTTTTCGATTAAGCTAATGCCTTATGTGCAATCGCGACACGGAGCAGGAGGTGGAATTGTGTATTAGGATTTTTGCTTTGCCCTCCAGCTACAAAGGCACACACAACCATTGTTATCCATCTCACTCCACTTTGCTGCCACGGAGAGAGAGAGAGGAGCCTTTTATGCGCCCATAATCGTGATTTAGTCTTCGACGCGCGGAGTATACATGCCCCTGCACTCCCCGCACAGATGTTACATATTTTTGTGAATAGTTTGTGTTTTCTTGCAAGATGAAGCTAAAATTATAACTGTACTGAAGGTACACAGTACATAATCTCGTAAAACCGCAATGTTTGCACGGTGATATTTTAAGAAGCCAAACCGAAGGACAGCTAAGATAAATTGTCTGCACTTAAATTCCGTTTATGCTGAGGCGGTTGTTTTTTGAAATATAAAAATGACATTTGATTTTATGCCAAATTTTCATAGAAAAACGAAATCTTTTAACCCTTCAAGAGCTAAGGAGGATGTTTGGGTGTCTAAACACCCCCTAAAAGTTTAGGAAGCTCAAACTTTTGTTTCATGTCAAAATAAATTATTTTCCTGTTAAAAAAAATACGTTAAAAGATGTAAATAATAAAAGCAATTATAAAAATATTAAACGTGAGACGTCAAAATAATAGCAAACGTTGTCAAATGATAGAAAAAAAAAAACATTTATACGTTAACACGAACAACAAATGTTGCAAAAGAAACGTCAAATACTGAGAGAAATGTGTCGAACATTTAACAAAATGTCAATCATATATATTAAAAAAAAAAGTCAAACGTTCGAAAAAAATTGACAAATGTTGGAAAAACGACAAACGTTAAATAGATGTCAAACGTTAGAAAAGAAGCACCAGACATAAGACACTATAAAATGTTAAAAATAAATTTTCAAACGTTGAAAATTAGCACCAAATGATAGAAAAGAAATGTTAAAACATTTGTAAATATATAAATGTCAAGTTGTTTTTCTAATTCATTTTTGAAATGAAAATATCTATAAAAAAAACTTTTAATTTATAATGAAGATTGAAAGGAAAACGATTTGACAAAATAAATTAAATATAATCGCGATGAAAAGATAGATTATTTGAATGTTTCATGTCGACGTGAAAGTGCTAAAAAAAGGATCATGTGAAATTCAAAATGGTGATTAGCAAAAATTCTAACGTTGACAGTTATTGAAAATGTCAATGCCCCTGACAGTTTGGGTCATACAAGAAAATATAACTGCGATTAATGACTCTTTCTAGCCAAGCCCACAGCTCGCATAAAGTACTGGAAGCATTTTTTCCAGCTCTAGTAGTTTTTTTCTTGATCAGGGCATGAAAAAAAAACATCTAGATTTCCCGTCAGACCTCTAAATATCACTCAACTGTCAAAACAAATCAAACTGTCACACTTGCACATCTGTCGCATCGCCATATTGCATCATAATTCGCAGCGTACGCACACATTCGCCATATTTGTACGCGCGCTGTGAGTGAAAACAAATTGATCATCGTTGTGTCATCGCTGTATTGCCGTGTCTCAATGACTCTGCGAAGTGGCAAAAAAAAAACACGCCAAGTCTACGCGAAAAAATCTACACATATTTTCTCATGTGTAGTACATATATAATCTCTTCAATCTCTCGCTATGTGTTTAGACATTGTGTATCAATATTGCTTTTCCATCTCACTCGCACTCCATATTAATTTACATTTATGATTTTTATTATTTTAGAGGCCGCGCGATGCGGAACACATTTATTTCTGCGTAAAATTTAGTCGAAGGTCGAAAAGTTCTAAACTCGCGCGATCACACATACACACTGAATGATTACAAATTGATCCGCGAATAGGCCTTTGCACCTGTCCGCCGGGGTGAAGCAAAAAAAAAAAAAACACAACAAAATGCTGCACGCACATTTCCCGCCTTTTCCACGTTGTTTTATTTTTCGGTGAAAATTGCACGGAATTTGCCGCGAAATTGGAAGTGGAAGCAAAATGTGTAATTAAAGTTGTTTTGGGCGACCTAGAGGGTGCTGTGAGCGAGAGGAAAATCTCAATTGCAAACACAAAACATTCATTTAGCCTTATCTCTGCGCGGTGTCGTGACGATAAAACTATAAACAGTGGGAGCTCATAGAGTTTTTCCAAGCACCGAAAATGCCTGAGACACCGCACAAGGCTAAAGCATTGACAGATAAGCGGCTATCAAGTACGAAAAGTTGTCAAATTGGAAAAATACCAAAATGAAAAAACTAACCAAGGTGTGAGGTTATGTTTTGCGCGTCAGCCGCCATATTTGTGTGCGAACTTATTAGAAATCGAATATCAATTTAATTGACTGCGGGCTATTAATTTGCCTTGAATTTCACCGCACTTTTCCGCCTTTGCCGAGTTTTTCCAAGTGCTGCTGAAAAAAAAATTAATAATAAAATTCCAAGACTTGGGTGAAAGAGAGACACCTATTGACATAATTAATTGTCCATGAATACAAGTGAGGTGAGGCTACGACTCCACCATACAATCAATCTAGGAAGTGCTTTAGTTTTTCAACGCAAAATTAGCACCTCTCACCGTCTCACCATTTTGTTTACGACGCCATCTTGGTGCGTCCTTGCGAGGATGCCGCAATGCTTAGCGAAAAAACACAACGTCATGTTATATTGTGAAATTCTAAAGCGTCATATGATGCGATAACGTGATATCTTCGAGAACCACAGGAAAACCTTCACTGGTTTCCACCGAAAAAAATGCGACCCAATGACAGATTGTGTGAGCTTTGCTTCTTGACCTCGTGCCGAGTGCGCGGAGAACAATCGTACTGATAATCTCGATTAGCTGTGTGCAGATTTTTTTTTGTTAACGACAATGTTGCATTTCCAATGATGGAAGGAACTTCCGTTCTTCGTGCGTTTTGTGTGATGAATGTAAAGATTAAATTTAGACAAATGTTTTGGACCTTCATGTTCTCATCCAATGAAAATTCTTTAATAACAAAGTAATACAAATTGGTACGAAATAGCGTCCATACAGGGTGGTACAATTGAATTGTTAATTTTACTTTTGTTATTTTTTTTTCTTGTTCGTATTAGATGAATTATTTATTAAGGATTGGTAGGGGCAGAGTCAGAAACTAATTTAAGGGGAGTATCAAAAAATGACAAAGAAGATGACATTTATTAAGGTTGTTGTCACCGAATCACATAAACGACTGTTGCATTCAAATTAATTGATTTAACATTTGACATTTCTGACGTTTTTGACACTTAATGCATTTTAGCGGTTTTCGTTTACCATTACATTCCTCAACAAATATACATGATTATCTAAAAAAATTATTTTATAAAATTTTGCTTTTTGTAAATTTTGACATTTCTTTTTTAACGTTAAAATTCGTTTTAATGTTTGACATTTCAGGCGTTTCTGCAACATAATGTATAGCAGCATTTTTTGTCAACCGTTTTTCTTTTTACATTTCTCAACAAACTTTTATGTGTATTCAGAATTTTGAAGTTTTCTTTTTCTAGTAAAATGTTTTTTTTTAGCTAAGTTTGACATTTATTTCATTGCGTTTATTCGCAGCTTTGATTTTTTTAAATGTTCTTTTGTAACGTATTTCTATTTCTATAGTTTTCAACATTTATTTTATAACTTTTGACATTTCCTTCTTTTTACTTTTATTTTTTTGACGTTTCCTTCTTACTCATTACGTTGACGTTTCTTTTTTTTTTAAGTTTGACATTATATTTTTACGTTTAAAAATTCCTTTTTTTAAATTTTCACCTTTAAAGGAATTTCTTTTTAACTCATATAGAAAAATCAGACACTTTACCACCCTTTCTTTCTACGTTATTGAGAGTTAAAAACATTTATTAAAAGTTTCATTTATTTACTCTTGTCGCGTGACTAAATTACTGTAGTCATCCATTTGTTGTTTTACTACGTCGCTCAAGAAGTTCTTTACAAATAAAATCGAGATATTTATTATTGCAAAAATCAATACTTTATATACGAACTTCCAGCTAGATCATCACCAAAAACGAAACATTCTTGTCCTTCAACGTGGAAGGTTTTGAGTCACTTTTTTTCGGCTCTGCGGGCCTTGAGATTTAAATGCTAACAGCAATAGGAAGTGTTTTCCAGTTGAAAGCAAACACAGCGTGATCACATGAGTTAATTCGTGCCACACACGATCCTCATGAGCTTCTATTACAGCTAAATTAATATGCAGTTTAGTCAACATTAAGCTATGTCACTTTTATCAAATATTTATCGCGGTGGTTGCAAATGATCCACCCACTTCATCAAAACGCCCGCTGACTCGTGAAAATAACCTTCGTGGATGACAAACGATTGATAAACAGAAAGATCCTAAATCACCCCCTAATTGCTACTTAATACAAATTTTATTGGCTAATTAATCCCACGGCGATCTTTTGCGTGGTGGTGTGTGGATTTCAATGTACCTCTTTGGTTAATTTCCCAGAAATCATACCTATTTGCAATCGATCAGCTACCTTATCACCGCGCAGGTAAATGTTTTATTCCGCGCGCGTCGTGACTCAATGTTGGCGTATTTTACGCACTAAACATGCTGTTTATTAATCAATTAGAGACAAATTCTTGTCATTCTCAATGAAAATCATTAATTTTGCCACTCAATTGAACCCACGAAGGTGAGGCACTTTGCAAACGTAACGCGCCACTTGCGGAAGTTAATTCCAATGTAGGTAACACATACCGATATAAGTAGAAGGTGGAGATTGGAAATGATCTCTGTCGCATCTTTTTTTTTCTCCACAAAGTTTTTCTCTCTTCATCTTGTGGCGTGGAAAATTTCTCTAAAAAAAACTGAAGGGTGGGTGCAAAAAGTCAACTTCCTTTGCAAAATATAAAAAAGAAAAACAATGTGGCAAAAGCACAGCAAGTTGACGAGAAGTATGGCCTCTGTGGCAAAATGTGCGTGATCACCTTCAAATTAATTGCCACAAATGCGGATTTGATCTTCGCGCAGTGCTCGATGACGAGTGCAAATTTGCACTCATTTGTGACTTCTTTTGTATGTTATGTACATCCAATGGGGCAGTCATGGCTTTTGCGTGCCTCACTGCATGCATAAAATTGAATTATGTACAACATTATTATTACGAAGAAAAAAAACTTTGTTTTTCACTTCTGTGAAATAGCAAAATACATAATTTAATGGGGAAAAAGCTTGCTTAAGAAATAAGAAAAGATAGATAGAGATTTTGTCGGAATATTCCAAAATATAGCGCATGGGGGTTTTGTGGCAACTCCCCCAGTAACCTTTGATCCTCAGCCTCACGTTATGCTACGACTGTCGATCAAACTAAGGATGACGTTGCTCTATTCTCCTCCCTATACTTCTCTCGCCTATTTGCTCATCTGCTATTTTTTTTCAAAAAATATCTGTCTCTTTTAGTTTTCTTTCTCTTTTTTTCTATCACTTATTGAGCAGGTTAGCATTTACTCGATAGTCAGAAAAATTTTAATTAATGATTAACTTTTTTAAATGTTTTCTTTTAGTGAAGAAAACCTCTGAATTTAGTTAATTACTTACTATTCAAACGATTCAAACCCAATTTTGATCAAATTATAGTTTTATTAAGTAGAAAAACTACTCTGAAAAAAAAAAAAGTTTGTTGAAAGGTTTGTTAGAGTTTATCAATGTTTATTAATTTGGAGATCATAACTTTATATCAATATGGATCAATTATGTGGCTTTCAAGTTCTTTATTAGCATATCATGCTGTCCTTCGCATCACCATCGTTCCAAAGTGCTTCCACCTGAATTATGCAAAAATTCTAATCAAACCAAAGGTTAATCTGTTGAATCGGTAAATTTAATTTGCAATTTTTTTCCCCTTTTTGTGCATTTTGTGGGAGTGAGATGGAAAAATCATAATTATGCGAGAGCTACAATTGTGTTTACAACACAATCTCTGTGGCAAAAAAAAACAGAAAATGTGTGTAGTACTATTTGCGCTGTTTAGCCGTGAAAATATATTAGAGGCTTGCCGTCTCCGTCGCACTGCGGAGCTTTCGTGCTATGTGAGAATGTTCGACATGGGGGCTTTGTGATATAGAATCAGGAAATACATTGCCCAAGGATGACAGACTCGGTGCTCGGCGGGGCTTTATGAAATTGATCATGCTATTTGCAAGCAAAACCCGTAAGTTTAAACAGTGGCGTCACACACAAACTAATCGACCAACACTTTTTTATTATTGTTGTTACTTTTATCTCTTCAAGATCACCAGACGCGAAAATGTGTGCTATATACATTGTTCAAAAAGCTCCCTATACTTGCATGTGTGTGTGAGAGTATTTTCCACACTACCGCCACTATTTTGATGGTCATTGAAATTTTCTTACTATACATTTTACTTTGATGTGTAACTCGTACTCACAGAGTGTGGAAGGCAATCGAGCTAATCGTACACACATCTTACGTCACGCGGGTCCATTGAATGGCGAGCAAAGTTCTCCATAAATAGATATAAAAATATTTTCCTTTTGGGGGATTCTCTGCAAAATCTTTTTTTTTGTTTTCCACGATCGCCCTCATCGCGTGTGTGTGAGAGAGCTTTTTTGTGTGTCACTTCTCACACATAATTAAATGATATACAACACACACACACACGAAAGCACAGAGTGAGGAAAAACTTTACAGAGAAAACGGCATAAAACTATGCCAAACGACCTTCCGCACTCTTTAAACTCAACTGAGGCCAAGCTTAATCTTGAACGTGATCTAAGGTTAAGGTTTTGATAGTTTTGCTGAAGTGTGTATATTTCTTTTTTAATTCTTGGCCACTTTTTGCCCACGAAATTTGCGATTCAGGGGCCTCAAAATGAAGAAGTTTAGCACGTTCTTGCGTTGCGTTGTGTGTTACCGTACAAGTGGAAACTTTTGGAGCTTCTAATCGTGATTAAGATAAATAAGACAGCTTTAAATAGTTTGTTAATTAGATGATTTGAGGAAACTGTAATTTATTGTTCTTCAGAAGATAATTTTAATATAAAATTGACCATTGAAAATATGCCTGTTAAACGCAGAGTGATGTTATAAAACTTAAAAAAAATTAATTTATGAAATAAAGACAATATATTGGTTTTGAATTATTCAAAAATGTTTTAGAGGGATATGGTTTGAGTTTACTTAACATCAATATTTTGTAATAAAATCTTATTAATCGAAAAAATAACAATATTTCTTTTATTTTCTTAATTATCTTACCTATTTTATCTCTTTTAGGCACTTTATCTTTTATTTTTCCACGGGGTGTTTATTTGCCGAATATTTTGAATTCGGCTTGATTTTAGTACTTTTCAAGCTTCAATTAAGCTTATAGTCCTAGAATTTGAGCCAATCTAGAACTATCCACTAAACAACTTTTTGTTTAGTACTTCTTAAGCTTGAATTTAGTACATTTTAGTTTAAAATTTAGTACTTCTATCGCTCCTTAATCCATGTCTTTTTATGACTAAAATCTTAACCGTGTTTATCCGAATATTTCGAATATTTGATTGCGAATCATCCGAATATTTCATAAGTTTCGAAAATTTTCTTTCAGAAACACCTCTTGCATTATTTTTCAGATATTTTTTATAAAATTCCCTCCTTAATAAAAGTTATGTTATTAACGTTATTAAATATTTATTGCAATTAAGACTTTACAATTTTTTGAATAGTTATTTTAGAAGTTCTCTTGTTTCTCACATTTTTTTTATAAATTAATAACTATATCGTCTAGTCTTGTTAAAAATTAATTCACAGAAGCCGTTACTATTATAAATACTGGCATATTTTTTCTTAGTAGCTCTCAATGAATTAAACGTTTCGGCTCTTTATAAGAACGAAATTGTTGTATACCAACTAATTAAGTTTTTAGGAAAATTCTCGGAAAACTTTAATTAAGGTCAATAACTTTTAAAAATTCTATTTATTTTTCTTTGTTAAATAAATACGTCACTATGAAGTCTAATGAGCCGTATAATCACGTTTTTTGGTATAAAATTCTAGCTCAAGTCAAACTCATTTCAGTTCCCTTACGTCCATCACAAAAGAATAAATTCAAAGCTCGCGTAGTTCTCAACATGTCTTCATTGGAAACGCAATTTAGAACTTTCTTTCCTTTCATTAAATTCTGCATTACAGCACGCGTGATTGCTCCGATTGGAGGAAATTGGAAAATCAGTATTTTCTTTGTTTTTATCACAATTCAAAGTGTGATTTTCACCATTTTCGCAATATTAAATTTCACTGAAAAGATGAGTGATGAAAATGTAACAATTATGGAAAAAGCTCTCGATGTTCTGATAATTCAGGGATTTTTTCAAACTCTTCTTAAAAATTTCGGAGGGACCCCTTTTCGGAAGAATTTTGAAGCTCTCGTGGATTGGCTTGAAGAGCTGCACGTTGGTAAATATGAAAATCGAAGTGTCCAAGAAATCTTTGATGATGAATTGACTAAAGCTCTAAAGTACTGCAAAATCTTTACATGGTGAACTGTCCTAATTAAATTTCTTTGATAATATCTCTCTTACTCATGCTTAAATAAATCTTTCAGGGCTTGTTTGGCACTGTGCTCCTTAAGTACTATCACGTTTTTAATAAAATTCGTCCTTAACGATACCATCGTAATATTGATTCCGTATTTGGAGCCCAGCATCAATATGATCTTCTACCAAATTCTCCAGTTTGTTTGCTTCTTAATTCTAACTGGTTGGATAATAACGTCAGACCTTTCAATCGTCTTCATAGAATTCTACGTTATTTCTTTTATGAAGAGTATCAACAGAATGATTACAAGTTTATCAGATCTAAGTCAGGAGAAGAAGAAATATTCACACAACTTACTACAAATACTAGAAAAACACGTTGAAATGTTGAGGATTCTCAGAACCTTCAATGAGGCCGTTAAGTTAATATCTTTGGTTCAGTTGTTTATGAGTATTCTTCTGCTCCTCTCTATTTTCTTATCTATTCAAGCAAATAACGAAGAGATCGGCATGTATATAACATTCGCAAGTATCACGCTAACATTGGCAATGCTCTGTGTCTTTGGTCAGATGATCCAAACCCAGACAATGGATATTTTTGATAATCTCTACCAAACAAACTGGTACGACTTCACACTGTACGATCAGACAATTCTTCTTCTCATGATGACCAACTCTTGCAAAGCAATTGGACTGAAGGCAGCGGGCATGTACGACGTTAACTTGACGTCATTTGTTGAAGTAAACTATAAAATACTTCTATTAGAAAATTTTTAAATCAATTTTTTTATATTTTAAAATATTAGAAATTTATTTAAAATTTTTTTTCAGATATTGAAAATATCCTTTTCCTATTCAGTCATAGTTCTAACCTTCGCTGGAAAGTGAATACAAAGATAAATTTTGATTTTGAATAAAATAAGAGATTGATATTTATGTTTTATGAAAAATCTAACTGTCAAGATAAAGCTTTTATTTCCAATGAAGAAGAATAAAAAAAAGTAAATTTTTTTTTGATTTTCTTAAATAATTTCTTTCTTTCGAACGTTTCAAAAAAATCAGGAACATAACCAGAAATTCATGAAAAGAATTTTTTTTTTAAATTTTTATTCAATAAAGACGCTGAAAGTTAATTAATTACGACTTGACATGTCTTTAAAACCGTTTGACATATTTCTTCCAACGTTTGACGTATCTTATCCAACATTTTACTATTCTTTTGTAATATTTGACGTTTGTTTTTGCATCTGACATAATTTTCTAACGTAGCTCTGTGAATATCAGAATGATGCCTCATCCAAAAAAATCTGAAAAGAAGAAGAATATTTTCTAACATTTGAAGTTCTTTTCAGTTTTCATTTCATTTATTTCAAAATTTTCTGTGTAATATTTAACATGAAAATAATTTGTTTTAACCTCAAAAGAAAAGATTGAATTTCCTGAACTTTTGAACACCCAACATCAACACTGGATACGTCCCTGAAAAAAGTTGCGTATATGTTTGATTAATAATTTAAAGAAAATAATAGATTTTAATGGTTTCAATACGTCCTTATGTCGTTCTTATCGAGGACTGAATTATTAAAGCTATAAAGTCTTTTTAATCTCCTAATTTTATATAAAATGTATATTTCAATATAAATAATTAAAATATAAAGATGAGGTATGAACTGGAGAGTTTTTCTTGTTTTTTTTTTCTCCCTGGTGATTACTATAACATAAAACCTCTCACTCCTCTCAGTCTTCCAAATCCTAATGAAAAATACGTTTCTTCTCGTCTGAAATTTCGCAAAATAGTCTTCTTGTGCGCCTCAACGTCTCGCATTGGTTATTTTTGGCTATTTGACTGGCTAATCATAAATTACTATTTTAGGCAAATCGTTTTAATTTTCTTTTTTTTTTGACCATAAAGGCACTTTAGCGAAATTCCTCCGACTCGGCCCACCTGTTGCAACAATGTTTTGCGACCCAAAAGTGAGATCATTTCCAGTTTATTTTTTATTTGTTTCTTTTTGAGCAAAAATTGATTTTCTTCGGTGTTTTGTTTTGCTTTTCCTCCACATCTCTTCCGTCAGATGATCGTGAAATTTCCACCAAGATATGGTGAATAATTCACAGATTTTATTCACATTTCGCCATAAATTTCACTTTTATTTTCATCTCTCCGCAAATTCCAGCCGCGCAGTGAGAGTAATGTTTTGTTGACTTTTCTCCATGCTCCGCGGAATCAATCATTTGCCCACAATTTGCCGCCCAATTGGGGTTGGTGAGGGACGAATGTAAATTTTCTTGTCTCACAAATCTTCGGCAGTTGCGGCAACGGAACACAGTGTAGTGGTTAAGGTGCCTCTAAGTTTGCATAAAAAGAGCATAATTTTTTTTCTTTGAATAAATGAAGAGTTTTTATGACTTTCTGTGTGAAATTTCAAGAATTTTCATTGAGAATTGACTTTAAAATTTGAAACAACTCCTGGAAATATCTGTTTTTAATTAATTTTCGCGAAGAGGGACATCCACACCATCCCACGCTATGCTCTTCCACTGTTACGATCGCGCGCAACCACTGCATGTTCTCGCAAATGCAACAATATAATAAAATGATCTTAGATAAATTGAAGTATATACAGTGAGAGTTGGAAAATGCTTATGGATAAGAGAGTGAAAAAATAGTGAAATAACGCTTGTATTTTGAAAATGCAAAAAGCTGCAAGAAGAACTTTCACGTAATAAAAGCAAACAACAAATAGCACCAACAATTTGTTTGACACCCAACATTTAAACATCTACTATTTGCATTTTCTCTCGAGATTCAAGTTTATAATGCCGTGGCTTGCGATAGTTTATCCACCTCTGCATTGGGAGGGAAACTTTTGAGATGAATCCCACAGACAATTTAGTGACGCTAAATGCAGTTTTTCATCGATTTTCTCTTTTTCTTGCAGAATTTCTTGGACAAACTTGGCTTTTCAGCGTAAGAGAGCTTTTGTGGGCAATAATGTGACCATTTGCGAGGAGAGAAAAATAATCCAAAGCGACGCAAATCACGTCAAAAATTTTAAGGTAAAAAATTATAAAAAAAAATAATTTCGAAAATTTTATTCTGATGTCCAAACATTCCCCGCCCACGCTTAAATTAAAAAAAATAAATTCCTAACTGCTCCGGTGGGTTAGTTAAATTAAATAGAAAATATTTTACCCAAAAGTTGGTACATATTCTCTCATCAACAATGTTAAACTGTTTTATGCTTGAGAAAAATGCTCAAATGTGTAAAGAAATTGCAACAATTGGTTAGAAATGTTTCACACGAATAACATTTAAAATAATTACAAATGACTGGATGTGTCTGCAGATAAACACACTAAAGTGCCACAAAAAAAACAGGGTGCCTCCTTCGCTGCAAATTTTTCTTTCCACCCGAAAAATTTAAGCTGAAATACTTAGAGAAATACTTGAGAAAAAAAGGGGAAATAAACTTTCTTTATTGATTTAGCTTTCTTCAGTGCTGTAAGCTCGAGAGCTTTATTGCTTTTGCTGACGGGGGAAAAATATTGATGTTGGCAAATAAATTACTAATCATTTAAAAGGCTAAACAAAGAAACTACAAATTGCACCTAAAATTACGTTTTATCGCCGGAATGACTCACAGATTTATTGTATCGCGCTAAGGAATATTTATCATAAGATCTAATCTCTTTGTGACCAAAATAAATTAGACTTGCTTGAATATAATAAAAAAGTAAAGGAAATTAAGAAAAGGGTAGGAGGTAGGGGTAGATGGAGACGCCTGGTTGCTACTGAAGCTTCTTTTAGCTCAATATAATTCGATTTATTCAAACATCCAAACTTTTCCTCTGATTACTTCACTGGAATACCTATGATATATTATCAGTGTGGGACATTTCTATTTAACCCTATAAGGACAGTAATTTATTTAGTGAGCTGAATTTATTGGGGGAGTATTTTATAAATAATAATAAATTTTTGGCGAAAATTCGCAAATTTGTGATTTTTCCTGTTTCGTAATGACTGATTCTGAGAGTCCTTGGAATATTCTTTTGTAGTTATAAAATATTTAGAATTAATTGTCTGCTATTTCTGAATTGATTACGATCTTATATAAATATTTCAAAAAATGCGTAAAAAAAGGACCAGAATATCCCAATGGTTCCCAAATGGGTTAATAAATTAAAAGCTTCGTAAAATACAAAAAAATCATTTTCTATTTATAATTCAACTAATTAGTTAATCGAATTACTCGAATTATAAATTCTAAATTTTTCCCCACAATTGTGGGAGTTTTTTATTTAATACTACAGCAATCAGATGCACCCTGTGTTGGAATTAACTCTGCAAGTTTAACGTACTTTCATACATAATAAATAATTTTCCATAATATGTATTTTTTTTCTCTGGGCTGATATTTTATGAAATCAATACATAAACACACACACGAGGTGGTGGTGGTGGAAAAAAATAGGAAGTAATTAAAATGTAGCTGAAAAGAGGAAAATCAAGGTAATTACCTGTATATACCATACTTACAAGTGAATTGAGCTCGAAAGCGAAATCGAAAAACTATCAAAGCGTGCAGAATTTTGCCGCCCCGTTCCCGCGTGTGGGGCAATTGAGAGCACTGAGGTGCCTCGCATTTCGTGCACGAGAGAATTACAAATCCGAACGCTTCCTCCAGGCCTGGGAGATTAAGGGGCGATTTTGGCCCCCGAAGGCCCTCTCTGCGGAGACAATGGCATTGTTTTTCCGTGTGAGGAGCATCTCATACACAGATGGGAGTTTTGTGCATCACACATGAGAGTGCATTGGCACCGCGAAACGCCGTCACTTCCTAGCCGCCGCGGCCGTCACTTTCACTGGCGCGCCGCGGAGAAAGTTGTCTAATCCAGTGTTTTGTGCGCGCCGGTTAGACGGTTGAGAATGCGCGATTGAAAGCGTTCGTTGGCACGACGCGAGCCCCCCAATGGGGACTTCCCCCTCAGTCCGAAAAAATGTCTTGCATAGCATCCATGCGGCCCCCTTTCACTTCCACGCGACCGCCACCCGGGGCACCTTTTCGCGCCATAATTCACCGGCCGAAGCGATTGGCATGCGCATTAACATTATCATCGCGCCAAAACGGCCAAATTTCCAAGCAGCATGACCGCGCATTTGCATAAATCAACGGGATCCGATGCGACACTGACCGAACTGAAAACCATCGTAACCTTTAAGCTAAGCAAACACACACAAAGCTAATTTTTGGGCGAAAATGCTAGAAGCAATGACTTTGCATTTTAAAGTTTCAGATAGAATGAATGAAGAAGGAAGAGAAGGAAATAAAATGAAATCTCTGCTTTAGATAATTAATTAAAAATTATATTAAAATTCTGAATGGTTTTGAATAACTATATAAATAGATTAAGACAAAATTGAAGCAAACTTGATTATTTAATTTGAATTCTAATGAGAATCTCCTGATACAACCGATCAACGTGATCTAAATCAACATTGATGGATAGGGCGCACTTTTCTGGTTCTGTATTCGAACCGGGAACCCTTTGAATGCGAGCATTAGTTCTCTGTTCATTTCGTTCCTGGCCACAAAAAATTTTAGATTTGCTATTAAAATATTTTTAAAAATTTCCATGTTGGTCTTGCAAAAACTCCACTTTAAATTAAGTCTGAATTAACCCAGATTTGTCCATTCTACTATATTTAGTACACTTTTCTAGACAATTTTGAAGTTAAAAAAAATCCTGGACACATCTGAATTAATCAAGCTTTTTTAAACCATCTTTTTACAAATCTTATTTATTTCTCTTTAGTACAAAAATATAATTCTTTCAAATTCATTTAACGAAATTTAAATTCATTATGGTGGTTCAATATTGCGTGTTATTAGAGCAATTTGCTCTCCACGGATCAAAATTTGAGGTAATTTCCTTCTGCACTCTACATTTTTTCTATTAATGGACTTCACACATACTTCCGGCAATAATATGCCGAGTTTCTTCAATCTAGCACTGCAATCCTCAACTGAAGATTCATCTGGAAGAACAAAAGGAAAGTAGTTTAAGCTGGAAGCTTTGCAGAAAATCAAAACTTCTCACCAAAATTTGCTGATTCGCAATACTGAAATTTTCTTCTTCTATAGAACTCTTCTGCATCTTTTAGCGTCACATTCCAGTGTTTATCGAATATTTCTATATACCCAGTTACGTAGCCTCGAATTCCATGATTGTTTCTTATATAGATCTGTTAGAAGAATTAATTTACAAACTGTTCTTATAAGAATTTTACGAGGATAAACATTGAGCAATTCAACAAACCTTAACTTGTGTTTTATTTTGCATGAATTCATGCAAAAGTTTCAGAGGTCCTTTGAAGTTCTCACATATATTAAGGACATTCTTTTTATTTTTTGCCCTTCTATGTCCTTGTATCATTCCTATAAGAATTAGAAGCTATAGGAAAGATGCAAAAACGAAGAAAGATGCCCCAATTGCACCAATTTGAACGTAAATGGACACGACTGCAATACTTATTGCAAGTATTGTAAGACCGGGGAACACCCAACAAATGATAAAGAATGCCCTGAAAGGAAAAGACAAACAAAAATAAAAACAAAAATGATTGCAAAGAAATGCAATTATAGAGAGGCAATAAAGATGATAGAAGAAAGCGAGAGAGACACACCACCAAACAAGACAGAAAACAGGAACGAGAAAACAATGGCTCAAATCATCAAAATCAACCAACTAAATGAAGACCTTAAGAACAAAAACAACAAGCTGATTGATATGGTGCAGATAATAAGCAAAATGGCACACGCAGACAAAACCCCGAACGAAGAAACCATTGACTACATTCGTGACGTGCTGGATGGAAATCAACCACTCTTCACGTACAAAGAATAAATCCAAACTAACAACTAATCAATGATAATCACACAAATTAACATAAGAAGTTTAAAATCAAATAAATCATTACTAGAACAGTACATAAACGAAAATAAAACTGAATGTGCCTTACTAAGTGAAATATGGACAAATAAAAAATCAAAAATTAATATCCCAGGATTCAGAAAACACCTACACAGCCGTGAGAACGGATACGGAGGTGTTGGTATACTAATAAATAATAAAATTATCAGCAAAAGTAAAGTGAGAAATGATCTAGAACCTCTAGAAGTTATAGAAGTGCAAATAAAAAAAGAAAACAAAGACTACACATTGATCTCAATATATATCCCACCCCAAATTAGAAATAGTGACATAAAAGACAAACTAGAAAAACTCTTAAATGAACTAGTGAACAAAAACAATGTGATTTTAGGTGGTGATTTCAATGCAAGACATGATATGTGGGAAAACAACTCAATAAACAATGGAAGAGGTGTACTAATAGCTGAACTAATCTCAGAATCAAACCTAATATGCATCAATGACGGCCAACACACCCACTACAGCAGTCACTTCAACACAACATCAGCAATAGACCTAACTCTAATATCCCCCAACCTTATAGATAAAGTACAATGGAATATAAATGAAACAGAGATAGGATCAGACCACTTCCCTATAGATATAAAAATTAGTGTAGGAAAACAGAACCAACAAAATAAACTTAAAACAAAACTAGATTTAAGCGAAATTAAAATACAACTAAAAAACAAGCTAAATCTTAATGAATGTACAACAGCAGAAGAAATTGAAGGAGAAATAAAGAAAATAATTCTCAATAATATAAAAACATTCAAAGACAATAATGACAAATATATACCAAAATATTGGTGGACTGAAGAAATAGGAAGACTGTGGAAAATAAAAAAAGAAAAATTTAAACTATATAAAAAACATAATACAGAATATACAGCTAAAGAACTTAGAAAAATAACAGCTAGACTTAAGCTAGAAATAAAGAAATCAAAAAAGAAAGCATGGATTACTTTTATAGAAAGTATAAACCCAGGGAGCAGCCCTTTAGAAATATGGGAGAAAGTAAATAGATTCAACAACAAAAAAATCAAAAGAAAAAATAACATAATAGAAACTAGGGAACAAGGAATAGACTTTATAGAATACAACTTCGTAGAAGAAGAATATAAAACTATAACAACACAATCTATAGATATAGACTATGATTTTTGCACATTCGAAGAAGTAAAAGAAATAATAAAATCAAACAAAAATACAACCCCAGGCATAAATGAAATATCACATGAAATGATGAAAAAACTAACAGACGAAAACATTAAAGCCATAACAAATATATATAACAAAACATGGAGAGAACAAAAAGTCCCTAACAGTTGGAAAAAATCAAAAATAATACCAATACTAAAACCTAATAAAGACGAAATGGACATTGCAAGCTATAGACCAATAGCACTCCTAAATGTAATAGCAAAAAATTTCCATAAAATACTAATAAATAAAATAAATAACATAGTATACAACAACAAAATACTTCCAAGTAATACATATGGATTCAGAAAAAACAGAAACACAACAGACTACCTACTAAATCTAACAAATACTATAAAAGAAAATAATAAAAAAGGCATGAGAAGCATAGCTATAATAACTGACATTAGTAAAGCATTCGATAACGTAAACATTGACATACTAATAAAAAAATTAAAAGAACTTAACTTTCCCACAGAAATAACTAACTGGCTCGAACACCTACTGAATAATAGAGAAATAATAATAGACGAAGAAAGCTATACAGAAACTATATTAACAAGCACAGGACTACCGCAAGGTAGTATACTCAGCCCAACACTATTTAACTTATATACCATAAACCTACACAAAATTAACTCAAGAGACTGCAAAATATTACAATTTGCAGATGACATAACACTAATAGTCTCAGGAAAAAATAACACCCAATTATACCAAAATGCAAACAAATTATGCGAAACACTCAAGAAAGAACTAAAAAAACTAGATTTAGAACTAAACCCAAATAAATGTAAATATATACAATTCGATAAAACAAGTAAAGATAAAGGAGAAATAAAAATTAACAATATAAAAATAAAAGAAGAAAGATACCACAAAATACTAGGCGTATATATAGACAAACAGCTTAATTTCAAAATCCACAAAAAAGAAATAAAAGCACAATGTGAGAAATACATAAATCTCCTTAAAATATTTAGCAGAAGCAGGGGAGGAGCCCATCCAAAATCATTAACTATGATATATAAATCTCTAATCAACTCCAGAATCAACTATGCTGCACCAGTAGTATGGGATCACAAGGAAAATCTATTAGAAAAAAATATTTTACAAATAGTTAAAAATAAAGCCCTCAGAATCGTAATGGGATATACAAAATCCACACCAATAACATCTATGTTAGCAGACGTAGGAGAAATGCCAACTAGATTAGAACATGAAAAAAACACAATAAAACATCTTATTAGAAGAATACAAGGGCCAGACAGCTGTCCCAACATTATAAACCAATATAGAGAACTAGAAAACATAAACTACATCAAAAGCAATTACGAAGAATTTGAAGAAACTGGAACAAATACAGAAGAATTAGATAAAGAAAAAATACTAGAAAATCTTAAAGTTAAATGGAAATCAGACTATCAAAACATAACAGAAAATGTAGGTAAATACAACAAACAGATAAGAAATAACAAATTAGAAGATAAACCCTGGTTCAAAAATAAAAAACTAAACGCTAGAGCAACTAAACTAATAAATAGACTTAGAAGCGGACACTCTTATGATAAGAAATTCCTTAAAATAATAAAAATAAGCGAAAACGATCAATGCGATCTTTGCAATACAGAAGAAAACGCGAATCACATCATAATAAACTGTAAAAAGTATGATATCTCAAGAAGGAAATACAAATCCATCACCAACGCCCCAGACCTCCAGAGCATACTCAAAGAGAACAAGACAAACAAATTGATAGAAATCTACGAGTTCACCAAGGAAAACAACATAGACATTTAAACACAAACAAACACTCATATATTATAAGTAACAATAAGAATGTACAACTTTACCATATACTATTATGGTATGATACATCCTTATAGAACAGGATAATACTCTATCCTAAATAAGAGTAAACAAAACCAGAACAAATTAAACCAACGACAAAAATTCAAATTCAAACAAACTAGTAATATAAGAGTATATGTATATTGTGTGTAGACGTCAAATGACGTTTGGCCTTGTGGCTTGAAAAGGCTGGGGCCGTAAAGCTTTAAAATAAAAAAAAAAAAAAAAAAAAAAAAAAAAAAAAATTTTATTGAATTTACTCTCAAATATGGCTATATTATCGAAACATGGCACTGTGGGATCAGCAAAGGGGTTATTTTCTGCGTAAAGAGCAGCAATAGGGTCAAATTCATCACTCTCCGGGTTGAGTTTGTTGAGATTCTCTTCAGCAGGGTTTTCCGTTGGTTTATCCATGTTTTAAGCACAATTTCTGCACTTTTATCAAGATTTTATAAAATAAAACTAAATAACATTGATATGGTCAAAAAATGTCACCAATAAACTTATTTAAAATCACAAATAAATAAAGAAAAAAATGAGAGAGTTTTTTTTAGTTTATTCTTCACTCTCAAGAAACCCTTCAACAACATTTTTTTAGACTTTCCTATAAAATAGAGAAAACCTATCAAATGCTTATTTTTTAAAAGTAACCGTTGTTTTTCATTCTTTTCAGTTAACCACCGAATGAGAAAAATTTTTCAACAAAATGCCAATAACTCATCAGAAAATCATAAAGAATTCATCGATACGTGATAAATTTTTGGATAAATTCCCCAAACACAGAAAAATAATACGAAAAATGTGAAACATTTGTGCCTTGGAAAGTCAATAATTTTTATCAAATGTAAATTTTTATGTGTGCAAAAACTGTGATTAATCAAAAAGAAGAGACAGAATTTTTATAAAGAAAAAAAAAACATTTTCGGCCTGACAATAAGAAAAAAAAAGTGCTAAGAAGCTTGTTAACAGTAGAGAGAAAAAACCATTTAAAGTGATTCCAAAGTGCTATAAAATTGTGTCTGAGGAAAACTACACTGCCTTTTTATCCAATGCATCCACCTGGTAAATATCTTGAGGGGACACCGTTCAACAGTTAAGCTGCGGTGTTTGAAAATAACGTTCAAAGACTGATTTTGTGTGGAAGGACTTAATTTTTTTGCCTGATTGGAACAGAGAAAGATTTTTGTTGGTTTTATAGAAATAGGAAAAGAAAAATAAAATATATAAATCGTGGCGAGCGGTAGGTGTTTTTAGCTGTAGAGATTATGATTAGAGTTAGCATCCATATGATATGGATGAGATTGTGACTGAAGAAATGTATCGAAATCACTTCACAGCTGTATTGAGACGCTACAGGGAAGAGAGAGAGGGCAGTGCTGCAGTGGCAATGCCATTTATCGAAGACGAGCTCCTCTGGTGTCCAGATAACGATGGGAGAATGGTGGATATCTCAGCTTGTCTTCAGGTATGGCCGCTGAAAAAATATGACGCCATCTGCCATATTTGTTTTCTAACCTTTCTTTCTTTAAAAAAAAAAAAAAAAAACAGGACGCCGTAACGGCAAACACAACGACACAGAATCAAGAAGCTGCAGGTGGTTCGTGTGATTTGAGCTCCCTGGATCCCCTGTGTAATGATTCAGAAGAGATTCTACGGCAATTGGCTGAGAATCCCTTTGAACTTGACTCCTTCTTCTCAGACTTCTCCGGTGTGGAAGTTAAGGTGATTTCTAGTCCAATTTTTCCCGCCAATTTCTTTCATTTCCTAAAAGAACTAATGATCTCCATTTTGATTTACTTCTAAATTTTCGTTTACAGCAAGAGGAGAATAACAATGACCTGCCCGTGGACCCAAATGACAGTCCAACGTATCTGACAAACTGCCAAAGCGCCTCGGCGCCCAATTCACTGCCGCTACAGGCAGGAGGTACACAAAATACCTCCAATGGCGTCGTTTCACAAGCCGACACGACGCAAGGGCATACTCAGCAACATCAATCGATCCTAGCGCTCGCGTCTGCCATTTCGGCGAGCTCTTTTGGGTCGCATCAGCAACAAAATGGACGCAATGCAGCGCCCATCAATCGATACTCCATTGCGGCCAATCCGCTACTAGCGGAAAAACTCATGGCACCAAATCTCAATGACATCGATAGCAGCCTGGCCATCGGGAATCGTGCAGGCAGACCACCGGACGTTAAAGGTAGGTCTTCCTTATTTGTTGTTATATTTTTTTTTGAATATTTGAATAATCTGTCACATGAGTATCTCTCTCTCTCAAAAGTTTTTATGCTTGTTTAGTAATATCTTTGATTTTGAGGTTATATTCTTAGACGCCATTAATGACGCCAAGTGACTTTTGACAATTAAAATTTGTCAGTGTCAATTTTAAATTAACCGAAAATCAAAAACCGTTCAAATAAATAAAATTTGTAAGACAAAAATTTAATTTATAAGGTACCTACTGAATGTTTCTCACAGAGAAAAAACTCATTTAGAAAACAATCATTTCGTGAGCAATAACTTGGCTGTAACTTTATCATTATTGGTGGAAGTAATTGCACTCTGTGGCTTCCATCCCGCGAGATTTGTATGATTGCTCCATGAGGTGGAGTTGAGGCGGCAGGAAGAAATTACTCGAAAATGTGTAAAATTGTCACAAAGTGGAAGCGAACGACCCAAAAAGAATAAGATGTTGCTTATTCAAGAGCACGAAATGCTTCAGTTCGTTGTGCCCGCCCTCGCGTGGAAAATGACGGGGAAAATTGCATTTTGTTCGCATTATGAAAGAAGAAATCTTCCTCAATGGGACGTGATTTTGTTATAAAATGAAAGAAAGAAAAAATGGTAAAATTCTTTAGGTGATGAAAAGCGTGCGCACGTGGCTCTGGGGACCCAGCAGCAGAAGGGAAATCCACGAGAGGTGATCTCATCGTCAGACGCGACAGAGGCTCAATGACACGATCTGATTTCCTTTAAGAAAAGAATGAGAGTGGCTTTTAATTGGTGACTCCGCAGATCGCACAATTAGCGATCGAATGCACACGGGGTCAAGGGGAGTCTCTCTGGTTGGATACCCCGTCGCGCGAACCCCCCTCACCCGGCCTCGTGCTGTCTCTCCTAATGCAGCCATACGAGAAATGCACAACACTTTGTCAATTCGACCCACAAATGTGCAGCAGGCAGTTTGTCGCAAAACGCATTAAATGCTCTCTGGAGGGGTTCATCAACTTGCAATTTGAAAGTCATTTTGTTGTTGCAAAAAGCAAGCCAGAAGTATGCGAATTAGTACACATTCATAGAGGGTTATTTATACGTTATTATTTGATTTTTGAACCTTTTGAACTGTATTAAAGGATGTAGACTTGAGATTCCTTGCGAAGTTTAATGAACAAAGTAAATGACCAAATATTTGATTAAGTCAGAAGCTTAGTCAAATAACTTCTTTTCAAGAGTTTTTAGTTATACATAGATTTTTTTTTAATAAATTGGAAGACGTTGAAAATGGTTTAAGAAAATAAACTTGATTAGTTGATTGCGTTAACTAAAGGGCTTTAACGGCTGTTGCATTCGAATTTTCAATTTTTTAAGGTTTGACATTTATTTCAACGTCTGACGCTTTTTAAAACTTCGAAATTACTTTGATACATTTGACATTCTCTACTTTGCGTTTCCCGTATATTTTCTAACGTTTTGTCATTAATTTTAGTGTCTGATATTTTTTTTTAAACCTTTGACGCTCGACTTGACGTTTGATGCTTCTTTTCCAAACTTTGACGTATCGTTTTAACATTTAATGTCTCTTTCTTACGGTTTTGGGTTTATTTTTTAACATTGTGGTACTCACCGTTTTCTTGATATTCCTCCTCTCCTAATTCCTCTTGTTGAATCTCCTCAATATCACCCTCGCCCATTACTTCTGCACACTCCAACGTCCTCACTACGACAAACCCTCTCTCTCTCCTCCCGTCTCTACTGAACCGTCCTCTCGCTCCCACAAACATAACGATCGTTTTAAAGTCTGACGCCTTTTCATTTAGGTTTGAATACATTTTTTTTTCTAATTTTGACGTTTTCTTTTAACATTTTGACATTTAGTTTAACGTCTAATGCTTCATTTCCTACGTTTAAAATATTTTTCCTAACTATGACGTACTTATTCTTTTTAACATTCGTCGTTTCTTTCTTAACGTTTTGTATCTTTTAACATTTGAAAAAAAAAATTACAAAGTAACTTACTTCCCTAAACCTATGAACCCCTTAAAATTCAATGAGAAAATTGATTGTGTGCTTGATCAATTGATTTCTTGAGATTTCTTATTAATTTTTTTGTAATTTAATATTCTCAAAAGATTTTCAATCTTTGTTTTTTTTTGTAAATTAATTTGAATTGGATGATTAATTAGCATGGCCCTTCCGTATTTTAAAAGGTTTTCGCTTTTGCATCTGAAAAAATACATTGTGAAGCAGACAAATTAATTTCGAAGCTTTAAAATTAATGACGTCAATTGGTGGACGCATTTCTTCTCCTCTGCTCAATTAGTATTTCAAAATAAGGCAATTTCCGCTCTGTGCGACCGAAATCTCACTGCGAGGGATATTCTTCGTTTATTTACTGCGCGCATCTTCACCCTCCGGAAGAACCCAAAAGTGGATTAGAGCACACACCACACACGAAAAAAAAAAGATAAATAAATAAGATCGCGCGATTATTGGGGTAGATCATGCGATCGTGGCAAAAAAAAAATGGTGACGGGCAATTAATTGTGTCGCCCACAGTGTGGGAGAATTGTAAAGTATGAAGTCTATGCGTTTGTGGTATAAAATCATTGGACAATTATGGCAAATTATTCTCTGCGACTGCCGATATACATTACGCACATAGCAATGTTTACATTCATCAGCATAAATTATTTTTATTAATTTTCCATTAAATCATTTGACTGGGTCATGGTTAGCTGGCTCCAGTACGCGCGCGCGGTGTGTCTCCGAAAAAGGCCCCCTCTGGCTGTATCTTCTCCCCTCCTCACCCCGGGGATCACTCTCTGCGATTGCTCTCGATCGACAATTTAGCACAAAATGAGCGATTACACGACGTCAGGTGTTGATTAGTGATGTAGGTAAGAAAAAAAACTGCTGGAAGTCAAAATTGTAGAGCGATCGCGGAGAAAATGAGGAAAGATCCCAAAAAGGGGAACAATGATCGCGATGAGATCGAATACATATTTCTAATCTTCTGCTACTCTAGACTATTTTTTAAATAACATTTTACGCGATCTCTCTGCTTTTTTCTCATACACAAGGTCCTAAAAGGTCTCTGACTTTTCCAAATGAATACCTGATTCCTCAAGATCACTACTTGATCATCGATTAGATAGAAGGCATAGAGATTTTTCTAATTAATTTCAAATACACACAGTTTGTTGAAAAAATAAACGAGAATTAAAAAAAAACATGTTGCACTGTAATGTTCTCTCTCTCTCCCTCTAAAATGTACATACATATTTTCATTGCTGCAATTAGAAACAGATTCGCACCAATTTTCCATCTCGACAAGTGAAGGTTATGTCGGAGTTCGTTGTTCTCAAAAAACGAAAGTTTTCCGTTCTCATTTTCGCACTGTGTCGCACAGAGATGCTGAATGAATGAGGGGAGATACATATAATAAAATACATATTTAAAAGTAAAGTAAAATATATATAAATGCAAAGATATATACATTATATATACATATAAAAATGCAAAGATAAATATATATAAACTGCAAAGATAAAAATTAAATATAGCATGGATGGAACAGTATAAAGCGAAAGAACGGTAAGTAAAACTTACGGGCTGTGATTCTTTCTTTGTCAGTGAAATGTGAAATTGACGGAAAATTGAGGATGGGCAAATTTTGAGGAAGGCTTTCTCGCGCACCGAATCACAGCCAACGCGCAGATATTTTGTGAAATGCCTTAATCGTGGGCGTTGGCTGTGATTCGGTACGCGAGAAAGCCTTCCTCAAAATTTGCCCATCCTCAATTTTCCGTCAATTTCACATTTCACTGACAAAGAAAGAATCACAGCCCGTAAGTTTTACTTACCGTTCTTTCGCTTTATACTGTTCCATCCATGCTATATTTAATTTTTATCTTTGCAGTTTATATATATTTATCTTTGCATTTTTATATGTATATATAATGTATATATCTTTGCATTTATATATATTTTACTTTACTTTTAAATATGTATATACAAAACGCCCCGCTTCGCGGGGCGTTGGTTTTATGCAACTCAAGATATGACTTTAAAACGCGATATCTCCGGAACGGCTACATAGATTTTCTTCATTTTTGGCATGATGAAAGATATTATAGCCAGCTATAACATATCAAAATTTGAAGCAATTCTATAAAGCGGTGCTCGAGATATTCATCGAAAACTCATCGAAAATTTTGTTTTCGATTTTAGCGCCACTTGCGGTCATTTTTTGAACTTGAAATGTTCCGAGCAGTTGTAGGGCTCATTAATATCTTTCATTTGACCCCGGGTTGATCAAAATCGGTCAAGTCGTTTTCGAGTTATGGTCGATTTTCGATGAAAAATTGTGTCGGCCATATTGACTAAACGGCTTGACCGATTTTCGAAAATGAGGCATCGTTGGAAAGGTCTTGATGGCCCCTACAACATATAAAAATTTCAGACCTCTAGCTATAATAGGGCCTGAGATATAGCGAAAACAAAATTTTGAGGTTATCCAAAATGGCGGACCGGGGGGTGGGGGGTCGGATTTGACCTCATAATCGGATGTCTTCCACCCGATATTTAAACTTTGCCGTTGACCGCAAGTCTCTATCTATTACCGTTCTCTTGTAATTCAGTCTTATACTCCGGCCGGACGGACGGCCGGACGGCCGGCCGGACGGAAAAATTTTTGGCGCATACGTTTTTTGGAATGTAGGGACCCTAATTCGTGCTCATCCCAAGTTTGAGCCCGATCTGACGACTTTGCATTTTGGAGTGTACACAGAAGCTGTGCTTCTTTGAAGAAAGAATCACAGCTAAAAAAGCCGCGCATAAAGACGTGCGATCGTAAGACGAATCGTGGTGCGACGATCCAAAAATTACAAACCTGTTCCACAATTTTGCTCATAAATGTCACCAATTAGTTGCCTGTTGTTACTCATGTATGACTATAATGGTTTATTTTTTTCTTCTCTCGTAGCTTTTATAAATGTTCTAAAATTATTTATCTGTCATGGCGGGCGGGACGCGCGGAAGATGGAATAACCTGCGCGTAGATGTCAATAACAATTGCACAATTTGCGCGCGCTCATATTCAGCCATGACACAAACCCAGTGTAGCGAAGAAGAGGGTAAAGTTAGTTAATATATTGGAAATTTTATTGCTTAGAAATTCTTTAGTAAATTAGTAAATTTTGATAAAATTATTTTCTGACCTCTTTGAAATTGCAAAGAAAATCGAACAGATTAATTATTGAAAAGAGAAAACACCGAAAATGACATTCATCGTTATCTTATTTTGATTTAAGTTCACATGACATTTCGGAGAAATACTTCTTCTTCAGGTCTAAATTACATTACAAGTACTTTAACGTTTTGTACAATTTTTCAAACAGATCAATTTTCTATTAAAGCCTTCTTACTTTAAACATATTTACAAAAATGCATTAGAAGACTTTACTCGTTTTCCATTAAAAGCAATAGCAAGATCTTCGGAAATATTCGGTTCGAATGATTCGAGAAAATAAATCAAAATGTACTGCAGATGAGCACTTCTTAGTTTTTAATCATAAGAAAAAATTAAACAATTATGCCTAAAAATGATTAAATTCAAGCCTAAAGCATATATGTATGTGTACTTAATTCAGTCCTGAAAAGTTTTAATTTCTATCTCAAAAAGTATTAAATTTAAGCCTAAAAAATAGTCAACATAAGCCCAATGTACTTCAATTGTACTAAATTCAAGCGTAAAAAGCACTAAATTTGAGCCTCAAATGTACTAATTCCAAGTTCAAAAAGTAGTAAATTCAAGACCAAAAAAGTAGTAAATTCAAGCCCAAAAGTAGTTAATTCAAGACCAAAAAAGTAGTAAATTCAAGACCAAAAAAGTAGTCAATTCAAGCCTATTGTACTGTAAATTCAAGCCTAAAACATACTAAATTTTAAGGTTAAAAGTAATAAGTTTAAGCTCAAAAAATAGTAAATTCAAGACCAAAAATATTTAATTTGAGCCGAAAAAAGTTTTTCAAAATTTTGTACTAAAATGGCTCAAGTTTAGAAGAAAATTTCAAAAAAGTACTAAATTCAAGCCAAAGAAATATTGAATTCAAGCCGAAAATACCCTCTTTCTTAATTTAAAAAATATTTTTAACAAATTGAATTAAATTTTTCTTGCATTTGTCTACCTCACCCCCCTTCTCCCCTATGATTGATCGTTTAAGTGGATTTTATTATTCAACTCCATCATTTGCACGTGACGCATTTCTGTATATTTTCTATACACCAGCACGCCTTATATATTTTTTATTTCCCTCATTTCTCAAGATGCAGAAAATCGCACGAGCTCCAAAAATAATAAAAAAAAGAGAGCAAAAAATAGCAAGATCGTTAAATTCTCAAATGGACGTTGCTGTATGTAGGTACACAAATCAGTATGGGAAATTCAAATTGCATTGCAACGATTTTTGCGATAGTGATCTCGATAGAGTGTCGGGAGCACGTTCACATTTTACACACGCCTCTTTGGGTGAATAAATCTCCCCCTTCTGCTTCTCATTTTGGCCTTTTTGCCGTCTTCAAAAACCATCCGAACCGCGTTTCCCCCCCCCCCCTCCAATAAGAAACTATTCATGATCTTTAATTCACCCAATCGATCTTTTTATTTATTTTTTTTTATTTGAGCTCTTTCTCAAGCGGCAGCTTTTTTTTCACCTCAATGCAGCTACTTGTCTGGTGAGGAAAAACCTCCATTTTTAGTCTCGTGTTTTTCTCCGGCTCTCCAAGTGTATCAAGGTGAGATCGCAAACTGATCCTCAACTTTTGAAACTCACGATCACACGCTTTTCTAACTCGTTTTTCATAGATCACTGCGCGATTGAGATTAAGAAGGCAATGTTTTGCAGCGAGAGATCATCGAGACGATCACTTTTCAATAAATGTTAGATCGTTTTGGTAATTAATGATGCGAGATCTCAACTGAGAGTGAGAGGAAGTTATGTGAATGAATATGGAATGGAGAACTGCAGTACATAACATACATACATAGCTATTGTATTGATGGATTATAAAAGCTTTAGATTTTATTTTATAAATAGAAAATTAATTGAATTTATGTTTCTTGAATATCATTTGAATCAACTTATCCGTTATTTTTTCAAAATTTGGATTTTTTCTTCGTTAAGAAAAAAACAAAGTAAAATCCACCCTGATGACTCTTTTCTATATTCCTCCGTGATCCCCTTTAAGTGCTCTTTCGAGTTTTCTGCCCATTAATGTTGTCACTTTTTTTGTGTTGGCAGGAAATGAAACCCCTTCATGCCGACTCAATCACACAAAACTCTCATAATTTTGCGTAAGTTTTCCTCACCACATCTTGAGGCACTCTTCCATCAACCTGTTCTATCTCTTCACAAAATTCCACATTGTGGACTCTCTTCATCCCCTTCCCGCTCCGACATGTCACAGGGGGTTGTGAATTCTTCATGATTTTTTATCTTCTGGGGTGCTTTTGTGGGGAGTTTTTCTGTAAATTCCATTTCCCTGTCTCTTCAGTATGGTGTGATGCAGCACAATTGAGTTGTCCCCGAGGAAGGAGTAAATTGGAATTTACTGTTTGAAACCGCAGAAGGACTGACTCAATCTGCAACATAAATTATGTGAGCCACATTGGCAACATCATAAATAAAATCTCCGAGAGATTCTCGTACGTTGTGTTCTTCTTGTTTGTGTTTTTTGGGGCAAAAAAGATCATGAGGGGTCGTCTTTCAGAGGCATTCATCCTTCTCTACGTTCCCTACCCTTAGCTTGGGGTGGCGTTTGTCACACATCCCTTAAAAGTGACATCAAATTCCGCACTAATTGCTCCTTCTTGCAAAGGGTTTTTTTTCCTCGATGAAGGGAGAACCTTAAATTCCTCGACCTTTGAGATTTTTTTCTGCGAAAAATCTTCGATTTTTCTTCAGACGACAACAAAAAATGCCAAAAATTTTAATGAAATGACGAAATTTAATGCCAAAATATCCCAACCATGAGGGACAATGAGCTCTAGAATTTTTCTTAATTAATCAAGGCATTGCTATATAGCTCTCTATTTCGCCCAGTAATTCCTTAAGGAATTTTTTCCAACCCCTTGTGCTCCAAGGAGAACCCGAAAAAAAGTCACCATCCCGGGAAGAAGTGTGAGGCAAAGCAGGTCACAAAAAAAAAATCTCCAGCCGTGATTGATTGCAAACAACTGCCATTAATTGAGTGTTAAAAAGAGCTGTGTGTGTGAAGTGGCCAAAGATGAGGCATGGAGGAGATGGAAGAAGGCCAGAGAGTCACGCAATGTGACCAGAAAGACATTTTGTACTTTAATGTACAGCACAGTGTTTCGCAGACGGGTCAGGCCCTTTTTCGGGTGATCGTGATTTGTAGCCTAAGGGG
This sequence comes from Lutzomyia longipalpis, assembly GCF_024334085.1. Taxonomy (NCBI): domain Eukaryota; kingdom Metazoa; phylum Arthropoda; class Insecta; order Diptera; family Psychodidae; genus Lutzomyia; species Lutzomyia longipalpis. The sequence goes on from NC_074709.1 coordinate 20,383,488, forward strand.
CAAAAAAGGGGCACAACAAAACACTTGTAAGCCAGGCAAGACAATTCATTCTGACAATATGAGATAATGATATTAATTGAAACATGCGTAAGACAGATTCAATTTGCGCAACAAATACTTGTCTACTAATGAGGCACGAATTTGAAGAGATGTGAGTCAAGTCGGCGGCTTAGGGATCGGTCTGAATAGCAAAATATTGATGATTGAAAAAAATGTTTCAGATTGACAAAAGTGAAGCATTCGAATTATTCAAATTTAAATTAATTTAAATTTAAAAAATTTAATTTAATTTAATTAATTAAATTTAAATTTAATTTAATTTGTTTTTTTTTTTATATTCTAGATTATATTTCCATAATTAAAATGAAGAGATAAAAGATTTGAAAATATAAAATGAAATCCATTGCTAAGTCCGGTTAAAGTTTCTCATGTCAGGCACAGGTTTTTTTTTAAACTAGACTTCAGTTTTTGAATCTCAGCCTCATGTTTTTAAAGTTAAACTTAAGTTTTTTTTAGACTGGGTTTAATTTCCTTATGACAAAATCAAGCAGAACGAGGGCTGAATTTAAAAATACTTTCAGTTCAAATAAGGCCTTAAAATTGTGATCTAAAAAAGTTAAATCCGACCTAAAAAATAAATTTCTCTTAAGGAACGAATTGAGCCATACTTTAGATAAAATCGACAACTAAGTCTGGCTTAATCTGTTTCTAAACTAGGATTTAGTTTTTTAGGACTAGTCTAAGTTTCTATGAACCTTTTAACTTTTTAAGATTAGATACTTATAGATTCAGATTCAATTCAGTCTTGTCGGACCTTCGAAAACTTAAGCATGACCTATTAAAATAATTTTTGGTTTACAGAAAACTTAGATTTTAGTTAAAAAATTAGAAAAGAAAACTTAAGTTTAGGCTAAAGAACTTTAGGGAGTTATCACAACTAAGCTCTAAGCACTTGATGCTTAAGATTTTACACGTGAAAAACAAGAAAAAACAGCATTGTTGTCTCTCTCGTACTCACATAGAGGTTATGATGCTCAAGCACTTGGAGCTTAAGTGTGATAGCCCCGTTAGAATTAGCCTAATGAGTTTAAGCCTTTGTAGCTTGTAAAACTGCCTACTGGCCTACTGTCTACTGGCTTATAAAAAATGAGTTTAGTTTAAGAAGACCTAAACCTGTGTTAAGAAATTTAAGTAAGACTTGATAGTAAATATCGTTTATATTTAGAGTAGTTAGTATAAGCATTTGTTGATAAAAGTAGATAAAACATGGGAAACAGTTATCTGCTTTTAATAATTTGTTCATAGTGTCGAGGATTGAAGTTTTCCTCTTCATGAGGCTTACAATGATAGTTTAGGTCTATAAAAATGTCGGTAAAAAAAACTTTGCAATGAATCATAAAGATTTCCAAGAAGATTTCTTATATAAAATTTGGTGAAAAAATATTTCATAAAAATCGTTCGATTCGCCACTGAAGCTCCCACCTCTGACTCCTTCAAAAATTCTCTTTTAGCAGCGCGGCATAAGAAGCCGGGAAACGTTTATCAAAATATTACAAACTCACTGACACTGTGTTTTGGCCTAACAAGATTTATACACGAGATCTCTCTCAAAAGGTATTTAACGTCATTGCCCTACAGCCCTGACGAGGTGAGAGACTCTTGTGAGGAATTAATTAAATCGTGCGAGATCACATATATGACTTAAGATTAAACAGGCATATGTTTAGTGATTATGCTCTATAATCGCATTTTGTATCTCTCAACAATTAATTTTAATGTGCGCATTTTTTGAGACACTCTCTGTGGGTCCTCGAACTGCAAATGACCAAGTTACCCAATTAAGATGATTGTTCCGTTTTCACACTCGATGTTTTTCAATGTTTCTCGTGTGGTTCAAATAATTCCACACACACACCGCGCAAAAAAACGCAACAACTTTTTGTCCGTGGACATCATCGAGGGCATTCACTTTTCCATAATGTATCGTCCAAAAAAAAAAGCTCCAACACACTAAAAAAACAAACATAGTGTTGGGGCCATTTTCCACGCAAATGAAGCAACAGCGTTGAAGATCTTCTTCCTTGACGACCAAATTGGTATTAAGATTGTTTTGAAGTGAAGCTCATTTGGTGGATGCCAGAGAGGAACGAGAATCATGCAAATACGGGAGCTTTTTGCCTAAAAGCTCCAAAGCGCCTGCACAATGTGTGTTGGTTGACCCAAATTATCGCGTCACGTTCCGGTATTGCAGAATTCACATCGCGCTTCATCATTACGCAACACGAAGCGCGCGCACAACCAAACGGAACACGTACATAAACCGAAAAAAGCAGTGGGAGCTCGCACATGGGCAAAATATGCGGAATAAGGTGGACGGATGTTGCAGAAATACTTCTCTTTCCGTTTTTCCAGCGAAGAAAAAAAGCAAACTAATTAGTGGAGCTTTAGTGGAATAATTGCGATTAGCTAATCCCTTTTCCGCAGTTTAAGCTGTACGCTGACATTGTCCGGTGTATTGGCTTTGTGCTTGGATATTGAAGTTGTCGATGACCCGCCATTTGGTTGCGATTCACTTAATATATCGAAGCTTTAAGACTTTAGTCGCTAAATTGAGCGGAATTAATTGTCTCTGTTCACGTTACAGCGAAAAGAAAAACAATTTGTATCATTTATAACTGTGTTGTAGGTAGTTAAATTTCAAATAGGACAACTGGTAAACTATAGATCAGACGTTGGGACTACTAACTCAATTAACTCTGAAAGATCATTTGAGAGAGAAATAATAATATGAATGAATAAAATTTTATTTAAACTCGAGCAGAACATAATGTTTTATGTAGGAATCACATAAAGCGAACCCCAGACAGCCACACCGACACTTGACCTCTTAAACGTGACACAGACATTTTCATTTTCACATCAAAATTATGCGCAAATATGATTTTCACAAATTGATGCCAAAAAATTGAGTGGCGAATTCTCTTATGCATACCGGGGCAATTTTGAGGGCTTGCGTGACGGGATGTTTTTCTTTTTTGTATTTTTCTCCTTGTACCGCCCTCGAGAAATTCAGACCCTTTAGCATGGAGTACACTTGAGAGTCATCATCGTCAATTTCTTCACCGTTTTTGCCTCACATGATCTGTGTTGTTGCTTTATTGTGCGCCTTGAACACACCCAAGTCATTTCATCTGTCTTCTTACAACAAAACACCGTCTTCCACGCGAAACCTGTTCCCATCGAAAGAATTGGCAACTCCTTGCACACCGTCGACATTATCGAAGATCTGAGACACGTTAGGAAGTTATGGGAACAATTTTTGAGGCAATGCGTGGGTGGGACGATACTCACTCTTGTTTCGTTTTTCTTTAAATAATCGGGTTCATTCTATTAAAAAACTTTTCTAAAACCTGTGTTTTTCTCTCAAAAACATCGAAAATTAACTAAATTTTTAATATTAAGTGTCTATGTTTCATGTGGGCGCGAAAGGGTTGAGAGAATTTAAAATTTCTTAAAAAGTAATTTTGAAAGCTTATTTTTGGCAGATATCTTGTTATCTTTGTTAAAAGAAAGAGGATAAGAAGGTAAAGCAGTGGCAAAAATTCATCTTTTCTCATTTCTGAAGATCTTCTATTTAATCTAATATTGGGCTCTATTCAGGGACCAAGAAACTCTTGAAATCTTCGAAAAAGTACTGAAATTTTAAGATTTCAAGCGAATTTCAAGGGTTTCTTGGTCGCTGAATAAGGCCCATTAGGTGGATATTCTGCGACCAAGAAGTCCTTTAAATCGTAGAAATTCTGAACAAATTCTTGAAATTTTTATGATTTATTGGTCACAGTTTAAGACCAATTAATTCACTAACTTTTAATGGAGGCGCCTGGTTGTCAATTTATTTAATAATGAAAAAGCAAAGATCTGCTTTGAACATTTGTGCCGTATTACTGTCTTTTCAATTTGAAATGTTTCCTCATTTAATTTAAAACACATTAAAAGTTAAAGAGAGTTCTATGTATAAACAGTGGAGGCGCCGGGTTATAGTCATTTTGAAAGATGAAAACAAATCTTGCAAAATAACACATTCATTAAAAAATCAGATTGTTGGGAAAAGCATGAAAGTTTGTTCTCAAAATATTTTTCAGAGTCGTGAAAATCGGGACTTTTCCACGTTTAGGATTATTTCAGAAATCGATTTTTTAAGCAGGATTTTTTAATAGATCTTCCTTTAACTTATCTATGCCAAATTATTTCCAAAAGCTTGTCGGGAAAATGCTGAAAATCATTTTTCACCACAAATTCATAGCAAAACTTATCATTTGTGATTTTTTCGGTCTATAAGGGAGTTATCCCACTTAAGCTCTAAGCACTTGATGCTTAAGATTTTACATGTGAAAAAACGAGAAAAAACACCGTTGTTTTCTCTTTCGTACTCACATAGAGGTTATGATGCTCAAACACTTGGAGCTTAAGTGTGATAGCCCCGTAAGACCTAGGTTAAAATTATTAAACTTCTGCTTCAAATTTTTAAGTTTTTTTATTTTTATTTTTTAATTTTTAAAGACATTTATTTAAAAAAAAAAGTATCTCAAACATTATGATTGAAAAGAAATTCTTTCCAGAATGAAAACTAATTTCAAAATCTTAAAAACGCCTTTACCGTGACGGGAAATTCACCTTAAACATCTGAACATTTCTCTTTTATTTATCCCATTTGTTTCCATATATTTCTCACCTGTCTTTGGATGTTTCGGTAAGCCACAGGCACACTCTCGCTGTCTGGTGGGATTTCGTAACTTTATGCGTCGAGAAAATTGGTGATTTCCTTACTTGGGCACACTTGTTGCCCTTTTTGTCTCATACACACACTACTCAAGCCAACGGGACCTGCTGTGGCGGGAAAATTTTGCAGAGACATTTTTACGCACAGGGTTCTTTTATTTTTTGTTTTGTTCATACCTCCCCGCATGTATCAGGTAGACGCAGCGAAAGACATATTAACACATTCTTCATTATTCACCCACACGCGATCACACACCGTTGTCATTTAGATTGACATAAATACATTGCAAATTGCCAATAAAATGTATAATGCACTTTATGCGCGCTATCTCACTTTATACATAATATGCTGCCACATATATATCGCACTATATAGGCGCAACAATTGGCCGGCAAGGCGGTGTGAGAGTGACTGTGTGTGGCTTTGCAATTGAATAATTAATTGCTCGAATGCACCGAAAATGGAGCTCACACCTGCAATGGAAGCCACGACTTGGGTTCTCCGTCACATGACGGCCCGCGCGTTGTACTTTTGGGGGAGCCCTTCACACGGGGGCCCCACCCGTCCGCGGGGTGCCCCCTTCGTTGCAGGCTCCACACACGGTGCGAAATGGATGCGCGACATGCCACAGAAGCAAAAATATTCTTGGAGACGGACATCGCTGCATATTGAGATTAATCGGTCAAGGATTGTTGCCTCATTTGCAATTTAATTCACTCTCTGCACGACAAATACATTGCACACATGGTGCAGCATACCCAATGCATGCACGAAGAGATGCATTAGTGGAAGTCCCCGCGCGGTTTTGCGTTTTCTGGCCCCACACTCACACTTCCTAGGACGCCCACTTCACGCATCTCACGCGAATGGCATGTATTGCGAAAGCTCATAGCTTTGATTGATTTTTTGGCACAAGAAGCATAAGGAAACGCCCATGAAGGTGTTCCTTACAGATCTTTCTTGCAATGGAGGTCAACACACATATGCTTCTTTGTGGGTCAGTGAATGTGGAGGATGAGTCATATTTGATTACTTCATGCAATTAAATTTCTATTGATACTTTTATTAGTTTCTTAATTGGCGAAAATATTGCGTGGAAAGGTATATAAATTAATCAAAAGCATATGCTGCGTATTAATTTCCCATGAAAACTATCCCAAAATATTTTCTTTGATTATTCAAACTTATTATAATATTAGATATCATTATGAAAAATAGGAATGAAAGATGATGCATGTAATGATATACCTATATGTATCTATACTTCATACATGCAACATATGCTTCGTGCAAATATTTTGTTAAAATTTTTTATTTTAACTTGACTCTATATTAGTTGTATTTGATTTTAAAAATTTAATTAATTTATATTCTTTCATGCCAAAAGTGCAAAATACTAAAAATTAAGATGTACGAAAATATGAAGCATATGCTTCAAGCATACACTAATGCTTTATGTGTAAGCGCATCTTTATAAAAAAAAATCAAATTTGGTGTTGAATCCTTAGATGGATCCATTGCATTGTAGTCAATTTAATTTTGAATCGAAATATTATTGTTATTGGCATTCAAATAAAATTTTAACCTTTGAAGGATCGATATTTCTAACGTAAAAACTTCGACCTTAATTATCTCCCAAAAAGAAAATGTTTTTCCAAGTTTTCTTCTAACGAACTTGAAGTAATTAAACTTCCTTACACACAGGTGTAGAATTTATCATGAAATGTTAAATAAATTATAATTCTGTGATGATTTACATAAAGTCGAATTGGCCACGGTGGCCACTGGCCAGTGAAATCCTCCAAGGGTTAAAAGTATTAGCTTAAAGCTCTGAGAATCTTCTATTTAGAATTCTTCAATCTCATTCAGTTAAAGTTTCTTTTCTAACTGAATTTTTCTTTTTATCACACATTCCTTCAAAAAAAAATTAATTATAAATCATAAAATATACATGGGTGTAAATCTTTGCTCGCAGTATCCCACACATTCCATCATATATTCTGTCAACAATATTAAGGGACCTCCAAAGTCGTGTTCATTTTACAGAAGGATACCTCCGGGGTAAACAATCTCCAACTTCCTCCTCTCTGTGAATATTTAATTTCCTGCTCAAGACACAAAGTTAGCAACAAAGCAAAGAAAGAAAGAAAGAAAAAAAAAACGAAACGTTTCCCTTCCTCCTTTTGGCTATTAAAAGCCCACTAAAGTCAATAGAATCCCCCAATATTGTCCAATAATAGCGACAATAATGGTGCCCCAGACACTCGGGGGAGGAAATGTTTAAAGGAATCTATTGATTTTATTAAGTTCTCCCTCCGTGGGAGGAATACAAAAGTTTCTTCAACATTGGACAAATGATTCCTGCGGGGGGCGAGCAGAGAGATTGTATCGGTGTTTAGTGATTGTGTGTCCTTTTTCGCTTCGTTTAAATTCATAACCATCTCCATCATTTTATTTTTTTTTAAGAGAAGTGTTTGTGGATCTTCACGATGGGGAAACCTTGTACGAAATAAGTTTTGCATTCATTGCGATTCGCGGTTTCTTTTTGCAGAGGAAATAGCATTACATATCCCACTCTTAATCCTATTAGCACTCTCAGCAACACCGTGGTGCTCACACAAAAAAAGTGAGCAAGATTGAATAAATAAAATTTCTCCTCTTTTTTTCCAGAAATTGGTCAAGGTTTGACTGCTCTATGCGCGCGCACCTTAATCTTATATATAATATATTGTTGAAGCCTCGCAGTGAGGAGCTTTTTTGCATTAGTAAGCTCCTCAACTGATGTGGTTTTGCGAATTGCTTGAATTGAATATGAAATGCATACAAGTATTATATTTTAGTGAAGAGATGAATTTACAAAATAAACAAACGAAATCCTTCCCTTTCCCACCTGGGACCCCACCGCTGTGTCTCGTCCGCCAGCGGGTGAATAAATTTCGCACGAGAACCCACTAAATACTCTCTTTTTGGAGAAACGACGCGCATAAGAAAAATGTTGCGAAATGGTTTCGCTTTTGTGTGGCATCGCACGATGTTGACGACAACAACCGCAAATTGTCCTCGAGCTCAATTTTCCGCATATAAAAGACACACTGAGAGCACCGCACGTATACCTCGTCTCCTTACCGTCCCCTCCGCCTCCCCGCCAAAGCGCAAGTTCCTCGGCGACAAAACACCATCCCAAAATAAGAAATTCATTTAGCATTTCAAGCACTTCAATGGATGTCGAATAAAAATCGTTGGTGTTGGCTCCATTTGTTTTTTTTTTTAATGGCCCCTTCCACAGCGGCAATTCCTCGAAAAATTGTTCACGAACTGTGTCAACGAGTACCTTTTGATATTAATGCCTTACCCTCCTCGACGAGACGCTTCCATGGTCAGTTTCTCAAACAGATGATTGTTGCGAATATACACTCAATTGTTACGGAAACGAATAAAATAGATATTAATTTGAATTTGGCGCTCACCTGAGGGGGAATTCCAAAGATGGTGAATTTGAATGGTGGAAAAGGAAATGTGGGGAAAAAGTAATGTTTGGCGGGAAAAAATACAGATTGGAAAATAATGGCAAAGTGAACGAATGCAATGAGATTTGCTCCGCATAACAGCGTCAAAAACGGTTAAAGGGAAATTTTTATCCTAAAGCTGTTAACACAATTTTAAAGCAGAGATTTTGGTTTACATTTCATAGTAAAATTACAATTTAAAGACTCAGAATATGAATGAGAATCTTCTTAAATTAGGTTTAATTTATGCTCAAGTTGGTTAGAAAAAAGATATCTTATCTAGGATACTACCCAATTTGGGTTAGTGTATATTTCTCATAACTGGAAAGCTTTTATTTGGGAAAAATGGGTATTTTTATTACTAAAGAGACCCCAAAGGGCCATCATGGTGAAACATTTGAAATTGCGCTATGAGGAGTAAAAACTCGTTTTTGGTATTCTAAAAATGTTTATAAGGGTTAACCTAAAGAAAACCGCGTTTCATAAACCTAATTTTATGTCATTTTCAATCCTAATTTTATGTTAACTTAGAATTGGGAAGATGTTTTCAGTAAAAAAAATAATATAAAACCGCAACCAAAACCTTTAATATTTTTTTATTTTCATTGAATTTTCCACATTTTCTATTAAATTTGATGGATTTCCTTAAAATTCTTAAATGTAGATATACCCTAAAATCTTTAATTACTTATCATTTAAATTATAATTCTTTTCAACTGAAGAATATTGCCGAATAATATGTTTTAAAAAAAAATTCTTTATTTTGAAGAAAGCCTAAAAATGGTTTACATGTTGGAACAAAATTCAGAAAGAAAATAAGATGATTTTTATAAAATCACAGATAAATATTTCTATAATAAAACATTATCCTTTTTAATAAAGAATTTTTTATAAAATTGATTTTACTCGATTTTAGAATAAAACTCTTTTAAGCCATAACTTTCAAGTCTCATGTAATTTTAGCTTAAAGAATTCAGTCAGCATTGACTGATGCGCTAGCATTTCCAGCACCGTTCTGTTGTATTATTTTTCGCGCTTAAAATTCTCGTGGTTTATGCTCAAACAAAATCACACAGGTGAGCCCAATAGATCGTGTCCAATTAAAATTCATCGCCCTACAGTCATTCAGCAGGGTATGATTGGCTCAATCTCTTCCGTGCCCATGTCTTCGCGTGTGCAAAAAACACTGTCCCTCCTTTTTTTTTTTTAAACTCCATTCAACGGGAGACATTTTATTAACCCAAAATGCCGCGACAAGTTTTCCATTGCGGAGAAGTCATAAAAATATTTTTGTGAAATGAAAAAATCAAAATAAAAAAATGCCGCACAAGCAAAATACGCGCGCGGTGTATTACCAAATTGTGATGCAATCCATGCCGGAGGAAGTGCCCACAATAATATGACCATGATGCTCCGGCCCGCGCACGCTTTTTTTCCACACAGACTCTGCGCGCGCCCAAAAACTTTACGGTATAATTCGCAAGAGATATAACTTTCACTTTATTTTGGCAATTGCGCCAATTCACTCTCGCTCCTCGGCACCCATTTGGGGCCTCTGTGCGCGTAAACTGGGGTCTCTTTTGCCGGATGAATATCGCGCGCCTTCATCGACTCTTGATTAATTGCCTCTCATTGCTATTGAACAAATTCCCTAATTGCATCAGCGCAGGTCACGCATTGTCGAAGCTTTTTTGTCTGCTTGCAGGTTGTCATAATTTAAATTAAAAAAAAAAAAGAAAGAACGAGGAGGGAAAAAGCAACATTTTGGTTAACTCTGGGAAATGGAAAATATTTTTGGGGGCAATTTTGACCATTGCATTGGATATGGATTAGATGATTTTTTTTTCTATTCTTCACCAAAACACAAAATATAGCTTCGAACGTTACAAAAAAAAACATGAAACGTTAAAAAAACGATAAGTATTTAAAAAGGAATGTCAAACTTTTGAAATCAAGTGTCAAGTGTTAAAAAAAGAAGCGTTAGATCTTAGAACAGAACCTTAAAACGTTAAGAAATATTTAAAATGATAAAAAAGAATTTTCAGACGTCAGAAATGTCAAATGTTAAACGTTTAAAAACTGTCAAATCCTGGAAAAAACACGTCAGACAATAAAATGAACTCTAAACGTAAGAAAAGAATCGTCAAACGTTAAAAAAGCGCCAAGAGCGTTTAAACGAATGTCAAATGTGAAGTGTGCGTCAAACCCGGTCAAACCAAGAAACAAACGTCAAATGGGTCAAATGTTAGAAAAGAATTGTCAAATGTCAGAAATTAATCGTTAAATGTTAAAAAAAAAACGCTAAATATTAAAACTTATGTCAAATAGAAGGAAAGAAACATAAAACGGATAAGATTAATATTAAACGTTCGTAGAGAAATGTCAGACGTTTGTGATAAAGTGTCAATGATTTTATTTAACTTATTTTCAACGTTTTCAATTTAATAAAAAAAAACTCTGGCTACACGCTGATTTAAAAATTTCATTTGTAGAAAAAAAATTTTTTTGTTAAATAATAAAAATATTTTTATTGTTCAAACAAAACACTTCATTGTCCATTATATTTTAGAAATTCAGTTTAAAGTATTTTGCAATAATTTCATGAAAACTCTGAATGAGTTCTCTCTGTTTTCTATGTGAGATTCTATATAAAAAAATCTCTATAAAACTTTGTTAAGATGGTCCTATTATACTGAAAAAAAAAGAAGAATTTCCGCTCAATCCTATCAATCATTGCTCATAAATATCGCTCTTAATTGCTCCCCATGAGTGCGTCGCATCTTGTAGGAAAAAACCAAACCCTATAAATTAATTCAATAATTTTAACAGAAAAAAAACGAACGAGAAGTTAAGAACTCGAACGTGACTGAAGCTTCATTTTTGAGCAAGGGAAAGGATTTTTTTTACCACGAAAATGGGAGAGAGAGAGTACTCAGAGAAATGTGACGGATGTACAATTTTTCCTCCATTATGGAACAAAATATGAAATGTTAACTAATAATTTCTTTTTTTCTTTTTTTTTGCTTTCAGGTAAGTGTGCGTTTGGTTGATTCTTAAATGAAGAAAGAACAGAGTGCGTGCAAGGACTTTTTTCAATGTGAAGCTGAAAAGGGAAGTCGTAACTTTATGAATATTATTTTGTTTGGTATGAAAGACACTCTAATGATGGCGATGAGTGTTGTTGACAAGATTTTTATGACCACCAACTGATAGCCAAAGGGGTTTCCTTTCATAAATTTCTCCCTTTGCGCGGCGTGAGGTCTTCCCGTCGCCTCATTCTCATCTGATGGAAAGATATATAATCACACTTGAGGGTGAAAATTTTGTCACCGTGATGCGGCTTAATTAACTTCTCCAATTTCCCGTTTTGTCCCAACCAGCCCCTCGTAGAAAAAAAGTTTTGCTATAAGAGGAGAAAGTTTGAGTTGCTTTTCTTTTCTTTTCATCGCCGCCCCAAACAAAAAGCTCAGAGTCCTCGAGATTCTATGCTATTGTCATTGCGATGGTGGCTGTAGTACATTTGCCGTCTAGTCTGGACTATTATGCGATGCTCCCGGCTCTTTTCCTCCTCCGTGGCAGACATGGTGGGGTAGGTGAAACAGACGCTGCTGGTGAAAATGGGCGGGGGCGTCAATGCTCCCATAAGCGGACCTCGTGCGAACGGGGGATGGGGTGGTGAAAGTAAAAGTGAGAGAAACTCAGGCTATAAAAGCACAAACAATATCCCACGTCTGGTCCATGTCTGCTGCTGCCTCATTCAATCTGTCTCCATCATAAAGGCCAACGCTGTGTTCTTGAGATTAGAAGCTCTCTCTCAATACGCTAGGGGTAAGGGGGAGGCTACACATTGGGGGTTGATTGATTTGGATCAGGTAAAGGTGGGAAAATTGCAGCAATTTCTACATTGAAAATCATTTAAAGTGAGAATTGTTAATTTTTTTTATAGAAAATTTCAAATTAGAATTTAATTTTCCATCATAGCGACATCTAATGAATATTTGTGCCCCATACAAACAGCACAAGTTTCTATCATTACCTTTACACAGTTCCCCTTAAATTTATTTACCTGTAATATTTCAAGCGTGAAAATGGTGAAAATTCAACATTTTTAGGTCCATCACCCTCATCAAAGCAATGGGGGGACCCTTCTCTGGTGGAAAATGTTGCAAATTATTTTGTGAACTCACCGTCATCAATGCTCGTTATAGCGGGGGGTTGATTTGATACGAGAGGGGGGAAAAGCAAAAATGTAATTAATTGAACGTATGATTTTCGTGACCTTGTCAACCCATGTTAGTGTCAATAAATCTGCACATATAGCAGCATATATAACATGTGCTCGATGAAGAACGCTACACCGTCATAAATTTGTAATCCTCGCATTCACTTTCCATTAAATTGTGAATAAATAATTGACTCCAACCCGATTTGGTGCTACGAATTATGCTTTTGATATATGAATTCCCAAAAACATAGGGGCACCCTCCCACACACTCGTGAGCTTTTCCGGCGCCTCCAAAAAGCTTCGAGACACAAATTTTGCCGCTATTTCCATATCTCTGTCTCCCCCCTCCCCCTGAGTTATCTGTAGCACCATCAACTATGTAGCTGATAATGAGAGGGTGCCCTGGGGAGGGATATAAATGGAGACGCCGGTAAAATTGGCATATTGATGCTAGACAGACGTATATATTTAGGGGGGTTTGGGGGTGCTTTCAGCATGAAAGCAAATTTTAGGGATGGATCCATCAAGTCCAAAATCCCAGACAACAGACTGACAGATGGATCAAGGTGAGGAATTTTTCGGCACTTTCGATTTCAACCAGACACACCGAGGGTGGGAGGGGGGTTGGATGATAAAATGTGGTACAAACTGGGGAGATAGGGATGTGAATTTGTTGTGTAAATTGTTTTGGGGGAGGAATTCTGTTGCCCAGGACATTGTAGACCAGCCGAAGAGAGGAATTTTGTACTCAGAAAAAATCATTCTCTGCAATTATTTTATCTAAAGTTTATTGTTTTGCTTTTTTTTGTTTTTTTTGTTGTTGTTGTGTGAATGCCAAAAAAGCTTAAATTTTTTTTATACTTTAAATTGACTGATTTAAATTCAATTTTTATGTAAAAATTAAAGAAAATAATATTTTTGATTAAAATCTTCTTAAACAGAGGTTTTGAAATTTGTCAATAAACGATCCTATCGAGCGATTAAGAAAATTTTAGAAACAGAAGAAATTCTTTGAGTTTCAAAGATTTCTTGGTGCTGAAGATAATAAAAAATTTTAAGACGTTTAAAATGTATTAAAAAAAAACGATTTAAAAGTTTATAAAAAATGAATTTACTAAATCTTACTAACGGTTTTTGAATGAAAATTACAAGATTACGATTTGAAGTTTACTTTTCCAACGTATGACATTTCTTTCCAAACGTAAAAGTTTTCAATTTTAAACATTTGATAGTTTTTTTTCAGCGTTTCAAAATGTTTATTTTTTAATGTTTGACATTTCTTCTCTAACGTTTGCTATTTTTTATTGTAACATTTGACGTTCAATTAATTATCTAAAGTTTATTACGTTTGACATTTTCCAAACTTTGACATTTCTTTAACTACTATGACATTTCTTTTCAAACATTTCACGTTCTTTTACTAACGTTTTATGTTTCTCTTCTAACATTTGACGTTAGAAATATAGCGTATGATGTTTAGTACGCTACACATTTTTCTAATCCTGACGTTTTTTTCTAAAGTTTGTCGTTTCTTATTTGTCAATTTCATAAATATATTTACTCAGAACTTTTTTTCTTGAGTGTAGAGATGAATTTCAAGGTCACCAGACAAGTCCTAATTCTTTGGAAAAAATTCCGATTAATATCTCTTACACAGCCTTTTTAAATGTAGCAGAAGATGAAAATATTTTCTCGCACAGAGATGAATTAATTAAAAATTATATATACATGTATACTTTTTATGCTACCGTTAGGGGGTTGCGAACCTTAATTCTCGCCCATTTGGTGAGCCTTAGAAAATTCATCGTCAATCAAAATATTGCCTGTGAAAGCAATATAGAAAATTTATAAAAGGCATTCGCTCAAGGGGCTTGGCCCAAAACATTATATGGAGTACTTCTCAACATCTATACCACACTGCTTACTGAATATACACACGTGGAGATAAGTTGATTTTTGAAATTCATACAAATTAATATTCTCTCACCCATTTTCGTGGCAATTTTCCTAATGACTCCCAGTCACGAAGCCAAAGATTCAGCTTTTTTTCGCAAAAGAATTGGCTCAAAAAAGAGGGGCGAGAGATAACCAAAAGCTTTTGTGGAGCTTTTTTTGTACAGAGAGTGGAAAAGCACCGTAGGCGCAGGGCCTTTCGCAGGTGCAATTCACAGCTCTCATGCGAGCGTATATGGCCCAGAAAAAGGTGCTCATATGCATGGATGATTGTTTTCCCACTCCGAATCCTTTCTAATTCCCTCTCAATCACTCTTTTATACATTTTGCATTCTATTTGTGTCAAATGCAAGTCAATTTGTATTGAATAATTGATCGCGAGATCTCAAAGTGAATCAAATAGAATATCCACTCTTTTTACTTTTTTTGTTATGCGCGGTGTTTCCAACATACTCCAACATGGAATTTGTGTCACGCACCAAGAACAAGAAATTGCATGGAATTGATTAATAATCGAACTAAATGTTCTGTCTCTCCAATTCACATTCTCATTTTGAGATTTATGGACCACTTTCAGATTCTAGAGGTGTCCTACTCAATGGAACACACTAATATGGCTGCAAATTTTGCACCATGAGGCATGAAAAAGTCGCACAGAAACAGGTCTCAAAAGAAGTCAATATAAGAATTATTTGACAGATGGTCGGTGGATTCTTGCATATTGAAAATAAATTTTTTTGTCTGGAATAAAAAATTTGCATTTCTTGAAGATGATAACAAATAATAAATAATTATTTGAGTAAATTAATGTTGATTTGCGTCAATGAGTTGAAAGTGCTGTTTTGTATTTTTTAGCAAACAAAAATTAACAATAGATGACGCCACTGTTGTTTGGCGCTCTCGCGGGAAAAATATTTTTATTTTTTCAGCATTACTAATAAGATTTCTTGTCTGTTTAGTAGGATTTTTCATTAAGAAACAAGAACAGAAAATTCATCTGAATAAGTTTAAACTTTTGATAATTTTTCTGTCAATGAAATTAACGTTAGATGTCGTTACTATTAAAGCAAATGACAGCATCAAAAAATCACTAGGATTTTATTTCTAGTAATTTTTCCCTTTCTTCTAATGTGTTAAGAAAATTTAATTAAAGTGTTCGAAGAAAATATCTGTGCATTTTCATTCATTTTATTTAATTTTAATACCAGATGTCACCATTGATAATTTCCCATCTGGCGGAGAATTCATCTTTGGATTGTACTTTGCAAGAATATATCTGCTTAGTTTTATAAACTTAATTTTAACTCCAGATGTCACTACTGATGCATAGCCCTCTAGCGGAGGATTTAACTTCACAATTATTCTTCAGTATTAGGTATACTTCACAATTTCTTTTTTACCTGATATATTTTTAAATATAAAAATTCTAAAAGTTCAAATGAATAATTTCTCCCGTTTTGTATACATATTAACACTAGATGTCGCAACAAGTGCTTGACCCTCTACCGGAAAAAAATCAACTATGATTTATATCTTTCAAACATATTTAAATCATTGCATAGCATTACGAATTTATCAACCAATAAATCAACAAAAACTTAAAGTAACTGACGGTGAATTAATATATTTGCCTCTGCAATAAATTAACAAAGTTTTCACTAAAAGCAGCGAGTATTCCTAACGTCTTAGCTCCCCACGATTAATGTGAAAAGCTCATTGATTAATCCAATATATCGAAACTGTCAGTATTCTTATCTACGGATATTTGTCTTGCAAAGCACATGAAATTTATCTCACCTGCGTTTCTACTTGATGATTGCAATTTTGTGGTGACTAAATCGTTTTGCATTTATCGCCTGGGAATTCCTATTAGACTAGACCACAAATTTTACTACAAAAAGCATGCACGAGGTGGTATTAATTGAAATAGCAACAATCACATGGAAAATGCGGTGGCGGCTTTTGAACATGAAAACTCTCGCGCCTGATCTTTGCCCAAATGTACCCTGAGGGCTGTCTGAAATTGATTCCAAATAGAAGAAAGATTTATTAATTTAGTGGAACCGTTGAAAGGGATCCCCATAATAAAATAGATCTTGTTTTTGGCGTTGAAATGATTTAAATTTTCTTTTTATTAGAAATTCGTTTTTTTTTCGATTTTTCTTTACTTTATCCTAAATATTTCTACGAAGAAACTTCACAAGGACTCGTGAGGAGCTTTTTGCTTGCAAATTAATACAAATTTTTAATTATGTACCTCACGCATTTAGAAGCGAAGGCAAGAGAATATTTGGACGTCGAGGCGTAAATAATTTCCTTTCATAAATATTTCCTTTAAAGATTCATAAACAAGATGCGAGATAAAGGCGGCTTTTCCCTGCAAAAGGAAAAACTCCCTAGACCGTAAAAGCTCGCACCCCCTCGCTCATAATGCCAAAATCATACGACTGAGCTTTAAGTTCTCGCGACAAATTCAATTAACTCATTTCGCACGACACGGTGCTTTTTTGTGGGGAAGGTGGTGACGGGTGAAAAGAAGTTTCTTGTCTGATGATTGGAAGTTTATATGGAAAAAAAATCTCCAGTATTGAGAGCTCACGGAGTGTTGTTTGTGTTCGCGACAATCCGCTTTTTTTTCACGAACTTGAGCACCTTGACCGCGTTGGTTTGGCTGAAAAGCTTTGCGCGTATCGTGCTTAATTGACGCCAATATCTCATGTACATTTTGAGATATAAAGTGTCTGTAAGTTTTTTTTACCTCTCTCTCTCTCTTTTGCTTCTAAAATGGAATAGAAGAGAAAATTTGAGGGAACGCAAGAAGAAAATGCCTCGTACTTTACAAGTTTTTTTCTTACCTAATTATCACTTTTGGCTAATTAATTAATCAGACTTCTGTGGAAATGATGCTTTGTGTGCATTTTTTTTTGAGGGAAGAGTGCCTGATTACAATTTTTGCCTATATTAATTTAGAAATTAAACAGTAGGGAGAAAAAAAGTTGATGCAGGTTGTTTATTTTGGAATTAAAATCGTTGCAATGGAGGCGCCTGGTAGGCATTGAGCATCAGGGCTTCTTTAGTGCCAATTTTATGATTTTGATTCAAAATAATAGATTGTTAAATAATTTTGAAAATACTGGCTAAAATGTTGAAAAATTAAATAATTTTCTTTAAGGGCAAATTTTTTACAGTTAAAATATTAAATTCTAACATTTAAAGAATATGCAAAATAAAATAATTTTCTTTTTTGAAATCAAGTTGAAAATCGTTCCTTAAAAATACTTTGGTTAAAATAACAAATGTAATCAGGGAAGCGGTACTTTAGCAGAACATTTCAGTTATTTTAACTGCCTTTTTTTCAATCTAAATTGACAGGATTTATTCAATGAAAAGACGAAAACGCCGATTTAAATAGTCAAAAAAACTGAAGTTACTGCTAAAGTAGTTAGTTAGATACGGAAACTGTCAAAACAACCAAAATTGTTTAGTTAAAATAATAGAATAAAACAGTCTAAAGAGCCGAACTAATTCAGCTAAAGTATTCTATAGCAGATCAGAATAGCCGATTTAACAAAAATTTATTTGTTAAAATATCAAAAATTGTTCAGTGTCAATTAGTCAAAACGACCGAAGTATAATTGTAAAATTGACAGAATGATTCAATCAAATCACATTGCTGTCTCCATTAAAGTTGGCCAAAATACCCTTTCACTTAATAAAACTATCAAATACCATTCACCAATTGAATTAGTCAAAAAAACCGAAATCTTAACAAGAGAACATAAATTGATTAAAGTTACCTATTTAATATTTTATTTTGTTAGATTAACAGAAGTTTTTTTTAGAGTTAAGTTTCTAACGAATTTTCTTAATTTTTAAATAAAACCGTTAAAAATTATACAGCGAGAGTGTACCAACTTTTCTTTCCTCCACTGTCTCCCTCGCAAATGTTCTCCGCCGCAGAGTTTGAGGCAAATGATGAGTTTTTCTCGTACATAGAGTGCGTGAAGAAGGCGAGATGTGGCGAGAAAATTTTCCGTGCGTTTTTTTTTGCATCTAAACGTGTGTGTGCAAAAATCTGTGTGAAGGCGACTATGCAGCTCCAACTCTATTTTTCACCCAATAATCGACTTGAACGATCTTGACTTGGTGCTAATACGGCTTGCATTCTAAAGCTGTTGTGCATTTCAATCGCTCATTTGCATTATTATTTGAGTGCAATTAAATTTCCATAATATGCAGCATTTTTTTCGTACACGAGGCTCTGAATTTTTGTCGACGCGCACCTTCTTTTGCCAAGCCTGTTCTTCGTTGTATAGTATAGGTATTTTAGAACCAATCGATCTTGTTCCAAAACATTCTCCGGAGGCCATTTTGTCCTCATTCTTATACGCAGATTTCCATCCAACTGATTTTTGCACACCACGCAGCATTTACGATTTTGGTTTGATCGTTAAAAATGTTTCTCTCAGTGCGAAAAATTGTCCTCTCACGCCAAAAGGAATTCTCAATATATGAATAAGCTGCAAGTGCAGAGAGTCGCACGGTTGAGCGGCTGGTCAAAGAATTAAAATATGAAAATAAAATTAATTTTCTGTAGAGAATAATTTGGGTCACAAAAGCTATACGCGAATATTTTGCTGCTGGGAATTTTGTTCTTCTGAAAGAAGTGAAAAAAATGTCCATTCGCTGTGACCACTCTGTCCACCGCCACTGTGTTAATCATCGGCACCACCAAGGGGGGGCATGCCACTTCTTGTGAAAAATTGACCAAGAACAGCCAATGATGTGTGGCACGATGTTGGCCCCTGGGGTACGACATTTTGTGCACAACGAGAGTGACAATTAACGTGGCAGGTTATGGTCATCATAATGTGGAAAATATTTTATATATCGTACCGCATGTTATGAAATGCAAGGTGGCGGGAGAAAAGTTCACTGAGGAAGACAAAATGAAGAGAAAAAAAAATGAAAAACAAACTTTCGTTGCAGAGGACGCAGCGACCTTCAAACCGCTCAATTATGATGCCGAAAAAAGCGAGAGTGCTTAATTAAACCTCCCGGAGAATTTTAAAATTTCCTGTCTCCCACAGCGCCATTCTTCCGCTCAATTTCCTCAACAAAAGACTCATATTGGCAGTATATAAAAGTAAAATTTATGAGGCTACAATTCATAAAGCAACAGCAATGCATAAAATCAACCATTACCACTTGGTATGGTTCTAACTCCCGGGGGTTATTAGCTTTTAAAATTTATTTCATAATATATTGAAGCTTTTGCGGTGTTTGAAATTTTCTCTGGAAGTCTTTTAGAATAAGCTTATTTTGGGAAGCTTTAAAAAATAAATAAAACGGTTTTCTTTTTCAAATAATTAACGCGTTAAATTTTCATATTTTATTTTAATTTGACCAAGAACGTAGTACAACGTACTCAATTCTAGCCTAAAACATATTCAACTGAAGCATAAAACGTACTCAATGCTACCTTAAAACATACTTAATTTGAGCCTTAAACGCATTATATTCTAGTTCTGAAACGTAATAAATTATAGCCTAAAATACATTCTATTCTAGTCTAAAACGTAATAAATTCTAGCCTAATAAATCTTAATTCAAGCCTCAATATTAGTAAATTTAAGTCAAAACACTACTAAATTCTAACCTAAAACCATCTCAGTTCTTGTATAAAACGCGTTAAAATCTAACTTATAACTCCTTCATTTCTAGACTGAAACGCATTAAATTCTAGCTAAAAACGTACTCAAATCTGTCAAATCTAATTTAAAACGTACTAAATTTTAATCTAAAAATGTTAAATTCAAGCCTTGATATTAGTAAATTTAAGGTTGAAAAAATACGAAATTCAATCCAAAGGAAAAATTTTAGTTTTTATCAAGGGGTGCTTATTCATTATCTGAATAAAAAAATGATATTCGGAAATATTCGCAAAATATTCAAAATATTCGTTAAGTAATCATCCCATTGGTCAAATCTAAGTATTAACTGCCAAATTCATTAATCTTTAAAATAATGATCTAATGGGCCTAATTCAGCGACCAAGAAACCCTTGAAATCTTTGAATTTTGTACTGAAATTTCAAGATTTCAAGCGAATTTCAAGGGTTTCTTGGTCGCTGAATAAAGCCCAATAAATACATAAATTGCCAAAAAAAAACATAGATATTAAAGAAGATTAAAGAGCTGTCAAAAAATCTGTCAAATCCAACAAATGTCAAATAAAAGACCTGCCAAATTAAAAAAAAATCGTTAAATTACCTAAATTTTTAAATTTCCTTCATAAAGGGCCGCTGCGTGTAAACCCCTCAACTTCATCATGCTCGGACCAAAAGACGTGCAGAATTTCCAACACAAAAATTCCCTGGTACTCGGACAAATTGCCAAGAGGTACAATTTCATACAAGTGCTGAATGTAATTGCACAAGTTTGTCACATCGACATTCTGTTGGTTTCTTTTTTTTCTAAAGCTTGCGCCTCGAAAAATTCTTTACCACTCTTCAGCCACGTCCAAGTGTGCAACAAAATAGCATTTTAACATTGGATTATGACCTGAAAAATATCTCTTTTCCCAAGTGCCGCGCGCTGTGAGAGCAATTTTCTCATACAACACAGCATTTTTCCTTCGCTACACAGTTTGAGCGTTGGTAATAATACCAAATAACAATTTTCTTGCGGTGTGCGAATATTACTACATGATGTGGGGGGGTGGGAATTTAATATCCGGTATACATAGTGAAAATGGTTGCTCTTTTGAGTACCCTACGTGACTTTAGATCCTTGCACCTTGTTAATTCGTCGACCCTAATTATTTTTACACACACGGACCATGTTTTTTTTCTTTTTTACTACCTAGAACTGTTTGTTGTCTCTGTATGGAAGGAAAATCAGAGAAAATTTTCCGTTTATGATGTCGGTTGGGGGGTGGGTGGAATAAATGCTGGGTGGATGAAAGTAATACCTATACGTAACCTACCTCAGACATCCCCTTTGCAATGCTTACCATGCTTATCCCCTAGGGTGCCTTTGGGGTCGATATCGTTATTTTACTAACAAGTGCATGAACTTTAATATCCGCATAGGGAATATTGGTTTAAAAGTGATTGGGGAGAGAGCTTTTCTATAATGCAGAGCAAATATTTCGAGGGGAAAGTTTGAATTAATTTGGGCAAAGCTTGCAAATTTTTATAATAAAAGCAAATGGATTGTCTATTTTCTCCTCAATTCTGAATTATTTTTTGGCCCTTTGAAGCTTAAAAAAATGAGTAGAGAATATTTTTCAAAACTTTGGAAATATTCGGATAATTTGTGAAAAATCAAAATATTCCGCAGATAATTTCTTAATTTTTAATCATAAAAATACAAAAATTAAGGAGCAAATGCTTATAAAGTACTAGATTGAAAAAGTACTAAAAAGTACTTAATTCAATCCTAAAACGTGCTAAATTCAAGATTAAAGAGTACTTAATTCAAGCCTAAAGAGTACAAAATTCTAGCCTAAAAAGTAATAAATTTAAGTCAAAATTAGTTTTTAGGTTTTTAGCACAAATTTTATCCAAAACAATAATTTAATTTTCCATAGAGTAACAATGTTTAGCGAAAATTCGAGTCTGAACAAGAAAGTCGTCTTCATCTAGAAAGTATTCATTGTTAACAGAACTCGTTATATGTATCTTCCTAACTTATCGATCCCTTCTCGAGTTCAGCACTTTGATATTGTGATGTCTCTTCAGGAGTGCTCGAGAACGCGAGCCATCTTATCATCAATCTTCCTCTTTCTTGGAATTCATTTCCTTAATCTCTTCTCGGAAGTACCTTTCATGTTGAACACTGCGGTGCCTTCCGTTGTAGATGCCATACGAAGGTCGCGAGAGACCCTGAGAAGGGTTATCGACACCATAACGCCCCGGTCATGTATAGTTCTTGCGGGGGCTGCGTGTGCGGAGGAATCACAGTGCGGGGCTATTTTTATTCAGCCACCACCCGGAGGCAACCCCCAGGCGGAAAAAATCCACCATGTGCGTGCGACGATGCGCACACCGAACGAAGGGCGGATGTGCGTAGTCGGACGCAACAGAAAGGGGGTTGCGGTAGGCTTTAGGGGCACCTCCACCTCCCCCCTGGCATAACATATACGACGCCCTGAGAGTGTGCGTAGGCTTTTCGTGGAAAAAGCTCACCACTTGCGAGTAGGGGGGGTGGGAGTTGAAATTGATTTTCCCCGACCTTGATACCGGAAACGGTGTCAAGGCGTAGTTCCCCAACTGATGCGGAAGCAAAAGAGGAAATTAATTTGCTTGCCCTCCGCGTCACGGTGCAAATGGTTTACAGAGCAAATAAGCACGCTTTGAGCATTTTCATCATTTTGCACCGACCTGGGAACGAGGACGGGGGGGTGGGTGGTGGTGAAGACACCAACGTCCTCCTTGTACCATTGGTACACCTTCCAATGTCATGGCAAGGTCGTCTCTGGTTGGGGCTTCTCCGTCCTGATGGTGGGTTGAGGGAGGATATACAAATAGAAAAGATGGTTCGGGTGCGCTCTGTATAAGGGAATATTTGGCGTATGGTAATATTGTTGTTTTCTCCATCGTTCGGTGTATTTACTTGTAAGGCAACTTCCACTCCTGCTTATGGGAGAGAAATGATATTTTATACATAGAAATACAACCCCCAGCTAAATACAAAGTATAAAAGAAGTGAAAGGAGATGTTCAGCACTGAGAGGAATTTATTTCGTTCTATCAAGAATGAGGCAAAAAACTGAACTTGACATTTGCCTGTGCTTTTGAAAAAATTGCAATTTTTTAAGAAAACCTTGTTTGAGCCAAACTTAAATATACTTGTAGGACACAGGAGGTTCACAGAATCTCTACGAATCTTTAGAATTCTTGTGAGCTTCATGTGTTCTTTACGTACAGGATATCCTTCAAAACAAACAACGCAATCTCCTTAAATGATACTTTTCAAAGTTTTTTTTATAAGGACATGTAGGCCTGAAGTCCTTCTGAAAGTTTCAGTCAAGAAGAAGGGGATCAGTCTAAACTCTATGCATCCTTAGAATTTTTGTTCAGAGTAGTCGACATTTCACTGAAGAAGACGCACAGAAGCGTTGAAAGTTCTGACTAACTGTTTCAGAAGGATTTTGATCCTACATTTCCCTATAAAAAAATTTAAGGTAATTCACAGAGGAAGTTTTTTTTATTAACATGAGAACAGACTATTAATGTAAAAAAAAAGTTTGATTCGGCTTGGTAGTAAATAAACGGCGTCAACGAACTCAAGAGATTTAAAAACAAGTTTAATAAAAAGTTCCAGATAAACACATCTGTAAAGCATGATTACGTAGAATAAGACAAGATCGAACGTAAGAATTAAAAAATTATGTTTGACGTAAATTAATAACAAATAAAAACGGTTGAAAGAAGTCTTATCATTAACAAAAAAAAGAAACTTATTTTTTGGACAATGCAAACGAGAGATTAGAATTGTTGTACATCAAAGCTCCTTAATTTTTTTTTAAAAGAAAGATTCTTAAAGAACTTTTCTCACACCTATGACGGTAAATCTTTTCTCTCAGTGCCAACCCAATCTTGGGGTGTGCGGAGAGATGAAAAAGTTTTCCCGAAAATAAACTCTAAGAGAAGAGAGAAAATTCATCTTGTATAGAGAAAAAGTTCATCCTGTGCTTTTTGGATTTTCATGCATGAATAATAATGCATGGAAGTTTTCCAGTCAGAAATGAGGGAAAATTGCTTAATTTCATTATGGGAATGGGCAAGAATTTTCAACGAAAAATATTATTAATGAACAATGCAGATGAAAATTATTTTTCACCGAGGACTTTTTTGGCTTTTAAACAGTCTTCTCATCCTCCGCTTTGTTGCACACTTTCTGCTGACTTTCGGACGTGTGGGTGGCCGTGAAAATGGGCAGAAGGACATCAAATTTATAATATTCTTCTGCCCACGCAGCGCGATGTGGTTTTTCGGGGGGTTGCAATGCTTTGGTGGATATAATCTCCTTGTCTTTATTGACCCATAAATATTGATTTGGCTCCCGCATTTTATTTAGCAGACAGACAGACAATTCCAACAAAATTTCGTCTCCTTATCTTCTTTAACCATCGGTTAGAAGGGGGATAGCGCCAGTTCTTGCGATTACGCTATCGTGGTTTCCACACGAACATCCCATTCCGTCAAATCTCATCATCGTCCAATACCGAAAAGTGGTGTGAATTGCAATTGCTGGGATAAAATGTTCAGTGTCTGATGTTTTTCTCTTTTACTTATTTTTTTTTCAACACAGGAAAGCTTCTGAAAAAGCTCCGAGAATGTGTGGGGGTGTGGTTGAAAGGAAAGAAATGTGTGTGAATTGAATTTCATCCCCACACTACCCATTGAAATGAACTTTCACTCTCGATGCTCCCCATCATATCTTTTATTCTTTTTTTCAAAGTCTTCTTGGCAAAAGTTGCAGCATGAGTGATAAATTGTCCGCATGAGGCAAAAAAAAGGAACTTTTGTGGTTTGTCATTGTATACACACAGCTTTACCCCTTGGAGAAGATATCAACTACACCCAGTAAAACATCTAGGTCCACAGTGGATCCACAATGCGGAACTACAAATGCACCACCGTGGACCCAGATCCTGGAGAAATTTTTTTTTGGGGTTTCTTGCATTTTAAATATTTTTAGAAGTATAAATATATTTAAAAATGCTTAAAAAGCATTTTGTAAAAAAAAAAGTCTTAGGAATTCATAAAAATCAATTTATTTTTGTTTTTCATTTATATTAATAATTTACATACTTTTATACATAAAAATACATGTAATATATATTTCAGCTTAAAATTTTTTAAATTTACATTTTTTATTACATATTAATATAATAATATTATTAACTTTTTTGATTACAATACATCTTATAATAAATCGTCACTATCAGTCGTCACAACAAACACATAAGTGTTCTTTAAATTTTAAAATTTTATCACAAGATTCATACGAAAAATTCTTTACACTGAAAAAATCATTTTTTATTCAAGAAATAGTTTTAAAAAAAGAGATCCTTTTTCTCTCAAAGTAATTAAATATTCTTAAGAGATTCTTTACTTTTTCAAGACACCCTAAAATTCTTCACACAGAAAAATATCATTTTTAACTCAAGAGTTACATATAAAAAAAAGATCCTTTTTCGCAACAAATTAATACATTAATTATTCTTAAAGGATTCTTTTCTTTCACGTTCAAAATACTCAAATGTTCTTAAGAAGAAAATGAATCATTTTTAATACAAGAATTCTTTAAAAGGAAAAAGATCTTTTTTATCAAATTAATTCAAAAATTCTATCTCATTCAAATAACCCAAAAGTTCTTAAGAAGAAAAAGATCTTTCTTGACAAATTAATTCAAGAATTCTATCTCATTAAAAATACTCAAAAGTTCTTAAGAAGAAAATGAATCATTTTTAATACAAGAATTCTTTAAAAGGAAAAAGATCTTTTTTATCAAATTAATTCAAAAATTCTATCTCATTCAAATAACCCAAAAGTTCTTAAGAAGAAAAAGATCTTTCTTGACAAATTAATTCAAGAATTCTATCTCATTAAAAATACTCAAAAGTTCTTAAGAAGAAAATGAATCATTTTTAATACAAGAATTCTTTAAAAGGAAAAAGATCTTTTTTTACAAATTAATTCAAGAATTCTTTCTCTTTCAAATAACCCAAAAGTTCTTAAGAAGAAAAAGATCTTTCTTAACAAATTATTCAAGAATTCTTTCTCCTTCAAATAACCCAAAAGTTCTTAAGAAGAAAAAGATCTTTCTTGACAAATTAATTCAAGAATTCTGTCTCATTAAAAATACTCAAAAGTTCTTAAGAAGAAAAAGATCTTTTTTATCAAATTATTTCAAAAATTCTTTATCCTTAAAAATATTCAAAAGTTCTTGAGAAGAAAATGAATCATTTTTAATACAAGAATTCTTTAAAAGGAAAAAGATCTTTCTTTACTAATTAATTCAAGAATTCTTTCTCTTTCAAATAACCCAAAAGTTCTTAAGAAGAAAAAGATCTTTCTTTACAAATTAATTCAAGAATTCTTTCTCCTTCAAATAACCCAAAAGTTCTTAAGAAGAAAAAGATCTTTCTTGACAAATTAATTCAAGAATTCTATCTCATTAAAAATACTCAAAAGTTCTTAAAAAGAAAAAGATCTTTCTTGACAAATTAATTCAAGAATTCTATCTCATTAAAAATACTCAAAAGTTCTTAAAAAGAAAAAGATCTTTCTTAACAAATTAATTCAAGAATTCTATCTCATTAAAAATACTCAAAAGTTCTTAAGAAGAAAAAGATCTTTTTTATCAAATTATTTCAAAAATTCTTTATCATTAAAAATATTCAAAAGTTCTTGAGAAGAAAAAGAATCATTTTTAATACAAGAATTCTTTAAAAGGAAAAAGATCTTTCTTTACAAATTAATTCAAGAATTCTTTCTCTTTCAAATAACCCAAAAGTTCTTAAGAAGAAAAAGATCTTTCTTAACAAATTAATTCAAGAATTCTTTCTCCTTCAAATAACCCAAAAGTTCTTAAGAAGAAAAAGATCTTTCTTGACAAATTAATTCAAGAATTCTGTCTCATTAAAAATACTCAAAAGTTCTTAAGAAGAAAAAGATCTTTCTTGACAAATTAATTCAAGAATTCTATCTCATTAAAAATACTCAAAAGTTCTTAAGAAGAAAATGAATCATTTTTAATACAAGAATTCTTTAAAAGGAAAAAGATCTTTTTTTACAAATTAATTCAAGAATTCTTTCTCTTTCAAATAACCCAAAAGTTCTTAAGAAGAAAAAGACTTTTCTTAACAAATTATTCAAGAATTCTATCTCATTAAAAATACTCAAAAGTTCTTAAGAAGAAAAAGATCTTTTTTATCAAATTATTTCAAAAATTCTTTATCATTAAAAATATTCAAAAGTTCTTGAGAAGAAAAAGAATCATTTTTAATACAAGAATTCTTTAAAAGGAAAAAGATCTTTCTTTACAAATTAATTCAAGAATTCTTTCTCTTTCAAATAACCCAAAAGTTCTTAAGAAGAAAAAGATCTTTCTTAACAAATTAATTCAAGAATTCTTTCTCCTTCAAATAACCCAAAAGTTCTTAAGAAGAAAAAGATCTTTCTTGACAAATTAATTCAAGAATTCTGTCTCATTAAAAATACTCAAAAGTTCTTAAGAAGAAAAAGATCTTTCTTGACAAATTAATTCAAGAATTCTATCTCATTAAAAATACTCAAAAGTTCTTAAGAAGAAAATGAATCATTTTTAATACAAGAATTCTTTAAAAGGAAAAAGATCTTTTTTTACAAATTAATTCAAGAATTCTTTCTCTTTCAAATAACCCAAAAGTTCTTAAGAAGAAAAAGACTTTTCTTAACAAATTATTCAAGAATTCTATCTCATTAAAAATACTCAAAAGTTCTTAAGAAGAAAAAGATCTTTTTTATCAAATTATTTCAAAAATTCTTTATCATTAAAAATATTCAAAAGTTCTTGAGAAGAAAAAGAATCATTTTTAATACAAGAATTCTTTAAAAGGAAAAAGATCTTTCTTTACAAATTAATTCAAGAATTCTTTCTCTTTCAAATAACCCAAAAGTTCTTAAGAAGAAAAAGATATTTCTTAACAAATTAATTCAAGAATTCTTTCTCCTTCAAATAACCCAAAACTTCTTAAGAAGAAAAAGATCTTTCTTGACAAATTAATTCAAGAATTCTGTCTCATTAAAAATACTCAAAAGTTCTTAAAAAGAAAAAGATCTTTCTTAACAAATTAATTCAAGAATTCTATCTCATTAAAAATACTCAAAAGTTCTTAAAAAGAAAAAGATCTTTCTTGACAAATTAATTCAAGAATTCTATCTCATTAAAAATACTCAAAAGTTCTTAAAAAGAAAAAGATCTTTCTTAACAAATTAATTCAAGAATTCTATCTCATTAAAAATACTCAAAAGTTCTTGAGAAGAAAATGAATCATTTTTAATTAGTCTTTCAGTCAGGTAGCGCCCCCGTAAAAGAATTAATTTAAGTATTATAAGTAATTCTTTTAAAAAAATACTTTTTATTCAGGTTGCACCCCCGCAAAAAAATCAATTTAAGTATTAAAAGTAATTCTTTTCAAAAATTAGTCTTTCAGTCAGGTTGCGCTCCCCAAAAAAATCAATTAAAGTATTAAAAGTAATTCTTTACAAAATTTCCTTTTTTATCAGGTTGCGCTCCAGCAAAGAAAATAAGTATTAAAAGTATTTTTTTTTTTACAAAAATTAGTCTGTCAGTCAGGTTGCGCCCTCCCCAAAAAATAAATTAAAGTATTAAAAGTAGTTCTTTATAAAAATTATTTTTTTAATCAGGTTGCGCCCCCGCAAAAAATAAATAAAAGTAGGTATTGAAAGTAATTCTTAACAAAGATTTGTCTTTCAGTCAGGTTTCATCCCCACAAAAAAATTTAAATAATAAAAGTAATTTTTTACAAAAATTTGTCTTGTTTGTTGTGTTAAAGGTAATTGTAATTGCTGGCTGGTGCATCTTTAGCGGCGCTCACAAAGTTCGGTGTTGATGAGATCATTGACGAGGAAGACAATCCTAAGGCCGGGTTCACTATTAAAAAGGGATGCGCAGCGCATGGCTCTGTAAAAATGAAGATGATGTGAAGCATGATGGTGTCAATCTATAGAGATTCCCGAATTCTGCGAAATTCCCTGCAAGTTAGCCTTCTTTAGTCGGTCGTTGACTTCACCTAAAAATTGAGAAATTACGTTTTTTTTTAATTGAAACTTTTAAGATTTCGTTGCTGTTTTTTGTATGAACACTTTTTTTCAATCTTGTCCCTAGATAATAATGATGGGAAATCATTCTGGGTATTCAAATAAGGTATATTTTCTAAACCTCAGAAATATCTATACATATAATAAAGAATGGTCTGTTTGTTTGTAATCTTTCTGTCTGTTCAGCTATACAAATCTACACCGTTTGTCCGATCGCGATGAAATTTGGCACAGAGGCTCCTTATATCAGGCGGTTTCGAGTGACCGTATCAATTCTCCCCCCAAAGCCCCCTTCAGGTAGCCCCCATATAAAAGTCATGCATTTTTTGCGAAATTTCAATTTGGCGCCCGAAGTGTTGTATGAAAATACAACTATACAACAATTTACAAAATACAACAATTTTTTTTCCTCTAAAATTTGCGCGAAGCGCAATAAATCCCCGCGAAGCGGGGCGAGGAAAATTGGAGCAAAGCGACAATTTACCTCGTTTTTGTATAGTTTTTCGGATCTATCGTTCTCGTAATATACAACACCCGGAAAAACATATTTTGACTTTTAACAAATTTTTTGAAAGTATCTTCTCTATTTTTTGCTAATTCCAAGAGTTGCTATAACGCAAAATATTATTTAGTTTTTGAAATATTTAATAACATTCAGAATTTACCACAATTTAACTCCCGGACAAAAAATCATCAAAAATGTGAAGAGATTATATTTTTATTGAAAATTCGCATCCTATTTGCAAGATATCCTTTTCTACAAATTTGAATGAGAATCTAGAATAACTATAGAGACTAAAAAAATCACCCGGACAGTGAAAAGATCAAACAATTTTAACAAAGTGACTGCTTCGGGGGTTATGGTGGAATGGACACATATTTTTTCTTAATCTTTCTGAATTTTCAGTAGAACATATAACATACTAAAACTTTATTGATGTCAAGTAAAGGACCATAGAAAATTAAAAGAATGATTATTCTAATCATCCGGAAGGGTCTTTGGACTTTGACGTCCACGGCCGTACAACTTGAAATTAAAAAAAAGCCCATCCGGAAGTGAGTCAAGTAGAAATATAAGATTTAAGCTTTCTGGTACTGATTTTGTTCAGATGTTATTATCTTTTTTTATGAAAATATACCACGAAAATAAATAATAAAAAGCCAAACAAGCTGATTAATTTTTACTCACCATGAATGAACATAACCTCATTCCGGCATTTTCCAAGCCCCCGGTAGCTTTAGTTTTTTGCGTTTCTTTGGGCAAAATCACGTTTCCGGGTAGACCATTTAGGACTCTGGAACACGAAGGGTATTCCCGGAGCCCCCCTCTGGGTTGTATTCATGTGCTAAACCTTCTAAAAATGA
Source organism: Lutzomyia longipalpis (assembly GCF_024334085.1). Classification (NCBI taxonomy): domain Eukaryota; kingdom Metazoa; phylum Arthropoda; class Insecta; order Diptera; family Psychodidae; genus Lutzomyia; species Lutzomyia longipalpis. The sequence continues at coordinate 20,414,155 of NC_074709.1, forward strand.
AAGGAAACATTGAAGACATTAGAATTTTGCAGTACTTTTATTTTGCATAATTTTATCAAATTTACCTGAAAACAGCTGTGTACGGCAACTTTTACACATTGGGGCTCTTTCGGGGGCTGCCTGCATCTGTCACACTATAAAATAACACGAAATGCTCGGAGATGCAAAAAAATGCGTACAGAACTTTCCAGAAACTGTCAAAGACGTCAAAGAATACACTGATAAAAATTGAAAATATACTGGAAAAAATTTCACTTTTTTGACAAAATGCGCGTTTTTTCTCGTTTAAATTAAAATCGAAGTGATCACTATTCTCACCGGAAGTGACCATATTTTTTTATATCTTTAAAAAAAGTCGAGGACACAATGTTTCCGGGAAGATTTTAAGACTTCTCCCGCCGATACCCAAAATGGTCAGGAGGGTCAGGAGATGAAAATTCTGTGATCAGATCTTCAATCTCTTGGCCACTTTGGCATTAGAAAATGACGGAAGCAACATTCCCGGAAAGATTATAAAAAATCACAGAGGTACCCAGAATGGCCAGGAGATGACAGTTCTGTGATCAGATCTGAAGTCTCTTGGCCACTTTGGCATTAAAAAGTGGCGGAAGCAATGTCCCCGGAAAGATTTTTTCAGAAATTCCCACAGATACCCAGACTGGTCAGGAGATGAATGTTCTGTGACCAGATCTGAAATCTCTTGGCCACTCTGGCATTAAAAAGTGGCGGAAGCAATGTTCCCGGAAAGATTTTTTCAAAACTTTTCCCGCCGATATCCAAAATGGCCAGGAGATGAAATTTCTGTGACCAGATCTGAAATCTCTTGGCCATTTTGGCATTAAAAAGTGTAAGAAGCAATGTTCCCGGAAAGATTTTTTCAAAAATTCCCACGGATACCCAGAATGGCCAGGAGATGACAGTTCTGTGATCAGATCTGCAATCTCTTAGCCACTTTGGCATTAAAAAGTGGAGGAAGTAATGTTTCCGGGAAGATTTCGAAACTTTTCTCACTGACACCCAACATTTTTTGGCCAAATTATTAAAAATAAGTGCAGATCCTAGTCAGACTGTGGAGTTACAGTGGATCTAGGATGTGCACTTTTGAATCCAGGATCTGGATCCACGGTGATGCATTTGTAGTTCCGCATTCTGTATTCACGGTGGACTTTGGAAATAAGACTACTGTAGATATACTGTGCACCCACTGTGGAGTTACTGCAGGAAATACGCCCACTGTGCAGCTACAGTGGACGCACTCCACACCCTGGAGTACTTGTGGACTCCACAGCCCACTTTACTGGGCATATGTTGAGAAGTTTTTTCTTTCACAAAGCTCCCACGCTGCATCATCCCCACCTCCACCTCATTGAGGGTATTCTTCTGCAAGGAATTTCTCACCGAAAATGTTCTTCAATGCGTCGCGACCAAGTGTCGCCTGATCTGTGAGACTTAATCCGCTGAATTTCCTCTCTTCTGACATTTTCATTTCCATCGTTCACCCACCCCCTATTTAGCCCCTCCAGGCAGTCCAATCATGCAAGTCAGGATCACGCACATAAATCGCATGTTCTCGCAGTCAGCACGAAGGATATTTTTCTGCAATGAATTACCAAGAGATGGGATGTGTTGGTTCTGCTTTCCAAGAATTCTTTATGATTTTTGCCCAAAAATATATTTTCTCTGTAGTTGGAAGCTTTTTTTTTGGGGGTGGTGGTTTATTGCGAAGACATCCTTTGCGGAGTTTTTTTTAGTAAACTGCTGCGGAGGGTTTAATTCGTTTATTTATCTGTCTGTATTAAAGTTTGAAGTTGTGAGGTTTGAATGGTAAAACATACTTTTTGAAAATTTTAAGAATATTGGGATAGATTCTGATAGAAATCTTTTCTTTCCTTACAATTCGTCCTTACAAGATTTTGAGAGTTGATTTCTTTCTTTAATCGTCTTTTTAAAGAAAAAATAGTTTTCTATGGCTCTTTAAAGTTCTTTCTGACTGTTTTCTAGAACAACTAATTATTTATTTTTCTTTTATAACAACAGAACAATTTAAAAACTCCATCTGTTAAAATCTTACAACAACTTTAAAGTTTTTAGAAAAGAAAAGATTTTTTCAGAATCTACCCCAATTGGCAGACATTTATTTCTTTAGTCAGGCGTAAGTTTCATAGAAAAGGTTCAAATTTTTTTTTTTAAACTGTAAAGCAAAAGTTCCTTAAAAAGTTTCCTTCTTTCCTTATTTTTTTTTAATAATGGGGTATATTCTGATAAAAATCTTTTCTTTTGTAAAAACTTAAAAATTGTTGTAAGATTTTGACATTTGATGTTTCTAAATCGTTCTGTTGTCATTCTATAAAAGAAAAAAAAATAACAAAGAACTCGTTGTTCTAGAAAACAGTCAGAAAGATCTTTAGTGAGCGCTGAAAAAGTAATTTTCTTTCAGAAATCCGATTAAAGAAAGAGGTAAATGTCAAAATCTTACAAGATTTTTCCCAGAATACCAAAAATCTTATAGCTGACGAATTTTAAGGAAAAAAAATGATTTATATCAGAATCTACCCCAATAATTCATTTTTTTGACGAAAGCTCAACATTAGCAGCTGACTGATTATCCCACGTGTACACATTTTTTTCCAGAGGAGTTTTTTTTCTTCAGAGAAAAATCATTGAGATAATTTGTTAGGAATAAAAATCAGAAAATTCAATTTATACTTTTAATCCCCTGGCGGCTTGATTCAACATACATACAATACATATTTCGCAAACCCACGGAAAATTCCAAAATGTTCCCCATCAACTTATCAATTAGAACAGCATGAATATCTGAACGGTTGGTGTTGTTCCAAAATGGAGCAAACTCCCTCCCCCCGCGCAAAATTAGGCATGAACATCTGTTTGCACTGAACTTGGCACTGAATCAAACATTAGGGCTTTTGAATTGAAAGTGAGATGTTTGTTTTTTTATTAGGCTCCGGGTGAGAGGATCAAAATGCTTTCCATTGCCTTGCTTGCGAAATACAAACAGCTCCGCAAAAGTGGGGTCCTCGGGGTGGGCGTCTCAATTTCTCTTTTAGGCATGTTGTTCTCCAATGGTATTTCCACGAAAGGTATATGGAAATTTTGGGGCCCAGCAACAGGCAGATTCACCACGGGGTGGTGTTTCAAGGTGATGTGCCTCTGGGAAGCTGTGTGTGCGCGAATTTTGGGGGGTGTTTTTGTGTGTCTGCCCCACAAAACCACCTCGCATTGTCACCTCGTTGACTCTTCCTCTTCTTTAGCTGTTGAGCTTTTTTTTTTACTTTCTCCTCAGCTTTGCTAGCATCGCGAAAAAAAGCTCCCGCCAGGTGAAAACAGGGGTGAAAATTCGTCCCTCCACGGTAAGATAAAGAGAAAAAAATGTACTGGTAAGCTGACCAAGCTTACGGGAGCTGTGTTTCTTTCAGTGTACCAATTTTGTGAGAGCAAACTAGAACGCGAATTAATTTAAATACGCACAAAGTCGGGAAAAGTTGAAAAGTCATTCCTCAAGAAATCTTTAAAACGCCATATCTCGAGAACGAATCCATAGATTTTCATAAATTTTTTTTTGTTTGAAAGGTCTTGAAGTCAGCTATAACATATCGAAAAATGAGAAAAATTTATGTCGCCATTTTCGAAAAATTCGAGTTCGAAATTTCGAAAACTTTGTTTTTGACTTTAGCGCCTCTTGCGGTCATTTCTCGAAGTTGCAATGTTCTAGACATTTGTAGGGTTTCTCGAAACCTTTCATTTGCGCTTGAGTTGATCAAGATCGGACATGTAGAACCCGAGATATGACATGCCAACTTTGGATGGCTATATCTCGAAAACGGATCCATAGATTTTCTTCATTTTTGGCATGGAGCTAGATAATATAGTCAGCTACAACATATCAAAAAATGAAAAAAATTTATGTCGCCGTTTTCGAGATATTCATCGAAAACTCATCGAAAATTTTGTTTTTGATTTTTGGCCCCCTAGCGGTCACTTTTGAAACTTCGGATGTTCTAGAGAGTTATAGGGTTTGTTGAGATCTTTCATTTGACCCCGGGTTGATCAAAATCGGTCAAGCCGTTTTCGAGTTATGGTCGATTTTCGATGAAAAATTGTGGCGGCCATATTGACTAAACGGCTTGACCGATTTTCGAAAATGAGGTATCGTTGGAAAGCTCTTGATGGCCCCTACAACATATCAAAATTTCAGATTTTTAGCTATTACAGGGGCTGAGATATAGCGAAAACAAAATTTTGAGGTTATTCAAAATGGCGGACGCGGGGGTGGGGGGTAAATTTTGACGTCATAATCGGACGTCTTCCAGTCGACTTTTAAACTTTGCCGTTTACCGCAAGTCTCTATCTATTACCGTTCTCTTGCAATTTAGCGTTATACTCCGGACGGACGGACGGCCGGACGGCCGGCCGGAAAAAAAATTTTTGGCGCATACGTTTTTTGGAATGTGGGGACCCTAATTCGTGCTCATCCCAAGTTTGAGCCCGATCTGACGACTTTCGATTTTGCTCGGTACACAAAAGCTGTGTCTGAAAGAAACACAGCTAACTGACTGGACTGTAATGGATGAAGGATAGAAAAGGGACACGAGGTGCAATAATAAATTGAAATTAACTCACAAAAGGAGACGAGCCCACACCTCCTGTGTGCGCCCGAAAGCAACTTTGCTTGAGCGCTGCTCTTAGCCGAAAAGCGAGGGATGGTTCCGAATGACTTGTCAAAGTTTTATTATATTCCCATCATGATTTAGCCTGCAGGGCAACAGATGGAAATTTATATGAAATATACCATTTCGCCGTCTGCCACAAAATAATTCAACGAATATTAAATCTTCTTTTGTTCCCGCACCACCCAAAGCACACCAATCCACCCCCGCCCAAATTGCAAATACACCCTAGCCCAAGTTTTCTATTTTAATTATTTATTTTATGATGGTGGAATGTTCACCTCTCACCACGAATTTCTGCGGGGTGGCATCGTGTCTGGGAAAATGGAAAAGTTCAAGCATCACGGCAGAGATTTTTCTTTTCATCTTCAGCCCCTTGATTATCGATGTCTAGACATATTGTTCCGAATTAATTTTGGGGATTCCCTCACGAACGCATCACAAACTGACAAGGATAGACACGAGATGGTTTTCATGAGACATTTTCATTTTATCCAATTTTCCACTTGACATTTTCATACACTCCAATGCAGAAGCCACTCTCTCTCTCTCTCTCTCTTGCTCGCACAACACTCGCAATTCAAAGACGCACAGTCTAACATTAGAGAAAACCCATCCCTTTGCTGGAAAGCCCTTGGTAGTTTCCATGGGATCCCCAAATCAGCACACATGGAGGGTGAATTTTGGGTCCTTTTATGTTACAGAGAATACAAAATTCCCGGAAAGTTGCCGGCTCCTCGTCTCGAGAATACTTATTACAAAAAGGAAATTTTCTCAGAATATTAATTTGCTTATAGAGAGACTATTTTCTTTTATTGGACAATTTAGGCTATTTTCATGTCAATGGTATATCAAATGTATTTTACATTGTATAACGATCTGTGTGGATGTTTTAAAACAGAACAAATTAACCCCAATTTATCCATCAAACCTACACATTTTTATTTTTTTTAACTTCGGATGATTCGTCAAAAGTAACAAATTATGTATTCTGCAGATAGTCATTCTCTGGTCTTAAAAAAGCTCAGATTAAGGATAAAACGTTTGAAAAGTATTAAATTTAAGTCCAAAATGTACTAAATTCTTCAAGGTGAAAAAAATTCATTCGGTTTTTAGTCATAAAGAAGGCAGGGATAAAGGAAAGGAAGCCTAGAAAGTACTAAATGTAAGTATGTAAGAGTACTAAATTCTAGAAGAAAAAAGTTATTTGTTTTTAACTTATAAAAAGATTCAGATTAACGTCAAGGGATCTTAAAAAAAAGTACTAAATTCAAGGATAAAAAATTATTAATGACAAGCAACCTGAAACGTCCTTAATTCAAGCATATAGTAGTACTAAATTTTATTCCAAGATGTACTAAATTCTACCTGAGAACAATTTCCCTATTTTTTTTAGTAATCTTAATGAAAATATTTCAATATTTGAAAATATTCAGATTATTCGGCAATAAACACCCCTATACACTTCCCATTTTTTTGTTGCGCTTTAGTTTATAAAAATGTCACAAAATTTTTTAATTCTCACAAAAATCAAATAAATTCGGTTAAAATTAATGACAAAAAATAATTAAAAAAGATTTAAAAAAAAGTTAAAATTAAAGTTTAACAATTTTTTCACGAAAGTTTAAAAAATTTTGGTTGAGAATTGTCTTTAAATCCATTTTTTCAGTCAAAAACTTTGGAAAAATTTTTTAAAAAATCCTGAATGTATTTGGGTTAACAAAGTCGTGATGAAGAATATTTGCAACGTTGGAGAGAAATTAAATAAAAAGTACCACCCTCAATAAATAAAGGTGCCAAACAGGTATATGGATACCTGTGATACCTGTTAATTTAGTTTAAAGTCCTATTTTAAAGTATTTTATTAATAAATTTTTTTCATAGAAGGAATTCAAGAAAAAAATATGAATATTCTTTCTCACAGCATTTCTTTGTCCATTTGAAATTCACTGAAAAATTGAAAATAATTTCTCCCTCTGATCTTGACAAGATTTTCAAATCAACAGTTTAAGAGAATCTGCAGTGCGTTTTGAAATTCAATCCCCATAAACTCAATTTTCTCGTCAATTTGTTCCTCATCAATGTTTCTCTTTACTGCCCCGGGATCCCATTGTGGCTCTTTGGTGGATTAATTTAATTCGCTTTCGAGGGGGTGCTGCTGCTGAAATACCAGGCGCCTCCATTATCCAGCAGACAGTGCCAGATATCAATTGAGTATCGTTTTTTGGGGCTTTTTTTCATCGCTGAATTTGTCTATTCGGTTTAGGCAGCAACACACACACAAACCACCGCCCCCGCCCCCCTTTTAGACACACCGAACGAAAGCTGATGAGGTGGAGGCATATTTCAATGTCAGACGCCAGACTGCCAGTCCTTTCCACCCGCAGCTTTTTTTTTTCACCAGAGGGTGGTGGACTTTCCCTTCGCCTTCATCTTTTCATTCGGTTGAATATCGACGGTATCCCCCCACAGTGAAGCTTTTCAGTGTATTTTTGGGCAAATATGTTTGTTCGTTGAGATTTTCCTCACCAACCCCCGTTGTATGTGTATGTGAAAGTTGAGCTTTTTTTTTCTTCAACATACGAGGACTGCATGAGAATGAAAATATATAGCAGCTAGACGAAAATAATTCGAGTGAGTGCTCGCCAAAGCTGGGACTTTTGCCTCCTCCACCGTGATTTCCTTGCAAATGATTTTGCAAATAAAATGTCTCGCAATGCCTAATTTGAGAAGTTCTAAAGCCTCTTGAGGTGAAGGTGAAAAGGTCCCACCAGAAATCCCCCATGTATAGAGGAAATACCATGAGAAAAACATTCATAGGAGGTGCTCTCGTTATAGAATTTCTGAAGCAAATCTTCTGTGTGCTCTTATTTTCGTCATTCATTACGCAGAGAGAATTTTCCCGGAAAAAAGCATTCAATATGAGGTGTTTCCTTTCTTGGTTTTCACGGTTTTCACCTTTCAAACTTTTTGGGTGGGTTTTTGCACACATTTGATGGGGCGCGGAGTTAATGAGAAGTCAGGTTGAGACATTTTGGCCACCACGTGTACCCACTAATTTGCATTTAAGAAAATTCCTCTTGAGTTTTTGAATGGAAATTCAATGGAAAATCTAATTTTGGATCTTATTGTATTGCTTTGGCGAGATGAAAGTATTTATTTCTTTTATTTTAATGAGGAGATCTTTTATCTTTCTTCTTGGTAGTATTTACAATAAAAGATAACTGAATACAAGGGGTGTAGTCTGAAATCTTTTCAAAAAGATGTTTTGTGATTTTTTTTTAGTTTTAAGACGTTGAAAATTGATTTAAAAAATTGACATATATTTACATACGTTTGACATTTCTTTTGTGGTGTTCAATATCAATTTTTAAAGATAAAAGATAAACGTTTGATGTTTTATTTTCAAAATCTTGTTATTGCTTTTTTAACGTTAAATATTTCTATTTTAATTTTGACATTTCTGTTTTAATATTTAAAGATCATTTAACCGTCTAACGCTTCTTTTTAACGTTTTACGTTTATTGAGAAAAAAGAGGAGTTTTTGGAATCTTCCCTCCAGTGAACGTCGATTAATTTTGATTCAGCAATTAAAACATTCGAATTGTTTTACGTTTATTTTCTAATTGACTTTTTTATGTTTTACATTTTAAAAGCTTTATATTACTATTAAACGTTTGATGATTCTTTTTAACTTTGACATTTTTTTCAATGTTTCACGTTTCTTTTAAAAGTTCGTTGCATTTTAATTTTTTTTAATGTTTTTAGAACGTTTGAAAACACATTTTCTACATTTTTAATGTAATTTTGAGCATAAGAATAATTTATTTTGATATGTAAAATCTGAACTTTTTGAACTTTTAGGCACTGACTGTTTGGACACCTAAACACCTTGCCTGATTACGGCCCTGCTAAATAATTATTGAATATCTAAATTATTTTATCATTACTTGAACGATTCTCGACTTTTTTCAAATAATTTAATTTAATCGTTAGAATTCCTAAAGATGATTATTCTGTACACTACACCTAATAAATACAATCCCTTGTGAATTTTATATAATGTTTTAAAAGCTCGCACTGTATGATGGTTTTGTGGTTTGTATTTGACACCCCAAAAAGTAAGTTTTAGTAGAGGGATGAAAGAGAATTATTGAGATGATATTTAACCCATGAAAATTCATCACAACACACCCCGCACTTACAGACACTAATTTCGGCAAATTTATCTGCGGCAAAGCACTTCCCTGAAAATTCGTGTGAATTTTTAATCGAGCCCATATTGAGGCACTTTTGGGGGCATGTAGGTGAAATGGATGGGTTTTCCTGGTTCTGAAAATTCCCAAAGACGGTGCTTTGTGTGAAAGAAAAGGGTTCGAGAGTGGAACTCTCCTAAATTATGGTGTCCATTAGCTTTGGTATACGTATGTATATAGCAGAGCCAGATGGCAACTTTTCCTCTCTTCTGGGGGGCATCGAAAGTGGGTCTTCTGCAAATTTTAGAATCCACCCACCTGTCTCATGTATTGAAGTGTATTTCCCACAATTATGTACGGATACTCTCTCTCACAGGGTGGGTGTGGAAATTCACTGTCCTCCCCGAAAGTATGCATATTTAATGTTAAAACCGAAGGACTCTGAGTTGCGGGGGTGGAGGAGAAACAAAGCAAAATGCTGTGTTGGAAGGAACTTCTCTCATGGAATATTCTGACGAATGCATTTTCTGGTTGAACATGTCATGGTCTATACGGTGGGGCGAGGTTGAGGAGAGAGAGTGAAATGTTTGACAGAGTTAGGTGACCTTTTCCCGGTTCAATGCGATGGGTCTTTTGTGTGGGCGCCCAGATGTAATAAGGGGGTTTGAGTCCATATTGCCGGATTGCATGAGAAAAATATTCCAATGTTGTGATTTGTCCCATCATCCCTCATATTTCATGCACTTTCTCGGAGAAATAGTTTGATAAAAAAACTACTTCCTCCCCATGTGAAAGCACTCACAATATTTTCCCTTATCATGATTAACAAGAGCTGTAGGGGGTGCGGGGGGAAGTGTCATGGTGCTATTGCATGGAAATTTTATAAAAAATATGAAGTAATTTTCCGCTAAACAAATTAAAGCAAAAAAACATGGTTTGTGAAGGAAACAACATAGAGAGGATGTTTGAAGGTTACTGAAGGTCATTTGTATGGAGAAAGTATATTGAAAAATCAGAAAATTCAGCGGGAAATATTCATGGACTATGTATGATCTTCTTTTCAAGCTTATTTCAGCTCTTTGCCGTTTCTATCCTTAATTTTCTTTTTTTTTTATACTGAAAATTTTCTTCCAACCCCCTTATAGGCGTCCTTAATAAACTAAACGAAAAAATTGACTGAATTATGTAGTTCTAAAAATAAAGAACCAACACCAACAAAAAAACTTTCCACTTCGTAGAATTTTCGAGATATATCAGAGAAATTGTAAAATTCAACTTCCGTTTGGTGGAGAAAAGTAAAAAAAAATGTTTTTTTTTCACGCGGGTGGACAAAAGGACAAAAAAGTTTCTCCTTTGGCGGTGGACGAAGGGTCGTAAATTTTTACATCAAGTGACAGACAATGAAAAAAATTCTCCCCGTAGCGAATTCATGAATTATTTAGTAATAAAAATTTTTCATCAGACAGCAAAATATTTTCTTTCACCGTCACGATACCACCCCCGCTTCTGGTCACTAGCATAGCGTCAACGGGGGGACAGTTGGGAGCTTTTTCTCTATACATTTCCAACCAGACACACAATTTTTTATCGTAGCGCCCCTACATCATCGTATGGATTATTTTGTGTTAGTGAAAATGTACTTTAGTTGTTTTTTGGCTGTGAGAGTGGAAAAAAAAAGAATCTCATAGTGAAACTGTTGGAGTCATGATGAGAATTTGGCGGGAGAGAGCAATGGTGCCGAAAAAGGAGGGCGTGAAAAGCTCCCCACGCGGTGTGGAAGCTTTGCATACAAATTTGATTGCATGCCATCCCCTAATCCGCTACCGAGGCAGCGCCAGAATATCATTTCCCACTTGCACCCCCCATCTCACCGTATTTTCATCCTCCCTGAAAAAGGGCGGCTGTCCTCCGTCGGGGGATGCCGCGTTCCCAATGCACATCAGCACGAACGACACCAAGGGGTGGAAATGGGTTTTTTCACTTTTAGCCACCCCCTCATTCCCACCTCAGCCCAATACACCCACTGGAATACCCAGAAAATAGTGCAGTTGAGTCTTAGAAAGTGTTCATCGCAATTTAACTCGGTCTGTGAGACTCAATGCGCTTACAGTGCCGCTAGTAAATGCAATTTATATGCTACGGCGTCTCGTGTTTGAACAACTTTCTCTCTCGTTTACTTTTTCCCGTTCGTGGCTTTTCATTTGGCGGTAATGCACATAAATAAAGTTTCCATTTTTATCATGTCAATTTTCCCTCCTTTTACACTCCTTGTGCGGTTTTCCTTCATGTTGTGCACCGTCAGGACGAAAGGACAATCTTTGGATTTTTTTTTACACTTCTCCTCTTAATGCTCCATCAATTTGCAGAAAGAGTTTAATTTTTGATTATTCAGCAGCACTGCAAGATACTTTTTCTCTGCTATTTTTTTTAAGAAATCAATTATAAATTTTATAGTTGAGTGACTTACTTTTTAAGGGATGGTGGAAAGAAAATAAAATTTTGTCCTCAACTTGCACAAGTCGGGAGACTTTGCTAATTTTTTTATCCTATAACTATTATAGAACCTTAAAAAGTGCAAATGCTCCTTAAATAATTCTACAAAAAAATGGGCGGAAGCGTTTGTTTCTTTTTAAAAATTATTTTTCAATTAAATCAAGGTTATAGAAAAAATGAAGAAAATTAAAAATTTTTCCAGCTTTACATTTTATTAACCCTTTCACGTCTGTTGTGTCGTATACTGATTCCACGTGAAACTTTTTTTTTCACGAATTTGAAATGAACCTATAATTATTTTTCTAAGTTGGAAATACGTTAAGATTACGTAGAAGAGACCACAGAAGACTTTCAAGCTCAAAAATGTCCTATGAGAGCATTCATAGAATAAATATTGCGATACAAAGATCGCATGTTTCAATGTTTCTAGGTTTTATGCGAAAGCGAAGGGGTTAAGAAGCAATTGTTTCAAAAATTAAAATATTTCAAAGAGAACAGAAAATTAAACAAAATTATCACTTTTTTATCAAAATTAGCATTCCCCTGAATCGAAATAAAATATTCTCCTAATCAAAAAGATTTCTGGCTAAAATTATAATTTTCTTATAAAAAAAATGGAAATTAACCCATTTATATCGTTCTGTGAAACGTCCAAAAATGTTTCAAGCCTATATCGATGGCTTTTAATTTTTGAAACATAATAAATTTCTTAATAAATTAACCTTAATTTAAATAAAAAAAAAACGCTTTAAAAACGGACTAATCCAGACTTAGTAGTGAATTTCACTCTCTGTGTCTAAGATTGTCTCGCCCTTCTTCTATGCATTTCCATGATAGTTATAAATTTTTCACCAAACACTCTTATAAATCTCCATTTCAATTGGAATTCATTGGAAGGAAATTCAAAGCAAAATCCTCCCTGATTTTCCTCACAGGACCGCGTTTTAGCTGTAAAATATAGGTGGGATTTGGCGGTGAGATTAGATGTGCGAGTATAGAGCAACCCTTACTTGAAGCTGAAGCAGAAAGCTTCGGGGTTAGCTAATGAGTACGCGAAGAGGAAAGTACGTTGAGGGGGTTTTGCTCTGTGTGCGAATCCTGAGCTTCTCTCGGTGCGAAATTCTCCTTTCATTAAATTACAAACCTGCCGGTGTGCTCCACTTGATGGTTTTTCATTACACAACCAGAGAGCTGTAACATGCAGCAAAATTACTCTCCTTCGTTGGGGATATATAATTTCGAGTGGCGAGGAAATTCCCATGAATACGGCGGCGCGGGTAAATGAGAAGAGATACAAATTGACGGATTAAGTGACCCTCTTGAGCTTTCACAGGCGATCCTGTAGCAGAAAAAGCTCCGACGCTTTGGGAGCCCTGTCATTAGTCCAGGATGCTTCAGTGCACAGAGACACTGACTGTGGGGATTGCCGGTTAGTGGCGAGACGTGTTCATCTGAATTTGTCTAACCATCTTTGATCACACGGCTTGGGGGAAGAAGAAGAAGAAAAAAAGAAGTGTGGCATTTTCCCACAGACAACTCAACAATTACGACCCACCAATTAGTTTCTGACGCTCTTCCACCGTTGCTGCTAAATAAAATGGCATCATTCACTCATTTTCCACCCTACCCACACAAACCCCTTGCCGAAAATTTCCATCCACTCCCTGTCGCTCATTTTCAACTCCTCAGCTTCGTCTCTCATTTTCACTTTGGCACAGCCACCCCCTTCGTCGCACTACGTCCCCGCATTCCTCCGGCACACCCAGCCACATCAAATAAACCCCCCACACCCCCCGGCGTCGCCCACCGTCGAAGGGTAGCCGTGTTATGAACTTTTTACGATGCGACTGCAGGCGAATTTGCGTTGTAAAATTTTAGGGGTGCATTGACCCAACCAAGTCCCATTGAGGCGTCGTCTCTTCACTCTCCATTTGCTTCTCTGCTTCTTCTCATATCGCCCTCAATGACTACTCCGTCCTCGTCTCCTTGACAGAGTTGTGCTATCGATGCACTTGGTACTGATTTGTAGATGAAGATTTAGCTAGTAAATGCCGTAGAAAATTACAAAACATTTTTACGTAAGGAATTCATTTCTCAGAAGAGTTGTGACGCTAGCCTAACTCAGTGACCACAACATGGAGGCTGTGGTTAACTCCCACAGTAATCATTGACTGATAATGCGCACACCGCTGTGACTAACAAGGACTAAGCTAAAAGGATAGGCAAAAGAGAATGTGAGAGAAAGAATCGTGAGTTCAATCGTCAGCAGTTCTTGCTCTACCAAGGCAAGGGTAGTTCAGTCGTAAGGCTGGGGACCGGAGGACACTGTGGGAGTTACCCACAACCCTCAGGTGGCGCCCACTATGATTTAGCTCCACAAATACTTCTTTCTTTTAAAGATTTCCTTCTTTTCTTCATTTCTGTCTTATGTTTTATCTATGTTTTGTAGCCGAAATAGACTAATTGAGAATTTTTAGAACTTAACGGAGAGTTCCCATTGGAGAAAAACTTGGCGCTCACCGGATTCCCTTCTGTTAACGGGATTACCGTTAAAAAAAAATTATGAAGATAAACCAATAATACAATAATACACAACTTTTAGCTGTGTTTCTTTCAGACACAGCTTTTGTGTACCGAGCAAAATCGAAAGTCGTCAGATCGGGCTCAAACTTGGGATGAGCACGAATTAGGGTCCCCACATTCCAAAAAACGTATGCGCCAAAAAATTTTTTCCGGCCGGCCGGCCGGCCGGCCGGCCGTCCGTCCGTCCGTCCGGAACCTTTTGCTAAATTACAAGAGAACGGTAATAGATAGAGACTTGCGGTCAACGGCAAAGTTTAAATATCGACCGGAAGACATCCGATTATGAGGTCAAATCCACCCCCCCACCCCTCCGTCCGCCATTTTGAATAACCTCAAAATTTTGTTTTCGCTATATCTCAGCCCCTGTAATAGCTAAAAATCTGAAATTTTGATATGTTGTAGGGGCCATCAAGAGCTTTCCAACGATACCTCATTTTCGAAAATCGGTCAAGCCGTTTAGCCAATATGGCTGCCACAATTTTTCATCGAAAATCGACCATAACTCGAAAACGGCTTGACCGATTTTGATCAACCCGGGGTCAAATGAAAGATCTCAACAAACCCTACAACTCTCTAGAACATCCGAAGTTTCAAAAGTGACCGCTAGAGGGCCAAAAATCAAAAACAAAATTTTCGATGAGTTTTCGATGAATATCTCGAAAACGACGACATAAATTTTTTTCATTTTTTGATATGTTGTAGCTGACCATATTATCTAGCTTCATGCCAAAAATGAAGAAAATCTATGGATCCGTTCTCGAGATATAGCCTTCCAAAGTTGGCATGTCATATCTCGGGTTCTACATGTCCGATCTTGATCAACTCAAGCGCAAATGAAAGGTTTCGTGAAACCCTACAAATGTCTAGAACATTACAACTTCGAAAAATGTCCGCAAGAGGCGCTAAAATCGAAAACAAAGTTTTCGAAAATTTCGAACTCGAATTTTTCGAAAATGGCGACATAAATTTTTTTCATTTTTCGATATGTTATAGCTGACTTCAAGACCTTTCAAACAAAAAAAAATTTATGAAAATCTATGGATCCGTTCTCGAGATATGGCCTTCTAAAAATTTATTAGCGTATGACTTTAATACTATTCCAGACTTTGCGCGTATTTAAATTAATTCGCGTTCTAGTTTGCTCTCACAAAATTGGTACACTGAAAGAAACACAGCTCCCGTAAGCTTGGTCAGCTTACCAGTACATTATTTAATGATAAACTGCAAAAAAAAATTCTTCTTAGTTTTTTACTTAACTTTATTAAAAACGAAATTTTCAGTTCGATCTTTCATCTATTCATCGATCAACTCTACCCTCGGGTAAATTAAGAAAAATAGAAAGATTCTTTTAGGAATTGGTTTCAGTATGAAAGTCTGTGTGTGTAGGGAGGACAATCCAAGTTTCCGAATATCCACCCCTGTGTCGTCTCTATTTGTGATTTTTTTTTCACTTTCTACTTTCCTCCCCCCACCTCCACTTCAAGCCCGTGTGAGCTTTTCCGAGAAAGCTCTTGTTTTCCACTCCGTCTCTCATAGATTCCACCCAACGTGATTCCTGTGACTGTTTAACTGAGATATTCGATATGTAGGCAAGGGGGGTGAGTGGAGGCAGGGTGTGTGCTGAATGAAGAGAAGCTATATAGTTGTATGCCATTGCTGTGAAATGGAATGTGCGGAGCAATTTTGGATGTTAGTCTCGCAAGGATGTGCAGTGGGTGGGATGTTATGTACATGGCGGGAAAAAAAAGCTCTCCTTCGTCAGAGAGATGTATTTTAGTCACGACACAATAAATGTCCAATTTCTACCCGTTTTCTTTATTTATAGTCGCCGCGCTCTTTTTCACCCCTAATTTGTCTTTCGATCGACGCTCTCTCACTTTTTTTTACATCCATTTTTTTGTTGTTGCTTCGCGCGCCGGAAAAGCACCTTCCTGTGCGTCCGGAGAACCCCCCAACAAATGACCCAACCCTCTGTTAGTTCATTATTCATACATGCTCGTGGACTTTTCCTGTCGTGCAGAGACGCCGCAAGTACTAGCTTTAGGACAGACGAAAGGAAAAGCCCCGACGAAAAACACATTTTGTCGATTTTCCGTCCGATTGTAATTATTCAAGCAATCGTCTGGGGGATTCTCCGCACCCCCATCATGCCACCCCCATCATGCCTCCCCCAAGCTTGCGAGAAAAGCCACGATTCTAGAAGAAAACTTTCAAAATGTTATGAAAGTTTCAGAGATTCTTTTTTGCTAAATTCGTTACAAAGAAATGTGTCTGAAAAAAAAGCTCAAAGTTATTTTTTTCATTAATTTCTTTTAAATTCCCGCAGACTCTAGTAATTATTTAATCAAAGAAATATCTCCTCCATGGAAATTTTCACTTTCTCATTTTCCACGAGGCCTCATCTTAAAATTCATCTCCACTACAAGTTTGCACGAATGTGGAGTCTTTGAATTTCAGGTATCGCTTTTAAATTAAATTTCACACCCAAGTTATTCCCCCAAAAAGGGAAATCTTATATTGCATGAAATCCAATAGCCCTCATGTGTTGAGGGAAATCACACAAATGTGACAATTTTGGTGGTGATTTTCAGGGGGTTGGCGTCGCTTTTCGGAGAAAATTTTTCACCAGACGCTTTTGTGTGTCTCTGAGGCATGAGCTTTACGTGTCGTCGCCAAGAGTTGCCGCCGGAGGTGTTTTCTTGTGCCACGTAGGTGGGACCTTGGGGAAGGTGGGTGAAGGTCGCCCCAGGTAGAAGAAAGACGGCTGAAGAAATCACGCTTTGTGAGATGAATAAGAATTCACTTCTGAGATTTTCCCGCCCACTGGGCTTCCTCAGAAAAATACATATAAAAGTAAAAGCTCTCCTACTCCCCAGGGAGAGCTTTTTGGTGTTTTTTTTTCTCCCTTCAACAAAAAGCATGTGCGTGCCCTGAGACAATTTTTTACCCACCAGACGTTAAGGGGATGGTTTCAATCGTTTCAATGGGGTGGAATGGGTTGCGACCACAGCAGCCAATTACGTCACTTCCGATTTTTATGTGTCATCCGCTTGCAGTGCGACACAATTGAATTGTCACACACTGAAAATTTATGTGTGTACCTTTTTTTTTGAATGAAAAGCACAGCACGACAAAAAAGCGCGAGGGAAATTACGTGAGTTTTTCTTTTTCGACGACAACCGCGTGCCATCAACCTTCTAACCTTGGTGTGGTGATTGTGTAATTTTATCGAATTAATTCCAAACGGGGAGAATAGAGCTTCCATAAAACTTTTTTATTCTTGCTTTATGCCCCCACATATATGGAGACTTTTTCACTTCCGGAAAAGCGCAATTAGTTGATTAAAATAGTCGCGACATGGGGAAGGTTTTTGTTGTTTTTGCGCCAATCCTGGGTCTGTAATTGTTCAATATATGCTATGTATTCCCCATTATCCTTTTTCTGTATTCTGTTTGCACACACAGTTGCAAGATGATTGCAATTTACGATCGTCAAGAAGTTTTATGATTGAAAAGATCGATGAATGATGGAGTTTTTCTCATCATTCTCTCTGTAGTCTCTCTATTAAGAACTTCCTACAGAAATTAACATCACTGCTGTGCTGACGTGTGTACTCAGAAGAATTCTGTGCGAATGTGTTGAAAAATCAAGTTTTTGAAATAATGCTTTTGTATTTGTTTATTTTATTAAAAGATTGAGAGGATTGAGGAAAGAAAGAAAAACTAAATATTATGGTTTTTCGAGAAACTTCCCTTTATTTAATCAATAATTTACAATTCTTTTGGCTTTGTTTGCATTGCCTTCCTTACTCCATTTGTCCTTTTGCCGCCATTGTTTCGTTTTCCCCACTTTTCCTTTTCACCATTCAAATTCACCATCTTTCCTATTCTATCGCAAATGCGCGCCAAATTCAAACTCATATTTTTTATTAGTTCTAAATTTGAAGAAGATAAATAAAACGAACATCTTAGCGCTTTCAGCGACACTTCGGTTTATTTTTAAGCAAGATAGTCACAAATGCATAATCAAACCAACTCTGCGAAACCTTTAGCGAATTTTTTCCGGAGTGTATGATTGTTAGTGGAGAGATCCACTGCGGAGTGGCATTTCTAGGAAAAACATGCGATGACTGTTGAATGGCAAAAGAGAAACAAACAGCAGTGTGTTACTGCAATTTCCTGAATTTGATTGTTGAGGATTAAAATGTTGGGGGTTTTTAAATAAAAAAGCGTCGCGAATCACACACGTTACGCTTCATGTTTGGGAACGCACGTGAATACCAACGGCGGATGGGGTTTTGTGTGAATTTTTCGTCACAACAGAGAAAATTTAGTTGTTGCGCCAATGTTGGGGAGCTCTTTATGGAGCCGATTTTTGCCTTTTGCGTTTTGCGTCCCATATGGAATGTAAAAGGGGAAGAGACATGGATGGAACACAAACAAACGCCAAAAATTTAATATGCGAAACGGCGCGCGCATTGACCCTTGACTGTCTGAATGCAAAAGTCGTGTTGCTAATGCCATGTAAGTGGTTTATTTGTTTCGCCAATATTCAACCCGAAAAACCCGAAGATGATGATGAAGAAGGAGGAAGAAAAAATAGTTTGTCTGAAGATTTAGATGCGAAGACTCCAGTGGTGGTGGTGGATACTTTATGATGGGTTTTGGGATTTTGAGGCAGCAGAACGTGCTAAAAACGCCAACACAAGACAAAGAAGCATGGCAAAAGCACGAGACTTCCCAACAACATTCGCGAGTGAGAAAGCAACACATCCAGATTGAGCTAGTTTCCCACAGACAAGCATCCCAGACACCCAAAATAGTCACCAAGACAGCAGTATAGGAACTCTTTGAGGCAAATTAATCAGCAATCCAATTTACTTTTCCGACGCAGGGAAAAGACAAAAAAAGAAGCAGAAAAGGAGAAATATTTCTTTGCCATCTTAGGGAGCAATAGAGCGGAAATTGTTCGTGAAATGCTTGACACTTTTGCTTTGAGTGTTTCCTTTCTCCCTGACATGTCGATGGGATGAAGAGTGTTGTCTCGATGGATGTCAACAATTGAGGCACTTAGTTGATTTTCAAGAATACTGCCAACTCGCAAGGAAAGCTTTTTCAGAGAACTGAATGAATTCTCACAGATAATGCCTTTTGTTTTTAAAGAGATGACTGTTTAAATCATTTCTTTACTGAATTTTCCGACTTAAAGGAGCAAATTTTTCTTTATTTTTGATGTATTGAGATAAGACTTTCAAGATTTATTTATGGAGGATGTAAACAAACTTTTAAGAATATGTCTAAATGTCAAAATGAGAAGTATGAAGTTTGCTGCAAATCGATAATGAATTTTTGGCGACATCTACAGGAAGATTTTAATTATCTCAATAATTCTTTATTCTCAAACAATAACTTGCGATATTTTTTTCCTATCAATCTCGAAGCTTCTGGTAAAATATTTTAATGGCAATGAAGCATCTTCGTACGTCTTCTTCAGTACTCTCTCACTCTTTTTTGCAGTGTTTTTCCATTTCTTTTTTTTTTGTACCATCATCCTGAGGTGAACACGTTCCCTTTGTTTTCTCATCTCGCAAGACGGCACCCGGCTGAAATTGCTTTTCTATCACATTGTCACACAATCATCGGCATCCCCAGCTCCGGGGGAGCTTTTAACTTAAAAGCTTCACACATCCTCCCTCAAGCTGTGCACTTTGGCAAAATTATCTCCACATTTTATGTGCTCGAGAGGATGAGGCTGTTTTTTTTTGTTGGTTTTCTTGCCTCTTCGTGTGTCTGAGGAGGGAAAGAGCGAATTATTTATTTGGCAGCAACACGGGGATTTTGAGAAACTCGCTCGAGGAGGCCAGAAAGGGCCACGGTGTAGCAATTAATAATGGTTCGACTCATGCAACGGCTCAAAGAGGAGTGCAGAGAGGCCATCATAAATATCAATCAGCACCTATTGTACCTGTTGGCATGGCAGTGTTTCGCTCATGGTGCTTCTGCGGCCATAATTGACCGGAGCGCAGACACCGAGTGCTGCCCCGAAAGAATCAATTTTCTCTTGCAAAATTCACCTCAAAACATGCCTCACAGTTGTTAGACATCACCAGGCGTCCCCATTGGTAAGAAGTTTGTGACGCACGGAAGCACCTGTGTGGACACTTCTTCCTTTCACTTTCCATCTTATTTTGTTGTACTTTGTTTTGCTGTAAATTGCGCAAGGAAGTGGGTTCTCCTTGTTTCAAAGATGGCGTCTTGCTGATTATTATGTTGCATATGTTTACAAAATGTCTACACAGCATACAAGATGTTGGAATATCTCAAGTTTTCCCGTCTCTAATAACTGAGAATTCGTTTTACGATTTATTTTACGAATTAATGTAATTGTTATGTTTAATTAATTCGCGATGCAGTAAGGAAAGAAAATTGCGCCATTTTGTGAGACAAAGGGCTTGGATTAACTCCATTTTGTTTTCTTAACGAACTCCTAGAAAATTATTCAAAAAATTTAACAGAAAATTTACAAAACTCTAAAATATTAAGAAGACTTAATCCCAATTGTGGAAAAAAGCACAAAGATGGACTTGAGATGAAAAAGAGTCCTCAATTTCTTTGTGAAATCTCAAAGTTTTTAGACTAATTAGCGTTTAATGGCGGGGAAGGCATATAAATAGCAATAAAATATTGTGCAATAGAGCCATAAGATTTTTCCTCTTCGTATTTACAGACTCCCAACGTGAGTTAGCTAATTTCCAAATGCAATTGACTCGTTCTTGTGCACTCTGAGTCTTTTTCTTAAATACCTCCCATAATACTTTGTGGAGAGAAGTTTCCTCGCACATGTAAGTTACTGATTTTATTGCAAATTTTTCTTCTTTTACAGGTAAGCTCCTCAACATCCGGGCATACGGAATGGCAACGTGTGGTGTGTGTGTGTGTGCGTTCAAAGTGTCTCCCGTGGAGAGATTCCGGCGATTACGATCGCGAGAAGGTCACAAGGTTACGTAAGTTATACTTCATCTAGTGACAGAGTGACATGCGATTAATGAGCAAAAACACTGCAATTCCCTTCACTTTGCTCTTTTTTATTTCGCGTCTCTAACGCCACTCTCCTGCAGCCACATTTGGGTGACTTTTCGCCATTTTAGAAAAGTGCAGCGCGCGCGAGATTTTTTTTTCGGCGGGGAGCGGCGATTTGCCCCATTGTTCCGCCAAAAAAAAAGAGACACCATCGCACTGAAACAATGGTCATGTTCGTGGGATTGTTTCCCCGCAAAAGTCTTAGTGGATGCGATGGAGATACAGAAGATGATGAATATGGAGGAAGAGGGCAATTATTTGAGTCTGGTGATTTCGGTTCCCCGGCGACAGAGAATGAAGGAAGGAATAAAGTTGAGAGAATCCAAATGGCAAGAACAAGTTTCCGCACGCGGATGGGTGAGCCAGGGACTCGCGATGGGTAGGGCGCGGGGTGAAACTGTGTAAGAGAATGCAAGAAGACAGTGCTGGTATATGCAAGCTTCCTCTAATAAGCATCTGCTGATGAGTAGCACAATGACAGTTTCTTCATTTTTTTTATTATTTTTTTTTTAAAGGAATTTTAATAGGATTTAACTATTAGATTTTTCTGTTCAATTCATTTTCATTTTTAAGTTGATTAAATTCACAATGAATTTAGGATTTAGTTGTTTGGGTTAGGCTTAAATTTCCTTAAACTAGGTTTAAGTTTTTGAAGTCAGGTTCAAGTCTTCTTAAATCAGGCTTAAATTTTCTAAATGTCTGACTTAAAGTTCTAAATTTAGGTCAAGGAATATTAAGAACTTAATGCATTTTTTTTGATAATTTTTACGATCTTTAATTCGCTAAAACGGCCAAACGCATTTGTTCGTCTTCGGGTATTGAAATACGTAAAAAAATCATCCAAAAAAGGATTCAGTTCTAATTCAGCTTAATCTAATCTTTGAATCCCTTAAAGCTTGAGTTGCAAAAAAAACTAAACTTAGCCTAACAACTTAAACTTGTCTTAAAAAGAAAACTAAAGTCTGTTTTGAAAAACGGATTAAGTCTGACTAGTCCATTTCTTAAACCAGAGTTAAGTTTTTTAAGAAGGGCTTAAGTTTTCTAAGGTTAGGCTTTTAAGATGTATTCAGCCCCAATATCAGCCTGATCTAATTTAAAATCTTTCAAATCTAACCTTAAAAACTTAGGCTTAGTTTAAAAACTATAACCTAGTTTAAAAAACTAAAACCTGATTTAGGAAAACTTAGGCCTGACTTACGGAACTTAAGCCAGACTTAGTAGTGAATTCCAAGACAAGACAATGCCGCTCTTAAACCATGATGATATTAACTTCTTGTCAAGTACTGTATGTTATTTCCTGAAATTTTACTTTAAACTCAAGTTGATTTGATTGCAACATAGAATAGAATCGTTGGTTCTTCTCTCAACTATTTAACAAAATATCCAGACAGAAACGTCTCATTCACATTCCTCAAATTCAAAAAAAAATCTGGGGTGGGATGCTCTTAAAACTTCCGGTTGGGAAATTTTCATTCTCATGGGACGTAAAGTTTTCTTGTATATTTAGCTGGAGGTGCTCTTCGGAGAGCTTTCCTCACTCACAGGGAGCCATATAGCAGTTTCATCATCCGCCCACTGAGCAAACACAGTGGAGGTGCATGAAGGTGGAAGTTTATTTAATCCATGCGAGACTGTTTGTCAAAAGTATGAAATTCACTTTTGAATTTCCAGACAAGTTCAACAACCCCAAGGTCGCATGTCTTGTTTGTTGTTGCTTCATGTTCCGGACTTTCAATTCCCAAAAGCTCTTCTCTGGATGGTGCGCACGGGGGAGGCAGGGGGGGTGATGGCGGATGGGTATCCAAGTGATGGGCTCTGTGAGTGACACAAAACGAGCCTTCGGGGAATACTTTGCTCTCTCTCCGTGCTCGCTGTAAACCCTCAACTTCTTTCGCATTTTGCAGGGACATACAATTTATTATGTGAATTTTTCCACCTACACAGCTCCCGTCCATGCCTTTTCTCCATTTATGTACATTTTTTTCCAACCCCCAAACCTGCTACATGTATAATTGAAAAAGCCACCCAACATGGTGGAGAGCAAATCTCACGGACCGAGGAGCTTTTTGTTGTCGACTTTGCACATCGTACACCGGGTGTTGCTATTTGTACGTCGCTAAATTATTCAGAGGGTCTCTGTGGTAATCTACCAGATGCAAATGAATACCAAATTTGTTTATCCGCGTTTATCCAAGTGGTTAAGTGGAAGTTACATTGACTTAATCGTATTATCCCATTTTCTATTTTGTAGAAAATGTTGTTTTTTGATTTTATTGAAGAAGATTTTTTTTAAATTGTAATAAGAGGTTAGAATTCTTAGGGCTATTTTAAGTTCTTTTCTTTTTTTCTCGGCAACAATTAAGACTGCAAAAGCTTTAAGTCTTATTTCCAGAATACTGAGCATTAGTTTGGATAAAATAGTAATAAATAAAAAAAATTAATTAATTAATATTTTTTTCTATGCAATATCCAAGAACAGAATATTCTTTATCCTAATAGCTTAATTCTGATTTTTTCAAATTTTTAAAATATTTTATGCACTTGGAATAGAAAAACTTTTCAGAGCTACTTAATCGTTTTATTTTTATCCAAGTAATGTTTTTTTATCATATTCAGTCATTCATTACATTATTTCTTGATTAGTTTTCGTATAATAATTTAATTAAGACAAGTATTATGTTAAAATTTAAGCTTTGGATAAAATTGGATAAAGTCGGATAAGACTTTTTGTACATAAGAAACAATAAATTGACTCAATATCGTTATATATATCGAATGAATGACATCTACTTTAATTGCCTCTCTAAGAATCAATTAAAAATACACTAAAAGTATGTCGTTCATTTCAATTGCCCCACCCTGTGACACATTAACTGTGATTTTCATATGGTTTAAAACAATGCTGCAGTGTGTGAGTCAGCAGGAGTCAATTTGCGGGGGAGCAATAAAAATTCAATGAATGACTTTTCCAATTAATCAGAAATTTTTCATTATTTTTGCACCTAAATTTTTCCATTTTAATCTCAATTTATATGGAAATAGTATCGTAGTCATTTGCACTGAGAACACCGATCGTTTTTTTTCTCTTCGTGTCTTTCTTTATGGCACAAATGAACATACTTTTCAAAGGGGGAGAAGGCCAACAAGCTCGCCAGAATTGAATTTGATTTTGTCCAGTTTCCATTTTTCACGGCATGACAATAAATATAAAACTCGATTTTTCTCAATTATATATTCTATGATATATATATGTGTGCGGAGAGGTGAGAGAGAAAAAATGAGCAACAACCTGTGCGGCAAATGTGAAGTGGGATGGAGATAGCGCGGTGGGGTGTCTCACTCGCACTCGCAAAGAGACAACATTCACGAGAATTATGTGGTAAAGTAATCATTTGAAATAAAAGCGATAGTGGAAAATTCATAACGCAATGACCTACTTTTGTAAACAAACATCTCCCTCTCGCTCGGGCATGCAGAAAAAGCCAGCATGACGTGTGCTTTAGAACTTTGAGATCTTTTTTCTGCACTCTGTATACACATATTTTATTTGAAATAAAAAGCTCGCGCTGAGTGCATTTGAGCGCCATCGAGGGGGATCAATGCCACAGAGTGAAAGCATGGCCCGGGGGGAAAATCTGTCCCACCCTGCTTCTGGACATACAATGAAGATTCGCACTAGCTAGCCCCAAGGCTGATTAAAGTCAATATAGTGTAGCGATGTGATTTGTGGTGCATTTAGTTGCAACCAGCATCGTGGTCACAAATAGAGATTTGCTCTCTAAAACTACCTACGATGCAACATTTATAGATCAGAGTCAAGGTTCGTGTGTCCCCTTTTTCCAATCTCTCAAACACTCTCTATGAAGTGTTTATGTCTCTAAAACGCACTTCTTGACTCTGTCTCGTGATGTGTGTGGCACAGTCTTTTTTTTCACTAGCCTAAGCGCAGAAAAAGAAGTATTTTGTTGGGGCACATCGCGGAAAGTGTTGGGAAATAATCTCGCGCGCGCGGTGTTTGTTGAAATTCTCGCGCGCGGTGCGAGAGGACAAAAAAAGGGGCTCAAAGTGAAACTAGTCCGTTTCCTTGATGTCACCTCATGAGCTGAGAAATCATAAATTTTAGAGCATGAGCTTAGGGTTTTTTTTATCAGCATCAAAAACTAAATGTGAAAACTAATCGGGAATTTCAATGACATTATTCGCGCGCGCGCAACACCAAATTACGTGTCACAGCTAATGCAACTAATTTGATAAATAATTTTTTTTCATAGAAGGAAGCTTAAGGTATACTTTAATCTATTCAGGAAGGGCAGGATGAAATTCGTTAATTTTTTTAATCTAGGCCTTATTTTTTTTTTTTTAAATCTGTCTGAAGTTTTTTAGAGTTATGCATATAAGTTTTTAAAGATTCTAATGTTAGCATAGGCTGAGTGTTAACTGAATACATTTTTAGATGATATTCACTAATTCTGCCTGGAGACGATCAAGATGTGCTTGACCGTTTTCACACATCAAAATTCATAAAAATCATACAAAACTAGCCTCGACTTTAGTCTGTTATAACCTTAAAGCCTTTATGGAACGTTAAAAAATTAGGTAATATTTAAGAAATTTAAGCCTAGATTAATTAGACTTGGACTTAATTTACAAAATTTTTAACTGACTTTAAAAACTTTGATCAAACGTAAAAGACAGGCTTGGTTTAACAAACCTAAACGTAGCCTAAGAATTTATTTCTAGCCTAAAAAAAGTTAGGCCTAATTTAAAAAACTTATGCCTAAGCTAAATACTAGGGGTTTATACTGGTTTAATAAAGCTTAAACTTGGCTTAAGAAATTTAAGCCTAGCGTGAAACGATTAGGCCTAATTTAAAAAATCTTAAGCAGGTATACTTTTTCATCTTTAACACATTTCTTATTGACTTAAAATCAAGGGAATTTCTAAGATTCTATAAGCAAGTGTATTTAAAATTAATTGCTGAAAACCTTAAATGGAATTAAGGAATATCCTTTTTACGAATGATCTGCTCATTACTTGTTTCAATCTTATTACTTTTATGGGTTTAAAGTAATTAGTCTTTAACTTTTTATTATATTCAAATAATTTGTAATCAAATTAGATTAAATCAAATATTTTTAACTGTTTTAATTTTTTTTAAATCACAAAACTTTAAAGAAGCCCACCCTATCAGATTTTCTAGCTATATAGAATTTCGTCGCCAAATAGGGAATAATCTCATGGTGTTTACGGCGGTTCCGAAAGAAATTGTGAAATTTGTACTTTATCAGAAAAGTCTCTCTCACCCAGGTAGGTATAACGAATTTCCTTCAAATCCGATAACGTGGCAGCGAGATTTAGTGGGAGGATTGGTGTGTGTGTGAGTAGTTTTATCGCGATGCCTGCGAAGAATGTTATTTAGTGGGAAGGATTTTGCAATTGCTCGTTGGAAAATTGGGTTACAGTCAGGCCAGGAAAATTATGACAAAACCCCGAATGATTTTATTTTCTTCCGAAATACTGGCAAAGAGAACATTTAAAATGTTGAAGAAAATAGAACGACGAGTGGATCTTACGACGGCTATTAAATGAATCAGTCAACGTACAATGTCGATAAATAGTGGAATATTTTTGGGTATTAAAAACACAATATTTCGAAATTTATTTCTCAAAATATCATCTTGATAGAAAACAAAGTAAATGCTCAAATTTATTTTAGAAGAAGAAGAGCCTCTCACAGAAATTGAACTAAATCTCTTGTGTGGGAATGATGTGCGACGCGGCAAGAAAATGGGATGTCTAATGATGATTTGATTTAGAGCTTGAAGGACTACCATTGATCATTCGCAGAGCTCTATTGCAATTTGAATTTAATTTAAAACATCTTTCTCTGTGACAACGAATGTATTTAAAAGATTACTTAAGTGACGTTTAATGCATAATTAATTGTCAAATTTCCTGTCAATTTGATAGATAATCCCCCTTCGGGTGTCATTCGGGCATCCTCGACTATCACGCGATGCACATTTCTGCCCTTGACCGTTGAAATGACACCACAAAGCGGCAGTTAAGAAGTGATTTGAAGAAAAAAAATCAAATATCTTACGATCGCGTGTTTTAAATAAACAAACAAATAGTAATTCACTCCCCAACAACAAATATGTGAGATGAAGCAATAAAATGCTGCTTCCGATTTCTAATATTTTCGTTATGCTTCTCTACATCTCTGCATGTTTAAATTTTCCTTTCCATTCACTTACATCGCAATATGTTTTTTCTTTGAGAGTATTTAATATTTTACGGGTAAAAATGCAAATTCACTGAGCACGGCGCGGACTTTTCAAATCCTCCGATTGTTGGAGCTTTTCCACCAAACACGGGGGTGGGCGGTTCGGGAGATTAAGATGATTGGTGCAGCGGAAAATAAAAGCGAAAAACTCATATGAAAATTAATAGTTTTTTGCCAGATCAAGTGAGACAAGCACCAGAGAATACACATATTTTTATTTCCATTCATACAATGCACAATATTCATTTTTCTCCGAGGAATCTGGGGCAAATGCATTTACTGTTTTAGGAGATAATTGCTCTGCACGCGATTTTTCGCCATTGAATTCTTTCTCGGAGATGCCGTTTTTGTGGACTTTTTGCACGAAAAATTCCACGTGTGGGGAGACACAGAAGAAAGTTTGTTTTGTTTGTCAAAATGGCATGTTTAAGATGATTAGAAAAATTCAATTTCTTCACTGGAAAATTATTTAAAATGTCTTTTATGTTTTTTTACATTTATCTAATAATTCTTCATTTATTTTCATAGGATTATGAGATGGGAAAATTAAAGTTTTAATGTGATTGAGATGAAAGAAAATGTATTTAGATGTTTTAAATTTTGTACTTCTGTCTTATTTTCACTTTTAATAATAATTTCTTGTTAAATCTTTCGAGAAAATTGCGTAGAAGTTATGTAGAAAAGCCAAAAAATAATTTAAGAAACATTCTGAAATTTTCGCAGTCTGATTTGAAAATTATTCAGAAGTTTGAATTTTCAACCAGAGTTATTTAAAAGCTTAAAAGACTCTAAAGTTCTTCTTTTAGTCAAATTAATTCGACTTTTGTGAAAAAGAAAAGCTTTTCTTATACCATTTTTTATGCACTTAAAGTGAACAAAAAAAATTTTTCGATTGTCTTAAATGCGAGAGGTGCAATCAGGGAGAGATTTTGGGTGTCTAAAATATCCCCTGAAAATTTAGGAAGTTCAGGCTTTTCTTTTGAGATTGAAATTAATTATTTTAAAGATAAAAAAATCAATTTAGAAACATAGAAAATATAATTTAAAACGTTACAAAAAATTTATCGTTAGAAAAACACGCCAAACATTTGAAAAAAAAACGTCAAACAGAAAAAAAAAGACTATTGTTAGAGAAGAATCGACAAATTTTAATTAAAAATTAGCATCAAACGTTATAAAATAAATGTCAAACATAGGAAAGAAACGTTAAACATTAGAAAAAATTTCAAACGTTAGAATAAAAGTTAAACGTTAGAAAAATATCAAAAGTCAAAAATCAACATCAAATGTTAGAAAAGAAATGTCAAACGTTTGTAAAGAAATGTCAATAAGCTTTTAAATCTATTTTTAATTTCTTTAAAACTTAAAAATAATTTCCAAAACATTTCTTTGAATAAATTAGTTGCTATACGCATTTACTGAATACAGCATAATGGGCGAATCTTTGTTAAATAAGAAGTTAATTCTCATTGCCATGAAGAAATCTTCTTTTCTTTATTATAAGAATTTTAAAATTCACTTTCTTCGCCTTTTCAGCAGCCTTTCAACAAAGAAAATACTTATAAATAATTAATTTTCTCCATGAGATTATCTCTGTAAAATTAACCATTTTAATACTTATTAATTTTCTAATATCTAATCAGAGAAGAAAACATGAATTTCTTTGCAATTAATGATCCAGCCGTATCGGTTAAATTTTCCATTTTCTTCGGCAATTTAGAGAGAAGAAAAATATCAGTACAATGATGGTCCAGCAGAAAAGGGAATGTACTGGTAAGTTTCACTTACGGGCTGTGATTCTTTCTTCAGATGAAAGTCCAAGTGTAGTGAAGTACAATGATGGTCCAGCAGAAAAGGGAATGTACTGGTAAGTTTCACTTACGGGCTGTGATTCTTCCTTCAGATGACAGTCCAAGTGTGGTGAAAATTGAGGTGGATAAATTTTTAGGAATGGCTTTCTCACGCAACGAATCACAGCCAACGCGCATGAGTAAGCCTTTCCCCAGAATTTACACGCGTTGGCTGTGATTCGATGCGTGAGAAAGCCATTCCTAAAAATTTATCCACCTCAATTTTCACCACACTTGGACTGTCATCTGAAGGAAGAATCACAGCCCGTAAGTGAAACTTACCAGTACATTCCCTTTTCTGCTGGACCATCATTGTACTTCACTACACTTGGACTTTCATCTGAAGAAAGAATCACAGCCCGTAAGTGAAACTTACCAGTACATTCCCTTTTCTGCTGGACCATCATTGTACTGATATACATATGTATGTACAATATTTATATTTTTATATATTTTTATATGTTTATATATTTTTTATGTATATAAAAGGCGCCCCGCTTCGCGGGGCGCCTAATAGTTTGTTTAAAAAATATGTGAATAGGTGAAAGTAATTGTTGATGTAACAAAATGGCAGAAGGCGGCCATTTTGAATTTTGAAATTAGTCAAATCTGATAGGTCATGCCCACTATACCTGATGAAACTTCAATCAAAAATCCTCTATCTAGTACCGTTAAGCCGATATAAGGCAATATTACAACAATCGGTACATATGGAAACCTGTTTTGGTCTATATCTCAGAAACCGCGACATAAATTTTTTTTATTTTTTTTTGGCTAAAAGGTGTGTCTATCACCTACAACATACTAAAATTTAATCGAAATCTATCGTCCAGTTTTTGAGATATTAATCGAAAACTGGTCGAAAACTCATCGAAAATTTTGTTTTTGATTGTAGGCCCTCTAGCGGTAACTTTTGAAACTTCCTATGTATAGATAATTGTAGACCTTCTTGAGATCTTTCATTCAAAACCGGTTTGGTTCAAATCGGTCAAGCGGTTTAGGAGTTATGGCCGACTTTCTATAAAACTCTATATTTGCTAAACCGCTTGTCCGATTTTTGGAAATGGGGTATTGTTGAAAAGGTCTTAAAGGCCCCTACAACATATTAAAATTTCAGACCTCTAGCTATAATAGAGGCTGAGATATAGCAAAAACAAAATTGAAAAAAATTCAAAATGGCGGATGCAGGGGTGGGGGGTCGAATTTGATATCATAGTTGGACGACTTCCAGTCGATAATTGAACTTTGCCGTTGACCGCAAGTCTCTATCTATTACCGTTCTCTTGTAATTGAGCTCCAAACTACGGCCGGACGGACGGACGGCCGGACGGACGGACGGCCGGACGGACGGACGGCCGGACGGCCGGAAAAGTTTTTCGGCGCATACGTTTTTTGAAATGTGGGGACCCTAATTCGTGCTCATACCAAGTTTGAGCCCGATCCGACGACCTTGAGTTTTAGAGTGGACACAGAAGCTGTGCTATTCTTTTCTTCGAAAGAATCACAGCTAAAAGAATATCGCGATATTTTTCACCTGTGCGATTTGCAGTAAATTGCAAAAACCTTGAGGAAATGTTCGTCCCTCTGTAAGTTGAGGAGAAAAAACCGCATGTTTTGGCCTTCTAGTGAATATTATTGGAAAATAATTAACAAGTCAGAAATATCTGCTGCATATTTTTTCATCTTTCTCCATTTTTTCCCAATGTTGTATAAGATGCCTCTCAGCTGGGTGCAAAATGCAAATTTTAGCGCGAGAATTTTTAGCTTCAATTTTTCGTGTACAAAGAAAGACCCCACCACTGCGAATTTATTTATCATTTAAACTATTTTATTAATTAAAATTACAGCGCATGTGTCGTCGGAGTATTTTCTGAGCCTTTTCTTAGTTTTTTTTTTCTTCGCTTCTTCTACCTTCGTCCATCACTCAGCAATCGCACGACTGTGTGATGTTCGAAAAGCGGAAATTTAATTTGTGGATATGCGATTAATTTTAACTCGTTTGCATTTGCAGAAGAAGAAGAAAATATAGAGAGAGAGGAGGGCAAGAAAAAATGCTGAAAAACTTGCAAGAAATATGTGTGTCTGGTATGGAATTCTCGGTGTGTTTGTGGTGATCTTTTCCCCATTTCTTGGGCCGCCGCGTCTCTGCATCCCCTCATATTCCTTTTTGCATCTCCGCTACGCCTCTATGCGAATGCCCATCAATTTTGCAACAATCTTCCTCCTTATTTATGGTTTTTTTCAGCACCTTGATTGCTGCCTACTGCTGCGATTTAGTAATTATATTTTGTGCAGAGAGAGGAAGCACACAAAAGGGCAAAAGGAAGCCCAAGAACGCACTTCATCTCTCTACTAGATCTGCGACTTGATCATCACGAAAGATGAAGATCAGGAGATGTCTTCGTTGTTTTTTTTCTTCTTCTTACAACTCCTTCTCCCCATCTGCTCAATTGCATTGCAACGAAGAAAAAGCAATGCAGTGGATTTGCCTATGGACGCACAAACGAGCTGCCAAGAACTTTATAGTTTATTAGTTTCTTTGTGAATTCCTGTTTTTACATTTTGAGAATAGGCCATGGAAGAATGCGAAGATGATTTTGAAGATTTTTTATTAAACTTTTGCAAGATGGCAACGAGGGGGAGCTGCAGTCTTTAGAAAGAATTTGAAAACTATACTATCCTAACTTTTAAAATTATGAAAGAAAATCAAAATTAAGTGTTTCACTTAATTGTTCTTAGAAGCTTTTTTGCAAAATATCGTATCTAATTTTATGTTTATCTTTGTATTACTTTTAACTCTAACTCTTTTAATTCTAACCTTAATTTTGAAAACTAGTTTCGTTACGAATTTTCGCTAAAAAAATTAAATTTTCTCTTAATTTTTAATTTTCTCTTTAAAAATCAAAAACGATTTTACGATTGCTTTGCATTAGGGACAAAATGCACTGCTTGCACTTAGGAGGATCGATAATTTCTCATAGCGTCCATCTAACTGAATACAGCGCCATAAATATTAAACTTGACGCCATATTTATTTGACAAAAAAAATGGCGTCAAGTTGCGTCCACAGAAACCTCTTTATCGTCTGATTAATTTTATTTAACATAGAAATTTCTCATTTCAAGGTACATTTGAGGCAATTTACTGCAATTCTTGCCTATTGAATTTCTCTTTAAAAAAAAACCCCAACATTTCAACCTCTCAACTTCTATTCATCCATCTTCTCAATGAAATGCAATAAAAGTATACACAGAAAATAATTCTTGTGCTACGGAAAAAGAAACGCAAAAAAATGAACAAATAAATTGCAATTGGCTCGCGAGATGTTCTGACGTTGATGACTTGTCTCTAGTGCGAGCACTACACTTTATTTCTGGATCGACTTCCTCTGCAATTAATGTGGACGCGCGGCCATATTGACATTTTTGGCCAAGCCATTTCTGCAATAACTTTTTCTCAAAGTGTCTCCAACAAAAAAGATATATTATTCTCTTTTCGTTGTGAAAATTGCATGTTAGTGTGGTGAATGCGAACAAAAGCTTCCAATGAACGACGATCATATATAGCATCCCGGTTCGGAAAGGCCGTCATTCTGTGCATGCGAATGGGGATTTTATTAGAAGAAGTAGCGATCGTGGAGACTGGTGGAAAATATATATATTAATTTTGAATTTGTGCCGGGGCATGGTGAGAGCTTGCAATGGGATGTGAAGATCACATCCTCGCGTATAGAGCATCGTCGATCTGGGAATTTCGCAAGAACGCGATCGCGAGTGCTGCGCCTCCATTGCAGTGTTAGAATCCATGGGTCTCGCGCGATCGGTGTGTGGTATGCAGCCTTGAATCAGTTCGCTGCACTTCTCCCCACCCGTGGATCGCTGTGCGCGCGCGGATACAGCTGCAGTCGACGCATGCGTTTAGCCACAGCGCGATCGCGAAAATGATCTAACCTCTAAACAACGGAGCGATATGTTGCTAAAAATATGAGAAAAACCTATTTTTACTACGCCTTTCCCTCCCCCCGTCCCATTGCCCACCTTCGTATGTTTTTCCCAAAAGCCCCAACATCATCTCACTCTCACCGCGCATCTTGCGTGCAAGAGAATATTTTTGTACTTCCCTCGCGCTTTTAGTAGAGAAAAATTTTCAATTCAATAATTTTCTTTTTTTTTCTAATTGATGATTAAAATGTGTTACAAGTAACCTCAATCAATAGCTCGAGGGGGGGAATAAATGAAAAAAATAAATAAATAAAAACTCTCCTGTATAGGGAAATGATTGTGAGGGGCAGCAAATGGCAAAGAAATGCACACAACACTGTCCGCAAGACCCAATGCCAATGTTATATAAACGAAAAGAAAAACGAAGGAATGGCACAAAGAAGAGGGGAAAAAAGACGACAAACAAAATGTTTCCTTTTGCATGCGGGGAAAATGAGCTGCATGTGTTTTGCATCATGTTTAATTTTGCAAAATGATCATTCACACTTGTTTTTGTGCTATATAGCACTTCTGGGGGCGAGTTGTGTCTCCATTGGTCAGTGATATGGAATATTTTCAGAACTACATATTTCTAAATTGATAATATAGAACGATCTTGAAGAATGATCATCAAGATTGATAAATTTAATTAAGTTTTTGATTAAATTTAATTTGAAGAAAAAAAAACAAGAAGAGAATGCAATGATTATTCTCATCTGATCCTTTTTAGTTTTTATTATAATGTCTTGTGTTTAGGGCTTTTGCAACGCAAGATCATGGACTTACTCTAATTTCTAATATTTTAATTTCTTTTAATTTTTTAAAATTTTTTTAATGGTTTGTTAATTCATCTGAATTTTTGACTATGATGTTCAATCTATTGCTAAATTTTATGATTTTTTTATGTATTATCGTTTTTATTAGAAACAGAGGTTCTGATGACTTTTGATGTCCCGTCTCTTATTTTCTTGGTTTTAGAAGTCTTTAAAAAATGTGATCAGGAGACAAATTCACTACAAAACCTAAATTTTTTAAGCTATACCTAATTTTCTCTAAAGTTAAACCACAGTCCAGCTATTAGATAGGATGGGGATAAGATGCTACATTTTTCATTTTGTATATGACTATCTAACAGCTGGACTGTGGTTAAACCTAAAATTTTAAAACTAGGCCTAAGCCTAGCCTAGACCTCAACACTTCGTATGCCTCAGCGCTTAAATAATTTTGGTAGAACCACTTCTGTGGCTTTCATGATTCTCTGTGATGCGGTTCATGAAAAAGTAGT
Organism: Lutzomyia longipalpis; assembly: GCF_024334085.1. Taxonomy (NCBI): domain Eukaryota; kingdom Metazoa; phylum Arthropoda; class Insecta; order Diptera; family Psychodidae; genus Lutzomyia; species Lutzomyia longipalpis. Next base: position 20,448,595 of record NC_074709.1, read on the forward strand.
TTTCCAACATCTCTACGTACACTTCAAAATTTTCACCTGGGTCGGAAGTTTTCGCTTGCCCCATCAAAAGTCTTCTGAAAATCTTCGCTGACCCAGAATCGCCTAACTGTGTGAGCTCCCTCGCACGACGTTGTCTCTCAGACTAATCTTGAAAAAAAATCTTTAAAAAAGTTAGAAAAAAAAATAGGTTTCCTTAAGTCAGTATTTTAAGATTTGCGGCTTATGCCAGGCGGTACGTTGAATAATTTTTAAAAGCCTCACCCTATATGATTCCGATTGAACTAAACCTTATAGCCTAGCTTTTAAAAAGAGTTTACTAGAGTTTTCTATTCGTTTTATTACGTTAGTTCTCTAAGTTTTCTAAAATCGTAAATCCTAATATAGGGTCCTATTATGCGACCAAGAAATCTCTTAAATTTCAAGAATTTCAACAATTTTAAGGATTTCTAGACTAATTAGACTTAATTATTAATATTTTCTTAACTTTTAAAACTTAAAGACTTTTTTCATTCTCTTATTTTATTCTATTTATTACAGTTTATAGTAATTTTCGTATTTTGTAAGATTCTCACATTTTGAAGATCAATCAATCTTTTAGTTCGCATGGAGGACCCTTCCACTTATAGTAGGTACCTGAAACATACGAAAAAACTATGCAATCTCCGCCTTTCAAATACCCAACCATATAATGTCAATGATGATGGTTTTCCCACCCTTTCTCCCGATTCGATCTGCTCTCCGTGTGTGCATTCTGACATTCATGGAATATTACAATGCAGTTTTGCAGTGCGAATCCCATACTTCACTTTCCACGCTTATGTGCTGCGATATTAATAGAATATATATACATAGCATGGGTTTGTATGCAGATATAGCGATCTTCGGCATTTGATGCGAAAAATCTCGCGCGCTCTGTGTGTGCCAAATGAAAGAGAAACAAGCAAAAGATGACGCTTGCCTGATGACATAATGCCAGGCAAGCAGAGTTAGAATTGAAATTCCCTTTCTAGGTCTAGGCTACACGTTTATTATTTATAAAACGTTCAACTATTCTCCTCTATCTTTATATAATGTTTCTCAATATGATAAGACAAAATACTTCAAGTGTTGATCATTTTCCGCTCTCCCTCTTTTCCAGCGTTCTCTGTGGAAATTCAGGGAGATTATCATGCTCGATTCTTTGTCTTTCATTTTTTTTTTGATACATTTTTGTGATATAGTTTGCGATAAAGTGTGGAGGTGATTAGTTTTTTTTTGTAATAAGTTTTGACATTCAGCTGTAGCGCCAATGAGGGTCCATGTCTCAAGGCTAATGTCAAAATACAAACAATTGTCAAAATAATTGACAACTTCCACATGAAGAGTTCAAATGCGATTTTTCACATTAATTTTTATCATTTTATTTAATTTTTATAATTCTTCTGATAGAACAAAGCGGAGCAAAAGTAAAACGAGCAATGGTTTCTGCATCAAGATCAAGAGTGGCGACATAAAAGTCAATTGAGACGAAAAATGTCGGCGCAAAACTGTCATACCTGTACGTGCTAATCCCCAATTAATTGCGCGTCTCGCCAATTACATCCAATGTGCACAAGCTTATTTCGCCAATGCAATTTCCACTATATAAATACAATTAAAATTGAAAGCTCATCGCAATGGATCGCGTAGAGATTTCATTTTCTACACACAAAAAAGTACATATATATAGATACATTTTTTTTTGCATCTTCTGCGATAGAGAGAAAAAAATAATTGTAGTGCAATTATTTGTTCTGCTTTTTGCATCGGCATTTCTCATAGTTTTATCATGCATTTCATTTTAATATACATGACGCTCTCTGGCACTATAATAAGGCCTTTTGCAATGAGATAGAAACCTGTATTGGCGGGAAATCATCATTTTTCATTTCACTTGCTCCAATTTTCGCGAGAGGAATTGACTTTCTTCGTACATCCACATGTATGTGAGATTTCAAACAAGTTTCAATTATGATCGCATGCTAATTTATATGGATCTCATCCATGGCGAGATTCCCAAGAAGTTGCATTTTACTTTTTATTTATACTCAATATACCGCATTTTGTGTGTGTCTCTCACATTTTCCCTTTAAAGATGCATTTTAAGATGTTTTTCTTCAACTTAAAAAAAAAAGAAAAAACTATAGAGCCGCATAAAAAAAAATTGAAAGAGAAAAAACACCCAGTCAGAGTATTTTCCCAAAGTCGCGCGCGAGCTTCCACAGAAAATAGCAATCATTTGATAACGAGAATATTTCGTAAGATTGGCATTGGAAGTATATGTATGTTGTTTTTTTTTCTTCCCTTCGCATTTTAAAATTTATTCTCGCGTTAGACAACATTTTGTTTCCATTTCCACAATAAACTGAATTTTCTCGATAAAATGACATTGAGGTGCGATATAAAAATTACGATCACCATGCAACGATCATTCACACCGGAGTTTGAATTGAAAATGAAGTGAATTTCAAATACGGGGCATATTATTCTGAGAAAAGTTCTGCGTTATTGAGGCAATGTGCAACTACGGGTTGATCTTGTTTGGGATTTATTGAACTTTTCGCAATTAGTAAATCAATGTTCTTTGACGTATAAAGTTTGAAAATTGCAGGAATGAAAATGCCGCGATCGTGTGGGGAAAGCTGAAACATGAAATTTCCTAGAAGAAAAAACATTTCTGGGTATTTTTTCTTGATTTTTTATAAGTTTTTTGGAAAGATTTTTTTTTCTTAAATTGATTTGTACAGAAGAAATGGTAGAGATGATTATTTATTGAAACATTGTTGTTTTTGTTAATTATTGTTTATTTTAATTTAAAACATTAAAAAATATTTAAGAAAAGGAAATTCTTTTGCTTCTAATTTCAGCGAAATACAATCTTAAATCAAGATGAAAACTCCTTTGTTGATTTTTTCCTTAACCCTTTAATGTCTTGGGGTCATACGTAGATCCAATAGTGAAACATTATACTTTTTGAACGTTTAATGAACTTATTGCATTTTTTAAAGTTAGAAATACGTTAATTGAAGCTTTAACTGAAAAAATCCCTGAGAGCATTCAGAGAGTCCAGAGAGTAAATAAAAATGTAAAAAGACTTGTTTCAATGTTTCTAATGTTTCAAGCGGCTACGAAAGGATTAAAAGGATTAAAAGCAAGATGAAAATTATCTAAAAGTCCCAAAATCTATTTAATTTTTTTATTATTCGTGTCTGCTAATGAAAAAATAATAATTCCACGCTCCTTTAACCCTTTCGCGTCCTTTGAATCATATGCTGATCTAAATGTAAAACATTTATTTTCCTTGATTTATATTGGTTTTAATTTTTTTTTTTTAGTTTTTCTTTAGTTAGAAATGCGTTAAATTTATGTATAGAAGTGGCCAATGAAAACGTATTAACGTGAAAATATCATAGAAACATCCAGAAAATAAATAAAATGAGGATTAAACACATAGTAAAATCGAATTTTAAATATAGGTCAATTTTTACAAACAAAACAACAACAAAATTTGTGATAAAAATAAAATATAGTTGTATTTCAATATACGTAGCATCGTCAAATTTCACTTAGAACTAATGGTGTCTTCAAGAAAACATTCTGAAAGCGACAAAAAAAAGTTGTTTAAGCAGTTTTAGCTGCTTCTCTGGAAAGTTTATTTCGTCAATTTACTTTTTAATTCACTGCGGTTCTCGTCGTTTAGCTAATCAAAATACTATCGTGTATGGGGCCCACGCAAATGGTGGTTTTTCCCCCAATATTACGCACCGTAAGCACAAAGTGAAAAATATACAGGTAAATTAATAAATCACCGCAATTTCCTTCACAAAATTGTAAGGTATAGTCGTTTTATATCGGACATTGGCTATCAAAGGAGTTTATTTTGCCCTGTTTATGACATCTCTGCCGTGATTGTGTCACAAATTGTGATGAATTTATCACCAATATGGCTGTCATCTTCGTAACTACCGCGTTGTTGGTTGGGAGAATAAAAAAAAAGATTGTAACAATATGACGCATATAGGACGATCTTGACCAGGAAATTGGGTTTCTATGTCAATTTCAAGTTCCTTGCACGTCCTTTCGATGAAGCTTGGCGGGAAATGTTTGATCGTGCAGATAATCTCCGCCATCTTGCTTTTTTTTTTAAGACGCTCTATCACAAGATCGACCGCGATCGACAAGATGTGATCTTCATGAGACGAAGAGTTCTCAATTGAATGTGTGTGACACTTTCGATCATCAATTTTAACGATGCAATCGAGACGATCGAGACCCAAATTGATGATGGCGGGAAGTGGTGTCCACTTTGCGAATAAAATGCGGAAATGATCGCGGCGATCGCAGCATCTTTTCGTTGTATTTTATCTTAATGATTCATCGTGATTGAAGACGAATGAAGATGGAGCCCCACTTGATCTGTCCAAAGTGAGTGATTTTGTTGTGAAAAACATCGCATCGTCACTTTCCTCGCATTTGATTGGCAAGAAAAAAATTCGCAACTTTCCTCGGTGGTGTGCACAAATTCCCACCTCCCTTGAGGCTAAAACAGAAATATCACACGAACGTCCAGCATCAGCAGGCACGTGATTTTCTCACTCTCTCCTGCACTGTATATTGCATTATAATGCACAAGAATATTGTTGGAAAGTGTCGATCATTTTAATTAACAAGATCAATAATAGCTTTGCCTATCTCTTTCGCGCGCCTTTTTTTCTTCTTCTTCGCAAAACCGTGTAATTCATCGATTCAGTGAGTGTGGAAAAACGTATGATGATGAAGAAAAAAAAAACTGCAAGAGATTTTCTTCCAAAGGCACAGTGTGACCCAATTTAACCGAAACGATCGCCGATGATTATCATAAACAGCAGGGAGAGTGTGTGGCAGTGTGTGTGTTTGGAGAAAATGAGATTCTCTTTCTTTTGCGCGCCACACGATCATCAAATGTGGCCAGTAGCAAAATAAGAAATCTCTTTTTGCAATGGCGTGTGTGAACGCAGCGATTCACTTTGTAATTGCAACTCTTCATTGTTTTCTTGCGATGCATTGGTGGAATGGAAAAGAGCGAAAAATTGCTCATTGCATGCACAAGATCGACATTTCTCGACGCATCTCTTAGCCATTTCTGTGAAACATTGTAGAGTTTTCTTTAATAAAAAAAATGGAGAATTAACGTATTTCATTATGAAATCACAGCTAAATGTTTGCTATTCTTCTTAAGTTTTCCAAAGTACTATCCAATAATTCTAATTGTTTTAAGATGAGAGAGAATTTGGCTTAAAATAAGGAAGGGGATTAACCCTTACGCGTACATTTGGGTTATTCGCTGATACAAACGTGAAACATAGTATTTTCCATAAATTGATTATTTATTCAAGTTAAAAATTCATTAAATTTTCATTCAAGACTCCAAGAAAAACGTTTCTACCAAGAAATGTCCTATAGAAGCATATAGAGAAATAAATTAAAGACTACATATTAAATGTTTTCTTGTTGACGAGAAAGGGTTAATTTTCTCTTGAAAAGTAAACGTTTTAACAATTTTCTTAACGAACTTCAAATACTTCAACTTTACAATGAATGTAAAATTAATCTAAAATCTAATTGACCACAATGGTCAGCAAAGGGTTAATCAAACATTAACACACATTCTAAATATCTCAAATATCATATTTAATGTAAAAAAATATAACCCGAAAAAAAGTGCAAACTGAAAAGCAAAATTCCTCGTGGAAAATGGGAAAAGGAAGTATCCCATTTCACAATGAAACAGTCGTAATTAGTGATAATTCAGCTACCGGTTTGTCGGCAATTAGTGGAAGATTGTTTGAATGAAAATAAATTCTCTGGAGACGTTCTGTGCGAGAGAGCGAGAGTGAATTGTGGGCGAATCAGAGTCACTGGGGCTCGTGAGGAATTTTCCCGTAGCAGCGCCCCATGTGGAATGCTAATGAAGCTGGACTTACGCCACATTGGTGGTTTGGAAGGTATTTTGCGGGGGGAAAACGTGACTATTTGCCCAAAGAGTTGGGTGATTTTGTTATAGGATGCATGAGCAGAGTTCCTTAGGTGGATGGTGGTCGTTAATGTGGCGAAGGAGGTTTTAAAAATAGAAAAGAAAAAAATGCAATAAGTAGGGTTAGATTTAGATTTTTATTTTTTTTAATTATATTTTTGAAAAGGGCGACGTTCCAGCAAGTCGGTATGAGAAAATTGTTTGAGCGAGATTTTCCGTTGTAGTGGTTTTGGTGAAAAATGTTGCAAAATAATATATTATAGGTAGGTAGGTACCTCAAAGTGCTCCCCATTGAGCTTCCACATTTCCACCGCGAATGAATGTTCCGCGAGAGTGAGAGTTTTAAAAAATGGTGAGAGTAAGCCTGCTGCAGAGAGAGGAAATGTGCACACGAGAGAGGCAGACACGCGAGAGCGTGAGGTAGACAACACGGTGCAAATTGTTCAGCGCTCGGGTGTCTGGTGTATGTGTGAGCGGGATGCCGGATGGTGGATTTGTGTGTGCCGGGGTACACAGAAGCTCGCGCGAGAGTTCCTGCCTGACTCTCCCCATAGACGAGCCGAGGCAGTCGGAGAGCGCGCACAGAGTGTTTGTGGGAAAGTAGAGGAAGGTCGGTTCGTGGCTGTCATTTCTTCGACGGTTTCGTCATTCCGACTCGAGAGCGGATCGGGCAAGCACGCGTTCACGACCGTTGTGAGGTGTTCCGGTATTAATTGCCTGTTTGTCACAAGAAAATAAAAGTGATTGCACTGATATTAAAAAAAATTCTATTCTTCATTTTTTCTTGAAAACGCCACGCAAGGTCTAACTTTCAGGATTGTGCTTAAAGCTTAAAGGAAAACGTTTTTATTTGAAATATCCGCCAATTTCCCGTGCGCGGGTGATACTGAACAGTTGAAAGAACATTTTTTGCAACAAAAATTGAGTGGTGCAAAACGGAGACATCATCTCTGCAAGTTCATCAGTGAAGCAAATATACTGAAGATTAAACAAAATAACTTTTTACTACCTCATAGTGCGTGTAGTGCAAATTCTGTGTCATTGCGATTTATCACGCATATTTATCACATAAAAGATACTTTTTTGTACGAACTGCAAGATTACTGCAAGTATGGTCATGAGGAAAAGCAGCGCGGGAGAAGTTTAAGAATAAGAAAAAAAAAGTCGCCAAGATTAGATGAATTGAAAATTGTATGTGTGTGTACATTGCTTCCTCGCACTGATAAGAACCCGCCAAAAAAAGAAGTGCTAAAGGGGTCCGAGAGGAAGACGTTCATCAGAAGAAATTGGACACTGCATTGGGGATTTTTTGATAATGCCGCTAAACGGAAGCTATATACAGCAAAGTAGCATCAATAAGCATCAGTAGTGGCGACTAAACTGAAAACGAAAGTGAAACTGATAGTACAAAAAAGAAGTTATAGAAACAATTTAGCGATAGAACCCACAAGATTGGACTTCCCTACATCATTGAAGTGTTGAATGGAGAACTCTTGAGAAGTTTTTGAGGATATATCGTGAAAAGTGTTTAGACAAAAATAAAAGCTCAGGGGATTAAAAGTCCAGAAGTTTGTGTGAAGAGTGAGAAAAACTTAATTCAGAGAAAAAAGACGTTAAAGTGTTGAAGAGATTTTTTGAACTTGTGAAGTGTTCTATTGGGGAAAAGCCCACAAATTGAAACAATATCGAAAGTGGATTGAGGGTAGAACGATGTTATCAATGGAGGCAGTTGATTTAATTGATTTTGGTGCAGAGTGCCCCATAGTGTGGAAAAGTTAGACAGAGTGTTGGAAGAGTCCCCCTTTGCCAGAAAACTCTTTTGTGAACTAGACTAATCCTGAAGTGTCTGACGTGTGTGCTAGAAAAATGATGATGCTGCAGCATATTTCGCCACACTTTGTGGCTGGACAGCCACCAATTTCACCGGCTACATCACCGGTTCTGCCATCAACACGGGCTGGTACACCACCCCCGGCAACAGACTCAGCATGGCTGAGGAAAACCCCAAGTCCACAGTACAAGGCTCCAGCGACACCTATTAAAATGGAGCCACCATCATCACCACGGAGTGGTCCCGTGGTCAGAACCGATGAGCCCATTGAGGCTAGGACATCAGATCAAGCTCCCGAAGAGAGGGTTGAACGACGCTATGTACTGGTGAAAGCGGATCCAGAGTATGAGAATGACGATGATGATATGCCATTGGATTTGTCACTGAAGTACTCAGATCGACGGCGGGATCGTCAGGATCCAGGGACAGACTCAGATGATAGTGGCGGACCCGGTGAGGATCGTCGCGAAGGCAGAGCCTATAAGAAGAGTCTCATGAAGCGTTACTGTAAGTCCACAGCTTCAACACATAACTGATAACCCGCAACACGTACCCGCCCTATTATGACCTAGTTCCCACATAAGGGGTTCGTTGGAAATTAAATTAAAAAAAAAATCTTTCCGTTGCAATGGGCGTGCTTACCGATACCTACTTATTCCCCGGGTGAAAGTGGGATCGATTGAGAAAGGATGATTTGGCCCTAAGGGTTCGATTTGGGAGATGTGCAATGATTGAACGGTACAAGGGTTTTGATGTACCTACATAATAAGGAAAGTAGGTCAAGTATTGCAATCAGGAGGATGGTTTTTACCTTTTTTCTATCCCGCTGCATTGTAATCTCACCTCAGCGAGTGAAATCGGAAGAAGGCAAATAGGGGAGAAAGCAGAAACTGCTTTGAGAGGTGATATAATAGTGTCACAAGACACTGCTAAAGCGGTTAACTAACCCGCCCTTTCCATGCCAAAATATCCCATTTTGGGCAATGTATTTAGACACGCACCTGGGGTGGTTTGGGGTGGCATGGAAGCGTATTCATTTGCAAGAAAACCTTCCTTGATCTCAACTCCCACCCCCTCAACCCCTACATGCCCAAGGGGGTGGGTACCTTGGCAACGGCGAGAGTTCAAAGTACGTCGTCGTGACGAAGATAATAATTTAGTAGAGAAGCAATTCTTGGGAGCTCGATGAGCCCAAGGAGTGAATGATGTCTCAAACACCCATGAGAGCCCATTTAAAAAGGGATAAATAATTGAAATTTATTCCACAGCAACGGAATTCATTGATTCCGTATACGGGAAACACCCCATGGGATGCCAAGAGAGAGAAAAAAAACGAACCCATCCCAAGATATTGTGCAAAAGTCTCTCGTTGTGATTTTATGAATAATTTCGTGAATCAACCGAAACATACATCTTACCCACAAAGATATATAATGTCCATTATATATATATACAAATATATACAATTTTGTGTATAAATAATAGTTTGAGATGTATGTGAGAAAAATATCTAAAAAAAAAAGAATTCTTGTTTGGTGGACGAAAAAGTTTGGCGGACCATAGGATGTTTTATGTGTGTGCGTCTCTCTTGGCTCGTGTATTCTGCCTGGTATTTTTTTTTCTGCTCAACTAGTTTTCCTCCCGGTCTCGAGAAACTCCCACACAGTACGTCTCAAGTTCAAGGTCTCCTTCAACTGATAATGGCTCTCTGTCTCACTTGGCAATTCGCATTTGCGCATAAGCCTCTATCTCATTTATCAATTCGCTCTCGCCTTGTAGGCAAAGAAAGCCCCCCCTTTAACGAAAATTCAAGTGCCAGGAGAAAACTTCAGGCACACTCACAAAGAAAAGCACACGCGACAGAAAATCTCCAAAGAATCCATGAGAGATTCTCTGTGGTTTTGCTTTATTTCTCACACAAATGCCTCTTTAGTCTTTCACCGGGCTGTGCATGCCCCCCTGTCGAGCTACACTCCATATGTACCCCCAAACATCATCCCGCAGTACGGCCCTGTGGTGGTGCTATATACAAAAATAACCAAAGCACAAAACTTCCTTCCGAAATGTGCGGAAGTTGCATGTACCTCTCTCCCCGCAATAATGTGCCCCTTGGAGCTTTTCTTCCTTCCCACTTTTTTTGCCATTTATAGGAATTTATCGATTTTTCAGAGGGTTGACAGTGATTGAGCTTCCGCTTGTGAGAAGAAAAACTGTCCGGTCCAAGAAATTTTTCTCATGTTTGTGCGAAAGCTAAAAGAATTTCCCAGTGAATGAATTTTCATTTGCAAGTGAAACTCACATCAGTTGAGGTTCAACATGAATGCACCAAGGCAATGCAAATCATCGCTTTTCTTTCCACAATTTCCCATTCTCTTTGACACTACTGTGCAATTTTCTCGCTCTAAAAATTCGCTGGCGCGTGGTTTGGGGGGTTTTCGTGGTTTTTCCGCGAAAGCATTGATTTTCTCCGTTGTAGACATGTTTTATTAGAAAATTGGGAGTGGTACAGTTTTTAGGCATTAGGTGGCGAATGAGGAAACTACAGATGACGCGGAGAATTAAAATAAAATCCGATACTTCTAGTCTAAAAATTTGATCTTAATTTTCTTTAATAAATAAAAACGTTTTCCAAGCATAGAATTATTTTTTTTGACTATTTAAAAAAGTAACTGATTGGTCACTGTGGCCAGCAAAGTCCCTCAAGGGTTAGTTTAATTAATTTATTTTGTTGATTTTGGGTCCATAAAAATAACATAAACGGTTCTTATTTTTATTAAAATCGAATGGATTCGGTTATATGAAGAATTTTAGAATTTCTTGAGCAAAATTTCAAGAATTGTGGTTAAGAATTAAAGAAGATATATTAGTTTACAGAGGCGTAGCCAAGAATCTATTAATGGGGGTATTTTTTGGAAAATCTTATTTTATTTTATGAATAAAGATGTTTAGATTTCTGATGATTTAAATTACTTTAAACCACCTAAACGTCTGGTTTATTCAAATAAACTGTTCTTTGTCAGTTTATTCAGTTCTAACGTTTGATTTTTCAAACATTTAACATTTATTTTTATAACTTTTAAATGTCCCTTCTTTTATTACTTTTCGAGGAATTTTTAGCTTGTCTACAGTTCTGTTTTAACTGATTACCATTTTTCTTTTAACTTGTCATTTCTTTTCTATCCAAACAGATCTTTATCAAAGTAATTTTATCAAAATCTGATAGATCAAATCGAAACTAGGCGCATTGGGGCGTAATTCTAACAATTCTTTTTGCATCCAACCTCGGTACAATCGGATTTGTCAATTGAAAAGCATTTTCTTCATTCAAATAAAAAAAAAACAATGTAACAAATCACTCGGCACGACAAAGAAATTTCCCCTGGTGCGTTTCTTAATAAACATTTTGTCACCCAATTTCCATGAACTGCCATTCCATGGTATGTCAATGCGAGATTCCAACTTCATCCGCAATTGCAACACAATTTCCCGAAAAATAGAGACATTAGCTGCGCGCGCAGACATTTCACTTAAATTTTGTAGGTAGTAACTATATATGTACAAGTGATATATGTACGTATATAATTCATAGAGCATTTCGACTCGGTCAAGCCGTGAAAAGACACCATGGCGGATAAAATGCATGAGTGATTGGTAATTGAAATTAACGTGCATGCACACTTTTTCTGGTCACACTGTTTGGCTAGATGAAAAACCATTAATAATATGAAAAATCATCGTTTGTGGCCCTGACCTACCTTACCGTGTGTGTAGTCACTGTGCGTCCACTTCGGAATTGAGTGGATCACTCTGCTGTGTTTTATGAAAAAAAAATCCATTTGCATGATCTCGTGCGCGCGGGGAGTATCGATGTTGAAATTTACTTATGATGCTTCCAAGGAAATTTCCTGTCAATTTTCGCACCTACTTCCCACAAATTTCAGAAGCGCCACAACATCAGGTTAAATAGTTTTGAATATTGCCAAATACCTATGTGAAAGAAAAATTAATTTCAGAGAGGAAAAAAGAGCTTTTTGACTTGAGTGAAAAGAAGTGAAATCAATTTGTCAAATTAGTCCACCGCACGCATACAGAGAAGAGTCACAGAATAAATTTGAATATTTCGTAAGAAAATTTTTCCATTGACAAAAAGTACCCAATGTACAATTACATAATTTGCATAATGTCTTCTTTCACTCATGGTGCCAACACAAAATCCCCCCCCCCCCCATTCGTGTGAAGAGATTTTGCTATGTCAATTTAATTGTTACTACACCGATTTATGCGCCTCTTTCATGCCAATATGTGCGTTTTGTAGTTGATTTTATGAGATTCTCAGGAGATTATTTTATCGAAATTAAGGTGTGGGACGATTAAGAAATTTAAGTTCAAATAGATTAGGACCTGAAACGTTTGAAAATTTGTCATATTTAAACTAGTTCTGTGTTTTTTTTTAAAGCAAAGAAAGGCTATTTAGGTGTCTAAAATACTCCTTGAACGATCAGGAGGATCAAGATTTTTTTAGGGTTTCAATTAAATTATTTTCATGCTGAAAACTACACCGAAAAAAGATTTTTCAAATGTTATAAAAAAAAAAACTTAACGACAAATATTTGAGAAAATAAAGTCAAACGTTAGAACGACAGCATCAAACTTTTGAAAAAAAAAAAACGTAAAACGTCATTAAAATTCTTTAAGCGTTGAAGAAAAACCGTTAAACGTTAGAATAGAAGTAGAATAATAAGGATGTAGGTATGCCAAACGTTTGAATAAACGCCACACGTTAAAAAAAAATGACAAACCTCAAAAATGTAACGTAAACCATTAAAACGAACGTCAAAGTTAGAAAAGAAATGTCAAACTTATAGAACAAAACGTCAAGGGGTAAAAAATATGTCAAAGCTTGGAAATGAAACATCAGACGCTAAATCGAATGTAAAACGTTAAAAAAGAAACGTCACATGTAAAAAAAAATTGTTTGATTAAAAGAGTCATCTAAAAGAAAATTCTAACGTTAAAGAAATGTCAAGTTGTTATTTTAGATCCATTTTCAACGTTTTCTTCCTTGAACTTTTCTTGATTCTTTCTTAATTTTCCTTATATTTAGGACCAATATTTTAAACAAAATGGCGTAGTATACTCAGCTATATCTTATGAATTTCCAGTAACACAACTTCAGACATCACTACAGTAAACGGAAAAGAATCAAAATTCGAAAATCTCAACCATCAAAATTTGATAGTATCAAGAGGTTTGAGACTGATATGGGGAAACCTTCCATAAATAAACCAATAAAAAAAGCACGCTGAATGTAATGTTTATAAATTACGAGTGTGTAATTGCAATATCAACACAATAAGCGAGATAGATGGTCAAGCGGGTAAATATTTGAGCCCATCTCGTCGCTTTAACTTCAAATAGCCCAAGCTTCTCGATTTTTTTACGTGCTGGGCATCTAATATTGTGAATTTTCCTTCAGAATTTCCCTTTTCACTCGCGCACACACTGTATGTGTGGGTTTTTCAATTCATAATTCGCTGTGGTGTGACTTCAGACAAATATAACATCAGTATTTTGAAGTGTTGTTGGTTAGTTTTATACCAATAAAACAATTCAGGACAAGGTCATTTGCCTTTGCGCTCGCGGGTAAATTATCGAAGAGAACACACAGTTGTTTTTTGAACACGGCGCAACATATAAATGTGTGTGGGTTTCCCTGCCATCATCATTGTTGTCGCGGAAAAATTGCCGTATGATTAATCTCCTTTTTGATGCTTCATCACACAATAATGGCAAATATTGCAGCAATCATGCTGAAGACGCGCACTGAGGAGTTGAATGGGAGATGAAAAAAAAGTTTTTACTTCTTGTGAAACGCGCGCGGGCTCCTCAGGTGAGAACCTGGCGCAATTTCATTTAACTTTTTTGAATGACTCAAACACGCGCGTACTCATCGTTTTGACCCCCTCACAGCGAAGTAAAAAAGCCGCGAGAGTATTTTGCAATCAGACGGAAATTGTGATTTAATTTTTTTTCTTCTGCTTCTTCCAAGTGTATTTGTGGAAAAAATTAATATTCATAGTGGAGGAACACTCGTGTGAATTGCTATGAGAAGAGGAAGATGCTATGACACTGTTTTTTATTGCGCAAGATGGCGGTGGGACGCCATGAAGAGCCGACATTTTGAAATATTGTTGCGAATTCTTTACACGCTTTGAATTTTTCTAAAGGGATTACTAATTAGATTATTTTTATTTATTTAATAAAGAGGTCAAAAACTTTGGATAAAATACATTCAAAACAATTTTTTAAAAAAAATGAACATAAAATATTGAATCGTAATTAATCTTATCGTTGAGCATATGCATCTGATGCACAATGAAGTATAATGCGAATCAACATAACCTGTAACAGTAATTTTGTCTTTTTAAGGCATAAATTAAATACTTTTTAGACTAAAATTAAGCATCTTTCGGGCATGAACAAAAAACTTTCTAGATTTGAATTAAGTATTTTCTAAAGCTTTTTCTCCTCAATGTGAGCCTCTTTAAAACTGAAATACAAATAACTCATTAAATAAAAAACTTTAAGTTTATTTTTCGGCAATATCAAATTGAAAAACCAACCAAGATCACATAAATGGCGCCTTCTCGAACACCTTCAAAATTGACTCTCAATCGAATTCCGATCTCTATCTAAGCTTCTTTGAATGCGCGTCCTTTCTCTTAAGCTAGATAATTCAAAATGGAGGAAATTGCTTTTGATTTTCACCGTCAGAGTGCCCTAAATCTCCTTTCCGGGATGTCATTTCCGGGGTTGTTAGGAAGAATTATTTTTGCTGAAACCACTTTTGCCAATGCAGTTCAGCAATTTAGTCTGGCACACTTTCAAACTACTCACTTGGCTGTGACTTTGGTGTTTGCCTCCCCGGGGGTGGCGTGTGTTCCCGTTTAGTTTGTAGAAATCGATGAGCAATTTACCCAGGAGTGGAGCAACATATACGGAATGGTTGGCACAATGGAGGAGAAAATTCAATTGCACGAGGGTGTGGGGAAAATTGTTGGAAAATTAGGTTAGTGTGTTACCCCAATGAGGAGTAAGGGTGGGGTTTTGTGTTGCATTATAATTCATAAAGTGCATTCCGTTGTTGCTCACCATACCACGATGTCCTCCTTCCAAGGCTTTCCCCCCGCGCGATGGATTTCCTTGTGCAGATTCTTCGCAGATGGTTTTTAGCACCGATTGAGCCACACTGATTTTTACGATTATATCCAAATAATTTATTGCTCTTTCGGCGCCATTCATACACCTCAAATTTCCTCCTTTTGCCATTTTGTTATTTAGGGATTTGTTGTGAAGTAATTTTATGGTGTGTTTGTTTGACAAGCATCTCGCTGGTCGCCCCTTTTTTGCAAAAGTTTCACTTTTAAATGCACCCAAAGAGATGCAATTTTTACGATTGCGCTTCCTAAAGCGATGAATTCACTGAAATTGCAAGATTTTTACGAGGTTTTTTTCTCCTTCTTAGCTTCTTTGTCCAAATAGAGGAATTTGTGTTTGAGAAAAGTTGACGATTTTTATTGCGCTTCATTTAATTGTGAGAAATTTGATTACAATGGGAACACGGAGTTTTTTCCCCTATTTGCCCTTTGACCTCGTCGTCCTTTAGAGGGAGAACCAACAAGAAAAAATTGTAAGATGGCTGGGAAAATCACTCAGAGCTTACAAAGGATTTTATTTTAGCATTTTTAAATTATTAACTAACATAAAGTTTCTTAAGTTTGATTTTAAAGTTCTTCAGAAAAAAAAATCACAATCAAGATTTTAAACTCTCCCTTTAATTGAATTTATTTGGCTTTTCTGTGTAAATAAAGTAAAATTATATAATTCTTAGGCGCTTAGAGGCAATCTTGAAAATTTTCTAAGTGGGTTATTTTTTTTACTTAAGGGATATTCAAAAAATATTGAAATATTGGGAAATTTTAATACGATTTTCGAGTCAATTTTGGAAACAGAAACTAAAAATTTTAACGTTGGAAATAAATGTTTCTTTTCAAAAAAATTAAAAATTTTAACATTTTTACCATTTTTTTTTTCATTTAGAGTTTCCAAAGTTTTCACCATCATCCCTCAAAATATGCTTTTAATCCTTTATTTTACTTTAATTTTTAAAGCTTCATAGATTACTCTGGAACATGTATTAAATATAATAAGAAATGTAATCTTTAATTTTGTATTTAAGAAGTTCTTTAAAAAGTTTTTTAATGTATTAATTTAACGAAATTTTACTAAAATTCTTTTGTACAATTTTAAAATATTTTACAATTTTCTATCTTATATTTAAGACATTAACACGAAATTAACTCATATCTGTAAAACCCCTTTTGGATGTAATGATTCCAAGGATTCCAATTTACTTATACCTTTACCTTTCCTAATAACCCCATGACTCCATTGACCTCTAGCGCACTCTTTTTTATGATTAACAACGCACTTCTTTTGGGGGCGGAAAAGCGGAAGTGAGGGGTGAACAGAACCTCCAGATTGTGGCATTTCCTGCGAGCGAAATCTCTTTTTCCATGGGCGATAAAAAAAAGAGCAATAACGACACGAAAAGCCACCTTTCAAGGTGTGAATTTTGAAATTTTCTCATATTATAACCGCGCTATTACCAAATCGCGGTTCCACTTTGTTGTCAGCATCTTCTTTGAGAGAAATATTGTCTGTGTAAAATAAATATAAAATCATAAATTAATTTCTATACCACACACACGCATTTCCCATTGTTCCCTTTTTATTTCATTTTTGAGAAGAAAAAAAATCGGGGGCGAAGGGAAGGGCCCACGGTACAAAGGGAGAGTCGTGAGTTTGGATACAAAAATTTTCACTATGCGTGTCTTACCTTGCGCTTATGAGGTAATTGGGTAGTGAGTCAGATGGCGGGGCAGGAGGCACCACGCTGAATTTCAATGTGCGTCGCTGTAATTGGACAAACGGAAATGGTACGTGTTTTGCATGCGATCCACGAAAAGAGCCACCACGACGGGTGTCTGGGTCGAGGAAGGTGCTCGTCACATAATGCGTGTGGGCTGGATGTTTTCGGTTGAGATGGATGCAGACAATTTTTGCTGCTTTTTTTTCTTCCATCCATGGCGATTGCAAAAGATCGCGCGTCCCACTGAGGGAACTAATAATGCAAAAGCAAAATCTCTGCATCTCTTAAGCTCTCACAGGCAGTGTTGGGAATTTGATAAAAAAAAGAGTTGCAAAATATTGAGGAGAAGGTGTTTTTTGCCCATTTCTGAATATTTCCTCAGACGATATTTTAGGTCTTTTAGACGAATTCTTGTTTAGTTGAAATTAAAAGACTTTTGATTTAATTCAATTCGATTAATTGGAGGGAAATTATTTCTCGAATCATCTCCTGCTAAAGGAGTTTATGCATTGGCACGTCTAATTGAGTTTCAAGTGAAATCACAATATTTTCGGGTCGAATTTACTAATTTTGGGCTTGAATTTAGAATTTTTAGGCTTTAATTTAGTACTTTTTGTGTTTGATTTTAGTAGGTACTTTAAGGGTTTTTTTTTCTTCAATCTGAGCTTATTCTAGACTAAAAAGCGAATAATTTTTTTTCAGCTTGAATATACTATTTTTATACATAAATTTAGTACTTTTTGGGATATAATTTAAACCCTTTTAGGCTTTGACTCCTCCATATGAGCCTTTTTGAAACTAAAAACTCAACAACTTTTTTCGGCTTGAATTTAATAAGTTTTAAGCCCTAATTTAATCTCTTATAGGTTTGAATTTAATACGATTTAGGCTTGAATTTACTACTTTTTAAGCTTAAATTAAGTACGTTAAATACTGGCAAAAAAATCATGCAAATAAAGTATTTTTGCGTACCAATGAGGTACTTGAGTGCGGTTTAGACATTTTTTGAGTCTCATTAGTTTTATCCCTTAATTTTAAATCATTTTAAGGCCTTCACACTGTCAGACACAGAAAACACTCAAAACAAAGTCAAACAGATTTTTCTTCCCTTTTTATTTATTAAATTTATTTGCAAAAAAGAAGACTGAAAAAGAACGGAAGTTCAAAAAATTCATGAAACTTTCCATTCTTTTAGCTTGAATTCCTTCCCATTCTACCTCATCCGAATTTTGTGGTGTAAACAAAGAACGATGAAAGGGAAAAATAAAGTCAAGCCAGTTTTGTATGCATTCTTGTAAAAATGAAGAATACACACGATCTCGATAAGATCAAGTCATTTTGTACCTGTACGCGCGCAGATTCTTTTGTTAGCAACGGCATTCAAATTCATTGGGTGTGTGCAGTCTTCACTATAAAATTGGTCAACAAGACAGAAAATGCAGGCCTTTGGGGGGAATAAGAGCAGAAGAGCATATAGAGAGCATCTTTTCTTTGATAATTTCTTTTTAATGAACTCCAAAGTCTCTGTGAGTTTAGTGAGATCAGACGAATGCGCCGAGATGAATGAAAAGTCGAGGGAAATACCTTTGCCAACATGACCAAATTGATAATCGTGACTTCACATAATTCTCTCGTCTGCCCCAACAACCTCATAAATACATAATGTAATGTCCGGCGAGGGAAATTAATTTTTCGTTTTTTTAAACCGGTATTCGCGCGATTACTTCATCGCAAAATTGTGTCTCTCTCACTGAACCCACAACAATGGGCAAGAAGTAAAAAAAAAAGAAAATGAAAAAAAAACAAGAAGTATTTTCGAAAAAATTGTATATATGCAACATAACCAATTTACCAAAAGAAAAAGGAGACAAAGAAACATGAATGAGAGGTGATTAAAAGCTCGCCAAAAATAAATTGCAAGTGTAGCTGCAACAACAAAAAAAACACTACAAGGCAGACCTGAAGAAAAGAACTCAATTAAATTCACTTTCGATTTCGACCGAGCAATTGCGGATGAATTGCAATTTGTTTTTGGAGTTCCTCTCAAGCGAAATTGGTTAATTTAGTGCACGAGGCGACGACCTAGAAGTTTTTTACACCGACCAACATAACCCTTCTCGTGGTGATTTTTGCTCTAAATTATAGTTTTCCCGCGCGTTCGTTTGAAATTTTCTCCTTTTGCACGTCTTTGAAACTACTGGATGGTAATTTGTGGGCAAACTTTGGTATTTGGTGCATTTTTGCATATTTTGTGAATTTCCTCTCAAATGCATAAATCTCTTGGTGGGGTAAAGAAATCGTTTTTTTTGCATTTCCTTTATTTTGATCTCAACCTAGGGAATGACACAATATAGGTAGTAGCTGAAAAGACTGCGAAAAAGCTAATCAAAAGTCATTTTTGAACAAGTCTTTTCATTTCTTGGAATATAAATCACAAATTGAACAATACACCGCGAGTTGCTATTTGCATGAATATGATTCAATTCTAGATGAAGGATTTAGATTAATTTGAATTTAAAAGAAATATTCGATTTTAATGTTATTTTTTGTTTAAAAAAAAGCCTCGAGATTCTGCAGAAGCCTGATACATCGTATCAGTGGTTGGATTCTAATGTGAAACTCATCCTTCAGATTTACAGATTTACAGATTTACATTTATTGATGTCCAAAGAAAAATACATTTTCATGAAATAGGACTATACAGGTTTGTTTTTTTATGATTTTTCTATACAAGATTCTGCTAAACTTGGAGGTGACAATTTATGCAATTCTTACGATTTTCTTACGATTTACGTTTTTCTTTCTAACCTTCTACGATTATTCTAACGTTTAACACTTCTTTTCTAAGTTTCAATGATTATTTACTAGTATTTCACAATTATTCTTTTTCTAACGTTTGACGTTTCTTTTGTTTAGAGTTTGACTTATACTTGGAACTTTTGACGTTTATATTCTTACATTTAACGGAAATCTTAATATTTAATGTATCTTTTCCAATTTTTGTTTACCTTTTGACGTTTCTTTCTGGCCTTTGACATATCTAAAGTTTGACGTTTCTATTTAAGCATTTGACATTTCTTACGTCTGATATTTATTTTTTCACCTTTGACGTTTCTAATGTTTGACGTATCATTTTAACTTTTAAATAACGTTTAAAAAAATTTTATAAATAAGTTTTGACTGAAAAAATATTTTTTTTACATTTAAAGAAAGAAACTAACTTATCTGATTTTTAAAGATGTTTTAACGCCCAAACACCTAAACATTCACTCAAATGTTTTTAAAAATCTCATGGAAAAATCGTGTGGACAAAATTGCATTTAACATTGGAATCCATCCACAGATGCTTCAATCTCTATGCCTAAAATGATCCTGAGGCCGTCAATCCTAATCTAGAAAATATCTCCCTCATTCTTGCAACTCAACACTGCGGTAACCGAACAACTTTCCTCCAACAACATACCTCCGAAGACGTTGTCGCCCAAGAAAAGTGCATTGAAGTGAAAAATGCAATTGCGACGCTTTCCAAGAGTAGGTCAATGAAAGCCCGACCCACCATCTTTGGGTGCACTTTTTTTGTTGCACTGCTGAGTGCCACCGTCGGCGTCTACGCCGTCACAGCGACCACACAGCAATCTAATCAACAGAGGGAAGGTGGCGATGGGGGAAAAGTATGGCGAGTGGTCATGCGGTTATCATTTCACTTAACAACCGAGCGCGACACTTTCATTGGCAATAAATATGCTGTCGAGCAACATGCAGCATCTCCTGTGCAGAGAGCTTTGAAAAAGAAATCGAGATTTCTAATATTTTATTATATGAAGGTACATAATAATAAGCTGAAAATGCAATTTTCTCCATGCAATTGTGCACCAAAGCTAAATTCGCTTTTTATCTCTTTTCTCTTTCGGTGAGAGATTTCTTGTTTTTTGCAAGAAGAAATTGCATCGTTTTGCCATACATTTGCAACAATGTCACTCCGCGGCGATAGTATTGTGTGAGGCACGCGATGATGCCATTCGCGAGCCAAAAGGGAAAACCACGTGCGTGAGTGGATGAAAAGAAAAGTTTTTTTTTCATATTATTATGTTTGTTGTACTGAGAAATGAGAAAAAAAAGAAGAAGTGTGGTGTACACCCGTTGCATTCACTTGCCATCACCATTTTTTTTTGTGATCTACTTTCGGCAAGGTGCATCCCATGCGCATGTCGTCCTCAAGGTGACCCTTTGGACGCCCTTTCCGTACATTTGAGTCATTTTCTTTTGGGGAAAGAGAAAAGGAATGGACTGTGTGGAAGTTTCCCAGGTGCACAGCGAGAGCTTCCTGTCCCAAGGACACACATCCCCCAAGATGATTCCGGAGATTTTAAAACTCGCAACAGCATGGTGTTCATTGAAAACACTTGCCGTGCTTTATTGCACGACGTTGGCACGACTGTGAATGTCAAAAGGTCACAGATATTGTAATTTACTCAAACATTTTATTAAAGAGAGGATTTCTTCACTGATTGTGGTTTTCTGAGCTTTCTAGAGCAAATTTTATGATTTGCAAAATTACAAATTATATTTTAAATAAAAATTCAAAGGTTTAGAGAAAGTAAAGGTTTAGAAAAAATAACTTGACTTGATTCCGTAAAATTATGACCTTCTTCAGTCCCAATTTTTTTGGCATTGTGTCAAGTTATTCTTCAATTTTCAATTGTGGGATCAATTTGTTGTTATAGAAAAACAGTCAAAAAGATCTTTAAAGAGCTCTGGGAAAGCAATTTTCCTTTAATAACCTAAGTTAAGAATAAAATGAATCGTTAAAATCTTCTAAGAATCTTTTTTTTTGTAGAACATAAAAAAAAACTTATAACTGACAAATTATAAAATTTTTTTAACAGAATCAATCCCAATATTAATCTAGATTTTTTAGTTCTAAAAGGGCTCAGATTCAGCTAAATTAAGCCTTGAAAATATTGTTATAAATTCAAGACTGAAAAGTATTAAATTCTAACAATTTTTCCGGTTTTTGGTTCTAAACCTAATTGAGGAGAAATGATATAAAAAGTACATGATTGAAGGCTTAAAAGTACTAAATTTTTTCTGAAAAAAGTTTTTAGATTTTTAGTTATAAATAGGCTCAGATTAGACACAATACGAAAAGTGCAGAATTCAAGCCTAAAAAGCACTAAATTCACGTTCAAAAAGTACTAAATTAGGCCCAAAATGTACTAATTTTAAAACTAAAAATCTACTATTCTGTTGGAAACATTCGAATTTGCTAATATTCGGATGATTCACCTAATAAATCAAAGTATTCAGCAGACCCGTTACCTTGAAGTTAATTTTGAAATTTTCTATCTTGAAGCATAATTTAAAATAATATTTTGATAAAGAAATCAAAATCTTGCAATCTCTACCCCAGAATATGGTCAGAAGTGAGCTTAAACTAAGAAAACAGAATTTCCTGATCTCAGCGAGCCACGTGAGAATCTCAACACCCACAAGCTTGACCCAGCGTACCAAGTTATTTTCAATTTATATACATCACCAAGAGAAGTTTAGCTTCAAATTGTGTTGGTGCATGCCACTTTGCTGCATCGAACATGTCCCACTTACCTCATTTCCCTCGCTGCACATAGCGTCGGATATATAAAATATATTGAGAGACTTCATTAAATGAATCCACATTCTGGTGGTGCAAAAATTCTCTTTGCTTTTACATTGATACTCACTCTCCATTTTTATTAATGTGAAAAGCGGTGAGAGTGTTGTGTGGGAATTTTTTTTCTCCCAAACAATATTTTCCCTTTTCTTTGGCGGTAATCTTCACCTTTATGTGGGTGGATGCATTAAAGATGTAACGTACAGGGTGTAAAAGCTGTGATTTCCCATTAAATATTCCATAAAGCAGTTGCTAAGAAGTCGTCATGTGTGAAGGACAATTTGTTGTATCTCTCCGATTGCTATTTGGGGCAATTAGTCTACGATGTGCGGAAGAGGCGTTCATGGGGAACTTAAATCAGGCTGTATGGAGGTTACAATCAGGGATGTCAGGAGTATACCCCCTGCTTCGTGTACTTCCTGGTGTGCAAATCTTTTTATTATTTCTTTGCAATTCTCAAGGGAATTTTTTTGCTGCTGTTGGCCTCTGACCTCCGCGCGGGTAAATATGGCAAAATTCGTCAGAAGAGTGCAAAAGAGAAACAACTCCGTGGATTAAATTTTAAAAAAAACTGTCGATTAATGAATCCAACTTTGAGAGAGAGAGAGAAAAAAGGTTCCCTGGAATTTAATACACATGCTGCAAAAAGTTGTCACTTTCGTCGGAGTCAACAATAAACTCCGCGCGACTCTTTTGTGCTAAAAAACATTTTTAAATACTTTTGAGGTCATAACACTCGGTTGTTGTGTGAGAAATCTGATTATTTTCATAATACGCCCTAAGGTGACAAAACAATTTCCTGTTTTGTAGTTTCACATTTTTTTTTCATACTTCTTCAATGTATTTTTGTACAATGCGGTACAAAGAACTTTTGAAAAAAAGGAGGGATCGCGCGCCATTCTTTCACCTCGCCATGTGCAGTGGCCAGAAGAAAAGAAGCAACTCCAATCATTCCGATATTTTTTTTCCCATTGTTCTCACGCTGATTTCTTATTTGTTAAAAATAATGTAGAAGCACCTCGTTGCATTTGAGAAACGTGACTTTTTTGCTGCTAAAGTTAGTCTAGAAAATAAATTCATGAGAATTTGTTTAGTGTCACTAATGAGGTACATTTTGCGGAAATTTCAACCCAGATATGTCTAAGAATTTTTGCAAATGCTCGTGGGATGATTTACCAATCAATAAAATAAAATATTTTCAAGTATGGGCAACTATACCTAAATAGTCTTGACCATCAGCCTCTTTCCTAAAATAATGAACCAAATTCTTAGAAAGGTGGAAAGAACAGGAAACAATTTTAAATTCGAATGAAATTAGGCAGACTTTCTTAAACCAGGCATGACTTAACTTAGTGACTTAACTGTTATTAAAACTAGGTCTACGGTTTTTATTCTAGACCTAAAGTTTTTAAGTCAGACCTAACTTTTTTAAACTGTGTCAAACATTCTTAAGCCAAACTAAAGCATTTTTTAACATCTATGCTTTTAAGCTAAACCTAATTGATTTACGTTGGCCTTTACTCTTCAAAACTAGACCACTTAACCTAGACCAAACCAAGACTAATTTGAACTTACTAGTGAACTTCACTCGATAATAATTCTCCCCTTGGAGAGACATTATTATTAAAACCTTTCGTAACAGATTTATATTAAAGATTAAGAATATTTTTAAAGAAATATTAAAGATTTTTAATTTTATATATTTGGAATTTTTGAGATTATTTAGTTCTTAAAACAAATAATTACTATTGAGAACTAATTTAATTCAGCTAAAGCCCTTTGAAATATGTTGGTTACCTAATTGATCGTTTAAAGTCACAAAATCGTTTAAATTGGAATCTGGTTAAGCAATTCTTTAAAATCTTTCAAATTAGACAGATATTTCTTAAAAAGAGTTTTCCATATTATAAAAATCAATCCTCATCTCGAGGAATTTCCTCTTTTCTTTAATTTTTATAAATAATTTTGATACGGTGTCATTTGTTTTCCTTAAAATACTTTCAAAAAATCTTTTTGTGCCTGTCATTGATTAACGTCTTCCGCATCTAAAAGGGTTTACCTATTGGTACTTAAACTTTCTCTCAATGTAGTAGTCTCCAATGTTTCATTGTATCCCAAATCAAACTGGATTTTATGTGTTATTCTCAAATTCAGCTTCCAAGAAAGTCTCCGTAGCCATACATACGATATGTATACGAATGTTTGTTACTCTAATTGGACTATTTTGTGTGTTCTGGGTGAAGGACTAAAACGAAAGAGTCGGCAAGTGGCTAGTTTTCCCTTGAGAAAGGGGAAAAAAAGTCGATCGGCTTTGGAAATCTGTTAAATGGACCATGGGGTGTAAAAAGGTATCAACATACAAATTGAGGAAGGAGAGCGTATCGATTGCAAGAAACCTCCCCTAGGTCGTGTATTTGTGTTCTCACCGCACAGTGGGGAAGTTCATTAAAAATACACCTCAATGGAGTTGCTATCACATTGCTATATACCCATGGCAGTATAAATAATTTAGTAAAAGGAGCTAAAGGAGAGAAATTGGGACAGAAAAGCAACTTCCTCAACCAGAGACCAATTAATAATGCAATTTTCCATGCGGGGGATGGCTTTTTCAAATCAATACTTCCCTCATGCTTTTACACTGAGAAGGAAAATTATGTATTTCACATTTTTTTCCCACACGCCACAGGTATCTACATACATGTAGGTATGTACGTACATTTTGGACTTGAATGACTTTCGCGACGCATCACATTTTGATGTTGGTGGGAAATGAAAATGTTTTAAAGGAGAGGAAAAAAAAAGAACGAGAAAAACTTGCATCTTGACAGTGTCGCTCACAATCAACCAATTAATTTAACAACGTACACCACGATACAAAATGCAGTCGCTAATGCTTCGCAGAGCGTTGGATGTGTGGCGATGGAAACTGGGTCAAGGCTTATTGCTTCGATAGTTGAGCATCGCTTTGGTGTTCATACATTGCAATTTATGTGCTGCTGCGAAGTGGATTTGCACACATAAGAAGCCAACATTCGCGGGGAGAGTGAATTGCAGCTCTCAAGCCAACCTATTACTTTCACTTCCGCTCCTAGAGAGACCCAATGAAGCTACCTACTCCGTTCTCACAGAGCCTACCTCCGAAAGCTCCCTCTGGTCCCCACTCACTCACGTGACGCAAATTCTCGCGCCAAATTTTCGGCAATTCTCTCTGCGTCCATTGATGCAAAAAACCGCATCTCATTGAAGTTGCCAAAATGCAAGGCAATTTGCTGCAAAAATAGAAAATGCTTTGATGTTGCGGGCCTGCTGTTGTGTGTGTTGTGTGTTGCCATCCGGAGAAGGTGGAGATTTTCTCTTTGAAAAGTGAAGAAAGTTGATGCAAAAAAAGTGCATCAAGAGAAAATTTCCAACAATTTTGATAGGCACAGAGTGCATAAAAGTCAACCAAAAATGCTTACCACTGTTCCGGCAGCTGTGTACCTACTCAGAGAAAATTATGCAAAGAATATTGTAAGCACTTTATTGATGCTGAAATGGGATTAAAATGAAAAATTTCTCAAGATTTTTCATATTTTCTTTTATTTATTTTATCTATTGGCATTCAATATGTTTTGATTTAAAGCTCTCTAGATAAGGTAAATCAAATTTCTTTTTAAATTATATTTTCTTAATTTACGAAGAAGTATTGCATTTATTTTTTCTTTTAGTTTTTTTTCTAATATTTTTCCCTTTAAAAATATTTATTTCCTTTCCCCTTTCAAAAATTTAAAAAAAAAATTTTCAAAACAATTTCTTGGCTAAAAAAAAAACATTAAAATCCCCAAATATTTTCCCGCCTTATGTAGACAGAATTTTCAATTTATCAAACTTTGCTAAAGAAAAATTCACTTTGTGAAAACCTTTTTTCTATTTTCAATTCATTTTTTCCTATGTATACCTTCAATTTCCATCAATGAAACTCGCTTTAATCTAAAATGGAAAGTAATTTCTTTTGGCAGAATTTCCCTTTTTCTGCTTTTCAATGAGCTTTTTCTTTATTTATCCAACATAGAGAAATTCCTTTTTGCCTATGAAATTCCTTTCTTTGGCGTTTCTTCAATTTCTCAAGAAAATGTCTGTGCCGAAATCACGCAGGGAAAATGCCCCTCACGCCTCTTGAAAATTTTCCCATCACGAACACTTTCGAAAACAACACCGCACAATCTTTTTTCCCAACTAAATATGGGAGAAAATGATGCGCAAAGAGAAAACTTTCACCCAACTCTCATTTTCATTTTCCCCCGGCATTGATTTGATTGTATGCAACACGCCCCGTTCGTGTGGCGCGTGTGAGCGGGGTAGGCCACCCGAAGCCCACCCCCACGGGGCGTCGGGGCGGCTTCGGGTGGCGTCGCCTCTGCGGCCGGTGCCCCCGGCGACTGGGTGCGTCGGAAGTGTGGCGGGGCGGCCCGATCAATACGGCTAGACGGTTTTGTCACTTCCACCCATACCACCCCCACACTCCAAGTCGCCCCCGCAGCAGCCCACGCCGCGCGTCTGCAGGCGGCGCCCCGAGACTGGGGGTTGGGGGTGACTTTTTTTTTCGGCAACTCTCTGGCGGTGCACAGAGGTGAAAAGTACGCCCGTGGGGTGACAATTGAGTACCACTGGCGTCAATCGAGTGGCGTCTGCCAATTCGGGGCTTTCACCGTTTGCCAACCCCATAAAAAAAATTCCCCAAGGTGTTTGTGCTTTCGTTCTACTTTTATCCCTTCACCCCCTCCGCAGGGTTGGGGGGTGGTTTGTTTACCACACACTCTCACCGTAATGGTTTTGACCACTGAAAGTGAAATTTCCGTCACACACGGACAATGGCCCTGAGAGATGCATTTTATCGGTGCCACAGAATGGCGCGCGAAGGGTTGGATCCCACCCCACACGATCCTATATAACATTAAAAAAAAAAAAAGAGCCGCCACTCTTGAGAATTAGTTTGTGGGTGAGACTTTTTTTTCGGTTGTGGGTGGTTTTCTGTCTGAACTGTTAATCACTTTCTCTCTCGCCCCCGTTGAAAGTCATACTTGTTGACGAGGGTTTTTATTGAGAACTTTATAGCTCACATAAGCTCGGTGTAGTGCTTATGGTGAGAAAAGCTGAACTGTGGTTAATGAAAATTGAATATTTGATTGAAGGTTTTTCTTTGCTAAATTAGTGGTTTGATGGGGAAATCTTGGGTGAAATGTTAAATCATTTAAGGTAAAAAAATGCTGATTAGAACTGTTATACGAAACACCTGTATGTGTTAGGATTACTTCTGCTTATTACCCATAGAAATAATATTTAATTCTTAAGGATTTCATTGAGTCGATTAATTTTGAATCATTTTTGAATTATTGTATGGAGTATAACAGTTTTTATGACCTTGAGATTAGAAGTCGTTATAATTTTGAATCCATCAGGGAATCCATATTTAAAAAATAACTCAATAAATTGTGGAAAAAGGGCTGCGTGGATGCTAAGATGACGTCTGGACCGTAAAACCTTTTAAACAATCGAAGAAAAAATAAATTTAAAAAAATGTGTTATACAATTTGACAGTTCTTTTATTTATACGTCATTTGTATAACTTCTCATTTAAAAAAAAAATAATTAACCAACATAACTTCTTACAATAATATTAGTGATGTTTTCACCTGTAAAAACTATTCTTCTTCATCAAATAGTAAATTAATTAAAGAAGATTATGACTTTCTGACTTTTTCTAGCATTTCGCAAAAACTCACATCTTTGTACCATCTCTTTTTCTCCGTGGATTTCTTTCCTAACTTCTTTCTATATATTATTATGAAATATCAGTATGTTTTTCTTGTCTCATTTCGCCACTTTTGAGGTGGAAGTCCTACGAAAAAAAATTCAGATAATTCCATCATCAGTCATTTTATAAATTGTTCAAGCAATGATTGATGACAGATGGTTAAATTTAGGAGAATTTCTTTTTGGGTCTCTATGCAGGAATAATTTCCAATATGAATTTGATCCAATATTTTCAAATTGCTTTTACTATCTTTGACTACGAGATTTGCCCCAAAAAGCCGCAGCTGTTGGGTCGAAAAAAAATCTGCATTGTAGCACCTTAAAGGAAAATAAACAAGTAATAAAATACTCGAAAAAAACGCGTGTTTTATGTCAGAAAAAAAC
This sequence comes from Lutzomyia longipalpis, assembly GCF_024334085.1. Taxonomy (NCBI): domain Eukaryota; kingdom Metazoa; phylum Arthropoda; class Insecta; order Diptera; family Psychodidae; genus Lutzomyia; species Lutzomyia longipalpis. Next base: position 20,477,216 of record NC_074709.1, read on the forward strand.
ACGCGAGAGTGATTAAATCTCTGCGCGCGATTATTGCTTCGTTGCGAAATTTTGCGCAAACGCGCGCTTTTTGGGCTCGTCAAATTTAGGACAGAATAGCACACTTAATATGCGCATTAATATGCCAATTGGTTAATAAATTCAATAAACACTACACGACGGGTATTAAACTTTCATTTAATATTATTGTCTTCAAGTTGTCTCACCTTTTCCCCCCACTCCATTCACACTCTATGGCAAAAATTCAATGGGAAGTATGGCGGGTTTTTGAGAGATTACCATTTCGCAAGCGACTTTTTTTCTGCTGAATTGTTTTCAAAATGGATTTTTTTTAAATAGTATTTTGAAGTGCCTTCATGGCAGGATTAAATTGATCGATGATATAACAGCCAACGGATGGGATTTGAATTTAAATATTTGCGCGCTTTTGCGATGCTTGACGGAGTTACACGAAGTGGCCCCGAAGGACATATCTGTGTTATTTTAACGTTTATTTATGTCAAAAAAAATTACCCATATTTGAAATTCAACCGCAATAGAACAAAGTGATCTTTGTCAGTTAAAATAAAAATCTTTAAATATATTTATTTTTAAAAATTATTTATTTCTTAGAATAAAAGGTTTTTTTTTAAAGTTAAATTTACATTATGCACTGATTAATATAATTTATCGTTGCCCGGCATACTGCCAATTTTGCATTTGAATCCACCTTCCGCTGGGCAGACCCGGTAGACGCTGTGACGGGGCCGTGAGAGGTGTGCCCCAGAGAGGCGTCAGCAAATATTTGGCATCAACCAAACTTTTCCGCAAAGTGAACTTCATATCACTTTCGCTCTCATGTGAAAACGAAAGCGAAATGAATGACTGAAATGGGCCGCCAAAAATGGTTGGATTCTCTTCCTCGTCCCCGCATGAAGTGCTGCAATAAAAATTACCGCACAAACGAATTATTTATGAGGTGGTACACACTGTTCAAAAAAAAAACCGGTGAGACAAAAAGCACTGCTGACGAGCAACCTACTTTTGGTGCTGATTGTGCAATGTTGCCGCCAAGCTTGGGAAGTCGCTCTTCAGTGGGCCAGAGACCCGCATTCGCGCGGCTTCTGGGCGGCCCGCGGGAAGTTCGTTGAATCGATTTTCAATGGAACAAAAATCATTTAAGAAAAACTTCAATATGCATAAAAAGTCATGCTGCGAGCATACGGCGAGTGGGACGTTTTAGCACCTCCCGACGAAAAGATCAAATAAATTGATATTGTGCATGAGGGACCGAAAAAAAATGGCGCGCAAACGGTATGGGGCAAAAAGGCGCAAAAACTCGTGGAAATTGGCACAAAATTGCCAAGAGGACCCATGTGATTATGTTGTGATGCTATGCAATCAATCTGGGTGCAATTTGGTGTCAAAACACCATTGGCGGGCAAAACGTACACTTCCCTGTCCCAATTGAGCTGCCGCACAAGTCGAGAAACACGTTTTTGTGGTGTCCGCCGAATTTCACTTTCAAACAATTGAAACTCTTGCGGCAACAACTCGGTGTGATTTCTTAGCGAGCATGGAATGCACAGAGAGACATGAATAAATGAAGATCAAAGTATTTTTTTTTCTGGTGAAATTGATGTGCATGGGGATGTGCAATGGAATACCATCGTTGTCCAATTAGCAGAGAAGGTCGAATTGCACACCCGAGCTCATATTCACGTTGCCTCCTTGTCAGGTGAAAAATTTTCGCAATAACGGCCAACGTTGACACACTCGCGTCGTGAAGTCAACAATTAAAGCCTGATGCAGCTCCACGGTAAATTGCCGTGAAGAACACCCGAGAGATGGAAATAAAATACCCATGAGTAAGCTATTGCTCAATGGACCAGCAACACTCAAATACCACATGATCGATATGGCCCACAGCTTTTTTTTTACTCTTCCTCCAATGAGGGTGGAGCGGGAAGTAAACGATGATGGACAGAAACATACCAACGACCAATGGAAGTCATGTGAAAATGCCAATCACGCCGGGATTTTCACTTTCTGTCAATGTCAAAGCAATTTTGGGACTTTCAGTGGATGTGCTCCATTTCCTGGAACTCACTTGTTTTACTTTCAACCCGAAAGTTTCTCTGTATTTCGAAAAATAGGGATGGAATTGTTTCAAGTGAAAGTTTTGACGGTTACAATGACGTTTAATTTTTGAAAATAAATTTCTCAATTGGTTAAATGACAATTATGACTAAACCAAGCTTAACAAGCTTAATTAAAAATGATACAGAATGTGTGTAGATAAAATATTGTTTTGTCATATTTGAAAGTGACAGATGTCATTATTTTGACAGATCTTGGAATTATGACAACTGTCAAAATTTTGATAGATGTTGCAATTATGAGAGCTATCAAGAAAGTTTCCTGATTTCTCAGTACCTACGTCAATTTTGACACTTTAAATATTTGACAGAATAACGATATGACAGATGTCTTTTTGACATTTCTGAACGAATCTTTTCTCTTAAAATGCTCCAGACTACCTATTTCTTCTAATATTTTAAATCTTGTTCAAATATGCAAAAATAGAATGATGTATTTTTAAACAGCAAGACAATCATCGTTGAACGTCTGGGAATCCCTAATCAAATTTTATCGCAACTTTGACACAAAAACGGGTTCTCAACTCCACTGCTAAACGTCCAAAGTTGATCTGTGGAACGTGCTTTGAATTAAAATAACAACCACTTAGGGGGAAATTGATAAAAAGTACTTTATTCTTTTGCAAAACGCTTAAGAATGCCAAAAGACCTCCCCGGAGTGATATGGCATACATACATACACAGATTGAATTTAGAATTCCTTCCAAATCACTGCACTTCCTCAAAGATATAGAATAGATGGAAAAATGTTCTACCACATGGGGGAGAAAGAGAGTATTTGACCTAGATTTTTGCAAATTGCATTTTTCTGTCCTTGGCGCGTAAAGCTTCCATATTGAGATTCATCTTGTGGGACGCCAAGGAGATTTTTTTTATATTAAATGTTCGAGAAATTCCAAAGTACTAACGAAGGATTTTCTTACTTTTTCCTTCATTTGCAGTGAACACAGAAATTCCCATCTTGCCACACTCACCGAGTCCGCCACCACAGCAGAGGATCTCATCAGCTTCGATACCCGCGGCAAGTGCAACCAATGGCCACCACCAGGGACCACCGCCACACCGGCAACTCCTCCATGGGCTCTTGAGCGGAGCGCCGATACATTCAGCGCCATACCATAGGAATTACAGCACGTCAAGCACAGGTACTTCTCCACATTTCCATAAAAAAGGTTAGGATCGTAAGATTTAAATTTCCTATTTATATTACCTTTTTTTTTTGTTTAAAATAGCCCTCGTTCTGGAGTTAAAATTTTTAAAAAAAATTTAAATTTTCAAGATTTTATTGGAGTAACGAGAAAAGATTAAACAAGATTGTCTCCAGAATTTGGACTAGAATTTACCTATTTAATTTAGTGAAACGGATTCATGGATAGAATTTGTCGAAAAAGTTTTAGATGAATCTCATAAAATCCAATGCAAAAAATACCTAATTAAAGCATTGAGATCGATTCTATTAAAAATCTTTTATTTTCCTGCATTTATTATTGAAATTCTTGTCAGAATTTGACGGTTGAAATTTTTAAACCATTCTATTGGAGTTGATTCTGTCAAAAACCTTTTTTCATTTCTCCTTTTAAAAAATGAATAAAAAATCAAACTAACTGTCAAAATCTAATATCATATTCAAATGCATTTTATTATATATTTACTTACAAATATTGGGTCTTATTCTGCGATTAAAAAAGCCTCAAGTTTTACTATTTAACGGCAATTTTTAAATCGTGAGGTTCTTTTTATAATTGCAACTGTCATTTGCTTTTAATTATGGCTTGGGTATTCTAAAACTTTTATTTCTTGAAATTCATAACCTCAATTTATTTGATTTTTTTTACAAGATTTTTTATTAAATTTCAAGCAAATTAAAAGTTCTCTTAATTTTTCTTTAACACTTGGAGGACTTTACTGGTACTTGCTACCAATTGGAACCTTAAAATCGTCACTGAATATTATCTATTGGACTTATCTCGATGAATTTAGCATCTATGTGTAGGGAATTTTAATTACTTTAAGATAGCAGAAAGAAAATCTTGAGAAAAGACTTTTCTGTGGAAGATAATTTAGGTCAAAGTCAAAATCCAACGTGGAGGATCAAATTGGTACTCATTACCAGTCAAAATCTCATACATTTTAACCGTTGTTTTGAGGTTATGTTTCCCCATATTTCCCAAATAAAGTACTCTTGTTCACTTTTCCTCGGTGTAAATCATTAATATGGACTAATTTTATTGCCGGAAATGACTAAAAATTTATTTTAAGAATCAAAGTTTGTGATGATTTAGGCGCAATAATAAATTATGTAAAATTGTAGCTAAAAAAGTCGTTTAAATTGGCAATTTTGCATCGATTCGACGCAATTTTTTTTTCAGTGACGATTTTTTTCAATAAAATATTAATAATTAGGCGCAGGAATGCTTGAAAGAGATTGAGAATTAGTGAAACTTTCGATCCTTGTTCAATAAACTGATTAATAATTAATTATTGAGCATATTTTATCAGCTGGTACTTATTACCAATTTGATCCTCCGCGTTGTGCCAAATGTTGGGTCCTCCAAGTGTTAAATAAAAAAACCAAGAACAATTTCAAGACCCCAGAATACCAAATCTTAGTTTGTCTTGATTTTTTTTTTCAAAATCAAGATTTCAAACTTTTCTTAGCCGCTGAGTAGAACCCTTTTTTGAACAAGAAAACTGAATATTTCTCTTAGAAAACGTATGCGTACCCCTAAAAAGAGGAGAGAAAAGTATCCCATAAAATGAGAAAATTGTTAAATTATTCTCATCATCACTAAATTAACGGAATTATCGAAGGATCTCCCATAGAGAAGCTTCTTCCGCCTCCAATGTGTACGGAAAGATCCTCTCTAGAGGGGTGGTCCGAAGGAAAAATGTGTGAGAACTACCCCACAATGAGCCCATGAATAATTTGCACCCTGAGAAAGTTTCTAATATAAAATTTCTAATTTCACATCCCTCATATCCTCATCATGGTATTTTCATCAGTATTCCTCTCGCATGGAGCCCCGGTGTTTTGAGTCTATAAATTGTAGTTGGATTATATATTGTGTCCGAGGTATCTAATTTCAAAATCTCACTCTCTCTCTGTCTTCCTTTAACCTGTCCCTTGAATTTTGAGTGCTCGTCCACACACACTAGAGCTATGTAGGTAGGTATGAGGGGTACACACTATTAAAATATTTACATCCTTATGTGAACATTGTGTCTCATGAGGAATCCCGAAAAGCCATGGCCCAAGGGGATGGCTTACTCGCATGTTTTTTCTCTCTTCGTCAAAAGGAAGGAAAGAAAACTGGTCAACGAGCGCTGACCTGGTGTGACCTTGCGTTTTTTAATAAAATGATTAATAGCTTTTAGCCGACGACGCTATATTTTGTGCCGTGGGTCCTGTGTGGACAACTTTTCTCCTGAGACTTCCCTCCTCTTGTCAACTGGTTCCATTAATGTTGAATCCTCGTTGTCAATTTTGCATGCCGCACAGGAAGGGTTCCTTGTAAGGGTTTATTCCGCGATGGTCAGTTATCACATTTTCCTTCCCTCCCCGGGGGTGACCCTCGTCGCTAGAGATATCCTTTTGCGCGCGAAAGGATAATTCCATCAAATGGACACTGCGTGGAATTTTCTCTCAACTCACCTCCTGCAAATTCCTCACAGTTGCCACGTATCTTCTTCCACTTTTGTGCACAAAATAAAATTTAATAACTAGCGCGTCCTTTCAGCGTCCCCTTTCGTCCTGAGAGTACAACATTGTGTGCCATACACCCCTCCGCCTCCCCCCAGTCTCCCCGCACTTCAGAACTGGCGATGGAGTGAATAATTCAGGAATGAATAGTTTAATTTGAAGTTTAATTAGACAAGAGGGGGTGGTGAAAATGGAAATTGTGTGACTCCATCCTCCTCGCGTGAATATTCCATTTTAGCCCTGGTGGTGCGGGGGAAAGGGATGTGGGTGGTAGTAACTAAGAGGATGTTATAGAATTAAATGGAGAGTAGTTTCGTGTGTTGTGCGGAATGTGAAGTGCAGAATTTTGCGAAATGGCGCAATGTGGGTGTGAAAGTTCAAATGAGGACAGAATCAACATGGGAACACTTCTTATTCCCTCTATGTGAAATGCAATTCAATTTTGTTGCGATGCACTCATTTTTCCCCGTATGTCTCTGTGCAAAAAAGGTTCTCGTACTAATTAAACTTGCTGCACAGATCCTCAAAGGTGTCTTCCTAGGTGATTTATGCTCATACTGTGTGGGGGTTTTAAGAGATGAATAATAAAGAGAATTCATAAGAGGGTAGAGTTGTGAAAAAAAATTCTTAGAGATTACTCCAAAGTATCGTTAAAAGACAAATCAAACTTTTGCTTCATATATTTATGCTTCAAGGATGCATTGCATAGTCCTCCTAAAAGTATTTCCAAGTGCTTAGAGCATCATAAGCTCTACATGAGTACGAGATAGACAAATATTACTGTTTTCTCTTGTTCTTTTACATGTAAAATCTTATGCATCTAGTGCTAAGAGCTTAAGTGTGAGGTTCCTTATAATGAATAAGTATTTCGAGCTTGAAGACTCAAAATATAGAGATAGAATAATAAATGACTTCTAGCATAAAGCATATGCGTACGTACAAGCTCAATTCACCTGGAAGCATATTTACACTGAAAAAGTCCGAGTATAAATAACCTAACTCGATGAATTAATTCATCTAATTTACTTTTTTTATCCACTTCTCTTCTCAAATACGCCAAGGAATATTTTTTTTTTAAATCAACAAAAAACTATTCAGGAGATTCAGGACAATTCGAGGATCCAGGAAGTCCTCGACAAGTGTCTCCTTTGTCAACTATCGATTTATAAAGAAATAAAAAAATATCCTAAATGAAAGTATCAAAGATTGAGTTTCCCAAACCCCGATGAGGGTGCTAAAGTAAAAGAAAAAAAACTCGCAAAGGACAATGCAGGAGAAATTTCTCATGAACGCAGAAATGTCAGAGTCATCATAACCGACAGGATTGATCCACAAAATGCAGCCTGCAGCATTACAAAGCGCTATTTTTCGAATAATATTTGATTGGGAATTTTCTGTGAAATGCATCTCTCGATTCACAAATAAATCATAATTTTATCAGCTGCCTCCTTGTCTCCTTGGCAAAGGCTCAAACGTCTCCCCCGCTGACATCAAGCACCTGTAGGTTTACCCCCTGCAAGAGGCAATTGTGAGCAACATCTTTTTTCTCGTCCTTTTGCACAAAAGCCCCCGAAATTTGCTCAGTGGTGCAAATCCGTTTTCACTCTCTCGGGTAGGATTCAAGAAGGGTTCCCAGGGTGCGTCCCTTTTTGCACCATATCACCCGGCGCAATAGAGATGTTTTGGGTGATTCCACGGGATGATGAAGAAAAAAAAGGGTCAGCCCTGCCCTTCATCTCACAAATATTACACCGTGTTCGATTTATTAATCCTCCATTGCTTTTGTTGCATATCCTTGTGATTTTTATATAAAACCCCCGTATTGCCTTTGAGCCCTCACAGTCGGTATCGCCGCTACTGTATGCATCCCAGGTACCAAAAGGATGTGCAAAAAAGGAGCGCTCATTGCACTACTGAATGGATTATCCAAAGGCAGTAGAGAAGAAGAAGAAAAAAAAGGACAAAGAAGAACTTCTCGTCGGACAAGGACTTTATACTGATGTCGTGCAAATAAATGCAATTTCCTGCGACAATGGCACAAATAGGGACAAAAAAACGCAGAAGATCCTGCAGAATTGGATCAGGACGATGAAAGGATTCCATTGTGGTTAGGGGCGGGGAGCAAAAAGCATTTTGCGGGATTTCTCTGATCCTTTTCCTGCTCGTATCCTTTTTTGGTGGAACTGGGTTAAGATTTCACCCTCTCCAAGTTTTTCTTTCTTTTCTTGCTGAATTACTTACATTTGATGGTACCGCCAAGAAAATGTGCCGTTGGATTGCTGAAGGATATTATGAAGGATTTATCGGTTGGTGTCCTCATTGTAAAATTTGCACCAAATTGCACCTTAATTTTGAGGATTGAATCAGAATTATGTAATTTGTCGAAGAAGAATTAAAGTCATTTATTTCCATTAATTACAAAGAAAATTGTTGGGGGCTTTCGGTGACTCTAAATAGTGGGACCGTTTTTTTAACGGATGACTGTACATAAATTTCCCGAAACAATTTGGCAAAAATTCTTAATGCCCAAAGAAAATCGAAGGCTAAAATTAAATACTTCTCTTTCCTTGAAATTCTTTTGAAAATTTGATTTTCGCGCCCATCCAAGACGGGATAGGAAAGATGGTGAATTCGAATGGTGAGAAAGGAAATGTGGGGAAAAAGAAACATTTGGCAGAAAGAATAAAAATGGCAATTTTTTTGAAAAATCCTTTTGCTAAAAAATTACAAATTCCTCCAATTTTCTTTCTTTCTTCGCTTAACCGCTTGTATGTTACCTTGATTACCTTCAAAATCCTAAAGAAAATTTTACGAGGACGACGGTCTATTTATTAGCTGTGTAAATATATGAAAAGATTTGTCATCGAGGAAGTCCTCACTGTGTTTGTCTCACGAAAAACTGGTTGATCCTTTTGCATACATCGAAGGAAAAAAAACTTCTTCAACGGTGAATCTTCCTGCTAGAAAAATTGTCTTATTCCACCCGTTCATGTGGATAGACTAAGGTGACCGTGAAGGGATTCCGCATTTGGAATTTTCTCACGAAAAAATCATCAAACAATTGCCAAAAGGGTTGTTTCTTCCCTCTTATGGTCATCTTCATAGCGTGACCGGTGGTCAATCTGAATCGCATATCGGTGTCCCCTCGTCTTCCTTTTGCACCCTCCTTGATTATTCTGTTCCGCATTTACCGAGGAAGGACAAATAATTTACATATATAAAATTTTTTTCAAATGCTCAAATCTTATCCCTCTATGTTCATCTGAAGAAATTTTTCCTCAAATTGATTCATCGCCCTGACCAACGGTCACTCTTGGCACAATAATGGCATTAATGGGACTCCATGTGAGAAATCCACGCGGAGAATAGGGCTAGGTATGTACGTAAGAGGATGGGTACACAGCATGTAATGTTGTAGAGTAGAAAAAAAGGAGGAAGATAATGCAAATAAGGGTTGAGGGCTCCTTTTGATGGGCTCAAGGCGACGCTTGAAGTCCATTTTGGGATTTCCTGGCGTTCCGGAACTCGTTCTTTTTTGGGCAACTTTTCTCTGTCTCTGTACCGAGGGATGCCCTATCTCATTCAGCTGTCCATCCCTTTGTTGAGCACGTTTCAAAATTATGAGTAATCGACCGCGAAGTTAAACAATGGATTTTATTTAGTGCGCCATTCGTCTTCTCGTTTCGTCCATCCACTCTTTTTTTCTTCTCTTCAAATCTCATTCTTATATGAAGTTTCTGCGGGCTGTATGTGTTGAAATTGCAATGGGAAATGCGATTTTTCATCTCATTCACATTGAAGATAATAATAAAAAAAAACCTTCTTTTCTGTGAGTTTTCTTTTACCACCAAAAGCACCGGAGATTTCGCAAAATCCACCGTTTCGCATAATGCGTGAAACTTCTTGAGCAATTTGGTGCGATTTGTGGGCCACACGGAAAAGCCAAACTAATGAAAAATGTCATTAAGAAAACCATAAAAAAACATTGTAAATCTACTACCGGGAAATTGCGTATAAAAATCGTATAAAATAGACAAATTTCAAGAGCGTTGGTAATCGCAGAAATTCATTTGAATTTGCAAGAAAAAAATTAGAACAATTTTCCAGAAGCATAGAAATCTCTTAATATTTAGCAGAGTTTATAGAGATTCAAAAAATAAGATTTTTTAATAAATTTTGTTGATAAAAAAAGTTATTTGAATAGACAATAGAAAATTTATTTTCAAGGATTCGGGAAATTGCTTTTCCACCAGTCAGGGTCGAAAATTAGATCTCCAATTTTATAGTCATAATTCTAGATCTAAGATTCTGGATTTCTGGTAATCTAATTTCCGCCACTGACTGGCAGAAAAGCGATTTTCCGAATAATTAGAAAATGTAAAAAAAAATCCTTAAAAGTAGGTAACATTTCGTTAATTTCGAGAAATTTTATTTATCTAACGTCTCTTTGCACCTTCACACTGCATACATAATTTGTCAGGGTTGGGGGAAATTAAAATTTCAAATTAACCCTCCCGCAGATGGCAAAAAGGAGCTGAATGGTGGTGGTGGATGTGGCTGAAAGGTGCGGTTTCTGTGGCCAGGAAAAAAAGAAATCCAAAGGCTTTCGCGTCTTTGTCTCCGCGCAAAGGTGCACCGGCAACACCATCGTCATTGTTGCATTTTCTGGGGAATTCTTAGGGGATAATCAGTGTCAGATCCCTTTTAGTTGTTGCAGATTGTGTCGCAGATGTGAACCCAAAAAGCCGACAAAGATGCACCCAAATATTTGCCAAAAAGGACGGATAAAGTGAGAGTGAAAGAGGTGGAGGCACTTGACAGAGGTCCTCAGGGAGATTTCCTTTCACACGTTTATCGGGGTGAAAGTGAAATTGCCTATTGGTTTAGATCGAACAGGGGTTCAATGAGGGAAATTGCATTTTGCTGACACACCCTTCTGTTCACACCACCATTGGTCAACCCCCGAAGCATCTGCAACAGCCTGAAACCCTTCTTGATTTTCGCAATCCCCCAAAATTGACATTCTTTGTGCAACGCATCCACCCCCGCAGCTTGTTTCGCAACGTTCTGTCACATTCGGCAATCACTCAATCATCCTATACGTACCTAAATCCACCCCAAGATGTCCATCTGTCCACTCTTTGAGTACTCAAAAGGGTGCTCTCCATGAATCCTTTTTTATGGCAACTTGAATCCTCTGAATCCTTTCGGCAAACATTTTATAAATGCAAAAGGTGGTGAAAGTGAAAAATATATTGTTTAATTTTGAGCCTTTTGAAACGAAAAAATATTTTTTTGGAATTATATTTTAATGCAAAAAAGAATTCTTTTAAAAAGATACTTTTTTAATTCTTGGGCGTTTAAGAAATATTTGTTCGCTAATCTTTTAATTACTTTCTCGATTCTTGAGGATTTTACCCAAATAAAACTTACGAAAATTCTTTGTTTATTGGTTTTATAACAATTATAATAAATCATTTAACAAATCCAGTTCAATGACTATTTTTTATATCTTGAATTAAAAAGTTTTTATTTTAGTGCCAATTTCGTTAAAAATATTTTCTTTTATTACAATTTAAAAGTTTTTTTAAGATTTTGACAGTTTAAATCATTTTGTTTTCGTTCCATAATAATTTAAAAAAAAACAAACGATTTGTTGTTTTAGAAAGACGTTTAAAAGCCCTTGTAAATTAATTTTCCTTTAATAAAGAAAATACAATTAAAGAAAAATATTTTAAGATTCTTCATGGAATAGCTCTCGAATTGTTTGAAAATTTTTTTAAAAGATTTTTAAGCGAATTAATTCCTTAGAATTGTAAAATAGTTTAAATAAATCTCTTATGTATCTACCACTACTTATGACATGACAATAAATAATAATTAATTTCGTTTTTCGAGAAAATTCAAGAATTTTGGTGGAAAATTGAATTTTCAAAACAATTTTGAAGAGAGGCCATATCTGGATTAATTTTTATGCTAAAACTTTGCCTAACTTTAGCAATAAACTAACTCTTAATTTGTTTCCATTTGATTCTTTCAGGTTCACTGCCACCGAGTCCGGCGGATAGTGGAGTCTCAGACGTGGACTCATCGAGCTCTGGAGGCCAGCCGGCGTGCAGTGAAGAGCTGAAAGCCCGCCTGGGGATGCCCCCACACTGCCCGCCGCAGGGCCACATGGCGCCCGGCACCTTCCTGCATCCAAACTTCTACCACAACTCACCGCCACAATTACGTAATATATGGAATAATCGCAACGTATCACGTGAGTACATTTCCCAACTATAATCTCTGCCTTGTTTTGCCCATTGTGTCGACCTCCCTCTCCCCCCACGGAGTCCCTCTGAAAAAGAACTCGCCTGCATTTTTCCACTTCTTGGATTCTCTGTGAGCATTGTTGCCGCTGGATGGAGTAACTTCCGAATGAATTGCGTTTTATTTTTACACGCGTCCCATTTTAGCGTATATATAGTAAATGTGAATTAAATTCAGAATGTATGCAATATTTGCTCTCGTTCGCGAATAATTTGTACTTCCGCTGATGCCTCTCTTTCCCACCCATTTGGATGTATTTTTTTTATCGCGCGCTAAAAGAGTTTTTGGAGAAGAAGCAAATGCACAGAGTTTTTTTTTATTATCTTCTTTAAATACGTTTTTTCACTCTAAAACAAAAAAAAAACTTTTTGAGTAAAAAGGATGTTTATTTTCCAGTAAAAGTCATTGAATTTCTCTCCCAGAATAACTATGTCCCATCGTTTTTTTTTTGAGAAGAGCGCGTGGGATGAACTTTTGGGTGTAATATGTACAGTACATTTTCGCGCACTGTAAAATGTTGGAAAAAATTGCACAATTGCTTTAAATTAATATTCAAATAAATTCCACTCCGGGGGCAGTGAGATAAAAGAGTGCGGAGTCTCTGTCCGTGGAGAATAGAGCTAAAATTGTGTGTGAATTTTTATTTTAAATGGTGCCACGAGATGTTTGCATAGCACACCGGAAAAGTGGCTGCGAAGCTGTATTTTTGGCCAGAAAAATATTCCTGTGGCTTTTTGTCCAACATACTCACAACACAATGATCTTTTTGTGTTAGTACTTTTGGCGTCACAGAGATGTTTCGCGGGCAGTTGTGAATATTCAACCCAAAGTCCGTAGAGTAGAGTTTGTAAAAGTTTATGTACGAGCTTTGCGGAGGCTCTTCGTGGTGTCCAGTTAATAAAATTCCAATATATTCTAATAATGGTCACGCAAAAAAAAAGTTTTACGAGTAAAAAAGAAGATTTTCAGAAGAATTCGTTTGAGGTAGTACGAAAAATCTGCTATAAACTTATTTTTTAAAGATCCACATTTTTTTCTAGTTTTTTTTTAATTCGGAGTTAAAATAAATGATCAATTATTCCAAAAATTTAATATAATTTTGGGCTTTTTTCTGAGTATTTGTCAACAAAATAGAACAAATCTACATAAAAAGAGCAACATTTCCTTGAACATCTCGAAATAATAAATTATACATGACAGTGAAAATAGGGCGAGAACGCTACATACTAAATTTAAACATGTAATAGTGGTCAATCGTAAATATATTAACCCTTTGGCGTCCATAAGAAACACTGAAACATTTAATCTTTTCATGACAATTTTGTTATTCTATGGATGCTCTTAGAAAACATTTTCCTAATCAGAACGTCTTCTTTAGTCTTATTTACTTCAATTAAGCGCATTTTTAACTTAAAAAAGGAGTAATTAAAGTCATTAAGATTCAGGAAAATATAATGTTACGCGTTTGGGTAATTTTTAAAGTCCTCAAAAGACATTTTTAAGTGCAAAAAAGACAGTTTTCTGAATCCTAAAAACTGTATTCCAATTTTCTCTAAACATTACTAAATTACGTATGACCCAAAGAACCTCAAAGGGATAAAATAAGTAAATATTACAAATAATAAAATCTAAAGCTAATAATTCTTGAATGATTTAATTCATTCTCTCCTTAGGTTTTAATACAATCTCAGCTCCTTTTGCGTCCGAATGAAACATTCTCTATTGAAATATACGTCAAATATTCAACGAAATACTTCTCAGCCGTTTTAGCCAAAATGTCTTACGAATTTCTTATTAAAAAAAGAAGAGATTACGAAAAAAGTTTTCACTAGTTTCAACATTTTGCACTAGGATCACATAGAAAAATTTCGGGAAAGATTTCCCTCTAAATGCAAAAATATGTGCGGCCATTGTTCATTTTGTCCGTTTAAATGTTTCAAAACATTCAGAATCATGCTTCGTAGCGACAAACTCTTCGACGAAACATTGTCACGAATGTTTTGAAACATTTTCTATCCTGTAAAATTCGTGTAAAACAGACTATCTCCGTAAGACATTTAAATTTTTTTTAATATAACATATTTTGTCATAATCTATGATTTGCCATTATCTTTGATTAGATCTCTCAAAAATTGTATTAAAAAATTAATATTTTTTAACTATTATTAAATGCTTTATTCAACCAATTTACCACATTTACACTGTCTGAATACTTATCCCACTTTTTTTGATTTCCAACGTTTTTTTCTGCTCCTCGCGACATCACTTTCACGCTGATATTTTGCAGATGCCATTACAAATCTAGTCCATGCAGTAGTATACCCATTTTTCCGAGATCTTTGAGGGGGGGACAGGAGATCCAAGAAATATTCCTATAATTAATTCCACTCTCTGTGGCGTCCCAGAAAGATGCACAAAACTGGGCGGTGGGCGAATTGGGTCGCACAATAGCCGCGTACCAAGTCAATTTGATAGCCAATGTGATGACTCGTGCAGATGATGTACAATAAATTCAATTAAATTTGTCATCGTGGGCTTCCTTCCTGTGTGCGCCGTACAAATCATTTCCGGCTTCCCATTTTTTTTATATCCGTATACGCGCATCTTCCGCACGACATCTATGGGCGGTTTTTTTTTCAAATAATTTCTCCGCCCCAAGATTGGTGTGTGTACCCCTCCGGAAGAGCAATTAAAATGGCTAATCCGGTTTTGGGGTTGGCAGTTTTTTTTATTAAATGCGCACCAGGTGCTCGCGAGAATTCAAAATGACACATATCAGGTTTGTTTTTCAGGCGAACAACCATCATAAGTGACATACAAATAGTTTTATTGCCACCCATATTTTCTTTTCACCTCAATTGTTTGTGTTTTTCAGTGATGAATCATTTGGCAACGATTCAGAAATGATTTAATGTTCCTTCTCTAGAGTAAAACATTAATTTAATTCACGCCGAGAAATCAAAGATTGTCAAAGGTTAATGGCGGTTTCACATTGGTGGCGTCCTGTCAAAATTTGGAGAGTTTCAAATCATTTTCCTGTCACATTTTTGCGGAATTTTTTCGCAAGAAATGAAAATAGGTCAATGAACTGAAATGTGAAATTTGAGATGGGATTTATGAATGAAAAATACGTCATTTAGTTTAATTTTAAAACTCTGTAGCGTCAGTTGACAACTAGCGCCATCTCTGAAAGAATACTTTTCATGCAAAAATTTCCAGGAATTAGATCCATTTATCCAACAAGCTAAAAAAAACTATCGTAAAGTACTTTAAGCTTTTCGACAATTTAAAATTATCTCTGTCATAACCCGATGTAATACATTCTGAAGAAGTATATAGTTATTTCAAGTTGTTCTCCTTGTGGTTGCCCACACCCTCAAGATGCGGAAATGACCCATCAATTGCTTCAATTGAGAACTGCACGAGGAACAAATAAATCCATTGACATTCCCCCTCACATATTGACTTTCTGTCCCGCTTTCAATTCCCCATTCCCGCCCATTTTTGCACATTTTATTACGTGAAAAAGTAGGAATTTTGTTGCGTGAAAATAAAGAGGAAAAGTGAAGAAATTCACATGGCTAAATCCTCAAAAGTATGCGAAAGAATTATTTATAGACAAAGTTCTCGTTTCTATGACCAAAAAGAACTTTCTCCCTCCACGTTTTATTGATTTCCGGAATGACACTTTGGGTGCTTTTCCAGCGTGAAAAAGAGGCAAAAGTTTGTCATTGGAAAAGGTCAGGAACCGCATAAATTATTTGTTTCCCTGATGGAGGCGCCGCTGTCACCGAGACGCTGAGCCAAGAAGTCTCAATTAGTGAACAAAATTTGATGTTGCTGAGTTAGATTGTTTTTGCTTTCATTTGGGAAAATTCCCAAAGCGAATGGGGAAAAGCTTTTTCTTTAAATTTATAGCATGAGATCTCATTAAAGTTTTACATTAGAAAAAACATATTGAAATGTTCTACGCTAGAATTTTAATGATTAAGGTTTTATTTTAGGTTTCAAAGCGCAGTAAAAATATCTAACGTTAGAAAAGGAATGTTAAATGTGGAGAAAATCAAACGTTAAAAAAAAACGATCAACGTTAGAAAACATTATAAATGTCAAACTATTAGATAGTTATGTCAAACTTTAAAGTATAAATGTCAAATTTTATACAGAAAACATCAAACGTTGATAAAATAAATGCCAAACCTAAGAATAGCACAAATTGTCAAAAATTGCTAGTTTTAAATCAATCACTGTCAATATGGTTTTCAAGAAAAAATCCCCTTGAATAGATTTCAGCTAAAAGTTCCTGAAATTCTACGTTTAGAATTTTTTCTTCTTCTTCTTTTTTACTCCTATCCGGGCCATACGTCATTTTGACATCTTCAAAGCCCACGTTAGAATATTTGACATAAGATTTTGACAATGTCAACCATTTAACCTCATAACCTCACATAATTTGAATTCAAAATCAACCGCCAAATGAAAAATACGTTGAAAATGGCAGAAATATGAAATTTGTGCGTCCGCATCAAAACAACAATATTAAAAATAAATTTTTGGCATATTTAATTGCGAAGCACAAAAGTGAGTGTTTATGACCTCAATCTGACATTAGAAGTGAATTTTGCACACGCTGAATTCCTCTCGTTGATTGTTTATCGAGAATTTCTCAAACGAGAAGCCATACATACATGTGCAATGGGTAACACGGAAAGCACACCACCGCACCTTCCTGTGTTTCCACTACAACATTCCGCGGAAAAGAGCAATTTATCGTGTTTTTGCATAAGAAATAGCTTTTTTTTTCCTGCGCACATCTAAAAATATCACCCAGAATTTTTGTTTCGTTCAAAATAGCCCAACAAGCGTCAAAGAGAATTTCTTTCCGGACAAAATGGCTTCGGCTCTGCAGACATTTCACCGCCAAATTGGCATCAATGAAAAGGGATAGTGAATCA
Source organism: Lutzomyia longipalpis (assembly GCF_024334085.1). NCBI lineage: Eukaryota > Metazoa > Arthropoda > Insecta > Diptera > Psychodidae > Lutzomyia > Lutzomyia longipalpis. The sequence continues at coordinate 20,494,321 of NC_074709.1, forward strand.
GAGAGTGAAAGTTGCCGAAAAAAAAATTATAAATGGGATTTGCATAATATTTCTCTGTGTGTCACATATTGGGGCTTTTTTTACGTTTAGCCTACTCTTTGTTATGCGTCTCGTCGTGATGGGTGTCGCGCATTTTAATTCAAACAAACACCCGGAACGGCAAATTAAACAGCACGTTCTATCGCATAGTTTCCACAATTTGCAAATTATACTTTTTTTTCTTCTTCCCCTCGTCTTCCATTCTATTTCCTTCATTGTGTGTACATTTTCCACCTCTTCGGCCAGAGCCAATAGAGAATCATCCATTAGGCATAGAGTCCAACAGCATGAGTGAGCCTATTAATATCTCCCCGAAGCAGCGGGTATTGGACTATTTCAATGCTTTTTTGCACTCTGAAGGCCACACACTCACTCTGGCAAAATGCATATGCGAAAAATATGCTGCGGGAAGAGTGACACACGGGGTTGAGCGAACGGAAGAATATGCATTTTGACGCTTCGTGGAAAAATACTTTTTATTACCTAGAAGTAGAACCAATGGAAATGCCAAGGCAGCTGTTGTAGTGAGGTTTTCATTTGAAGTATTTAAAAAAAATAACGTTTTTTTTAAATTTTGAATGTTATTTGACAGAAAATTTGAAAAGAGACATTATGTCAAAATTTAAATTAAAAATAAAGTTCTTATTAAACAAAAAAATTTATATTCGCAATATGTAATAATTTTATTATTTTAATTATTCACAATCAAACATTGAAAACATCGCAAATGAAATAAATGAATTTGAATTTGAATTGTCAGTTATTTGACAGAAAATATTACAAAATGGCAGACTATCTGTCAAATTTGAATTAAAATAGAGTTCTTACATCAATGAATTTATATCACCATCCATTATATTCAACTTCGAATGTGGAAATCATCGAAAATAAATTTATTTATGTGACAGTTAATTTTTATAAGCTGTCAAAATCCTCATGAGATAATTTTTTAAAGTTATTAATGTCACTAATTTTACTTTAAAAAAGTATTTTTTATAACTGATATCAATTCTCATAGAAGTTGTTAAAAAAAATTTTTGGATATAGTTCCAGGCTTGGATCTTCTACCTGACGCTTAGCCAATAGACAACCCATTAAATTCTATGTTTTTCCTTGTATCATTTAGTTTAGCTAGAATTCTGCCATTTATCAATTTTAAATTTTTAATAATTAATCATTCATAGGAGTGAATAACCGTCACATAAATACGTTATCACAATCACTATCAATGTAGTTAGAGTGTGATGACCTAGAGTGTCAAAAATTGCAAACTTGCCTTACTTGCACAGCTGATAAGATAAGAAGTGGAATCTATATAAAACTTTCTTTCTCTTCCACTTCCAGTTGACTTAGAACTCTTTTTTCCCCACATGCACCATCTATAAAAATTTCTATGAATGAGTTTAGTGACACTGCAATTGCAACTCTATCAGGAATATAACTTCCCCACTATTACAGTGACAAAAAAACATAGAGTGAATGTAAAATCCGAAGGCGATCGACTCTATTGGGAACTATACATAGGTGCGCGCGCGGGGTTCATTTGTGATGGTGCACGAGGGGAATGAAAGAAGCTTTTATCGCGATGATGATCGGCGGATTTCCACCCATTTCTGCAATTGGAAGGAATGTTCAGTCTGCTGCAGAAATCTCCTATTGCAAAATATGATCGCGCGAAATATAGTTATTCTTAAGCAATGGCGGAAGTTTTTTCCATATGATTGGGTTGTGCTGTTGCAATAAGCCCCCAAGTGGAATTTTTCTTGATCGCGCTTTTTTGGAGGTTAATTGATGATTCACGGATGTTTGTGGTACAACAAAAAGAATGATCGCGAGAATTTGTTCTTTCAGTCTGGGCGGAAGATCATTTGGGGAAGAAACACGGCGAAAAATATTTTATCGTGCAGACAAACCACAAATTCTGCCTTATATACACGCAAAAAAAGACGATCAACGATCGCGAAGATCGCGAATGAAGAGCAATTTTTGACTTTAATATGCTGGACGTCTAAGATGATGGTGGTTGTGTGTGTGCTGACCATAGTTTGGGAGCCCACGATCGCCACAGTAGTTGATGGCAATAAAAGAAACGCGCGATCTTCTCTCTTGCTTAAAAAACATAGAGTCTTCCTCAATAAACAACTTCCTTTGTTTCAAGATGGCCGTATGTCTGGCATTTTTTTTTGTTGTTTTGTTGTAAAACTTACTGGCACATTTTCCATGCGGAGACAAATCTGTCGTGATCGTGCACCTCTGTGTGGAGGGAAAACCCATTGGCATTTTGTCTTTTGCCACGAAAAATTCTCACAACTTTTGTGCAATTTTCGCGCGCTGCCTGTTTACATTCAATTCCGTTTTCAGCTTCACGTTCCATTTCATTGGTACTAATAGCGCCATCTCTGTCGCACCCATATCAATCCCAACGGTGCCGCCATGGTGTCCGACTAGTGCGGAAGATGGCAAAATTCGCGATCGTGTGTTGGAATTCTCCGTGCGATCGCTGTGTTGGGGCCGATTTTCGCATCCCAGAGAGATCGAATATATTTCGCCGACAAAATGCGCGAAATTTTTGCAACATTTCGCACACATACGCTGTGCTGCCATCTAGGCGCGCATGTGGTTGTGTTATGCTGCATCTATACCGTTTGCTTTTTGTCGTGACCTTCAGAATATGCGCAAAGACGATGTGTCGATGACCACTATGACGATCGCGGAGAGCGATATTTTTTCCTCAAACATCGCCACAGTTTTTTTTTCCCTCAAGCTCGCACCCGTGTAGGAAAAAAAAATCACCACTGATCTTCTTGTCGGGTTTTTTTTTCATACTCAGAGGCAGGATCATCGTTGTTTATTTGGGTGTTTTGGCTGTCTCGCGATCACACTGATGCAGGTTTTTCGGACAGCAGTGCGGAAAAAATTCCACTATCTAACTTTCAGTCTGTGGCAGAAAATGATCGTTTTACAAATATAGATCTTGAGATGATCATTTATGACTCAAACTAGATCAATTTATGTCTGTTGTGATACTTTATGTATTGTTTTTCTCACTTTTAACCTTTTCTGGCTTATTATGAAGATAAAGTGGTGAGAAATTCTTAAGGAAAAACTTTTCTAGAATTTTCTTAAATGCATATGGCGGAATGCCAAGCGTCAGTATTACATAACCTCAATTTCCGGTTTAAAAAACACAGAGAAAGAAACATAGAATGCGCAGATTTTTTTATTTTTAGATCTGATTGATGGGGAAAAATAATAAATTTTCTCATATTAACCTAAGAACAGTCATTTGTGACAATTTTCTACCCCTTTAGTATTTCTTAAAGCTTCCTCTAAACCTCATTTACTCAGATTCCTTCCAACCCTTTTCCGTATCTCTAATATATTGAAACTTCTTCGTCAAATCAAGCGTGATGAGGAGGAAAAAATCCAAATAACATTGGTCATGATTGTCACCATTATTCTATATGCCCCGCCCGTGGTTTTCGAGGGTTAAACTGCAACCCTCCTGACGAGGGGTGAGTGCGTGAGATGATGAAGAAAAATGGAAGAAAGAATTTGTTTCAATCCTACATGTGGGATCATCTGAAAATTCTCCATATTCTCGTTCTTTTGTCCTCTATAAGGAAAAAAACATATTTTTATCGGCCCCCTCAATGCCTTATTATGCACACGGACCATATCTTGAACCCGGCATTACCACACAATAATTAATCGCAAATCTCATTGGAGCGGAACTCTCAAGTGACCCCTCTGCACAAATATTGCCCACAATCGTTAATTTTTATTTTTGAAAAAAAAGTTGACTTATTTAAGAAGAATTTTCATAACAATTTCTCCTATCTCTCGGCGGTCCCCATTTTCTGTCACACACTGCAAATTTGCTGCTGCTCCCGAAGGTGTGATAAAAGCTCTTTTTTTACTCGCTACTTGCCATACATATTCGCGAGATATGGGAACTTGCAAGACGATGTGATTTAATTTTTTTCTCGGGCCACTTGCAGTGTCAGGCGATCTGTTTTTTTTTGTATTCACCCCAAGTCAGAGCAAATTTGAGGAGATCAGCAACGAAGTTCCGTAAATAGATTTTTTCCTCATACATTTTATTCGCTGTGTTATCGTTTCAAAATTCACTGTCTCTGCTAAATTTATCACCAAGTCATGTGAATAACATTCTCAATATTTAGTCCATGTGATTAAAAAATGCATGTGGATGTTTTTTTTCATTGCTTGTTGAAGTTTAATTAAAGTTCTCATGAGAATTTCTTGGATTAGAACTTAAATAATTAACTTTATAGAATTTTCCCGCTAGATGTCGTCATTGCAGTTGGGATCCTTTTTGAGACCTCTTGCGGAGGAATTTAAATCAAAATTTAAAAAAAAAGAGCATTTTGTGCTGAAACCGTTGAAATATTAATTCATATTCACAAAATTCAGACAAATCATTAAAATGAAATGAAAATTTCGCGATGAGAATAAACAATCAGGGTGTACGAGAGAGGCACACACAGAAAGAAAACGATATACGGAAATAGCAGCAGGAAATAAAAGAACACTTAAATGCCATCCAGACAGTTAGCTCTCTTTAGCACTGAGCACTCAGCACGGGATTGCGCTGTCCCGGACTCGGAGGGAGATGGACGGGAGGGAATAAAGCGCGGAAAATCAACTTCAAAGCCTGCAATCTTGTTTATTTCTTACCATTCTCCCATTCGCGCGATTCTTCCTTCTCGCGCATGCAACCCGCAGCATCCGCCATAGTAAAAGAGGAAGACTCTGTGAGCGCGAGGAATGGGTAAAAAAAATTGCATGAAGTTGAAAAAAAAGGGGGAACAGGATTTTGCAAGAAGGTTCTCTCGGAGTCTTCTTTACTCGGGTTTGACCTTCTACCGAGCGATCACCCTAGAAATCCACTGACACCAACTAATCGCGGGCGCTGCAGCTCCTCTCATGCACATCATTCCCGGCAACAAACACATCTCGCGCGCCATTCTATTTTCTCCGCGCACCATCCAATTGACAGACCCACAGCGTTCCCAAGCGCGTCTTTCCTTTTTTTTTAGCTTCTCCTTCTTAAACATTTATTTGTGTCCCAATGTGTCATTTTCTCTTTCTGCGGTGCAGAAAAAAAATCCCACATAAGCAGATGTAATTACCGGGAGTTTTTCTTGCATTTTATTCTCTGGGGTGCGTTTTGCGTGCTCATTTGCGAAGATTGAGATGACATTTTGGCGCTGGGGGGAACACTTGAGGCGAAGAAGGTTTTCTCTGAATTTCTGCGGGACTTCTTGGAAAATTTTGATCATTTGTTGTTCTTTTTATTAAATGAAAAGACGGAAAAGAGATTCCCCAAAAGAGGTCCAATGGCCGTTATAAAAGAATTTGAGATTGAGGTTAGGTTTTGGTAGCGTGGGTGGCGCTGCTTTCACTGACAAAGGTTAATACTTACTTCGTCAAGCTTTTAGTACTGTAGTTCTAAATTATTACCAAAGGCTTGCATCCTCTAGAAAAAATTATTTCTGGATCTGGACAATAACTTGAAATTAAAACAACGAAAATTTTCAAATACCGAAGAAATTCAACGACTGTGCTATGTAGATGGAGAGTTTTTGTAGCGCTTTCAGCAACGTTTCGGTTTATTTTAATTATTTATTAATTATATATTTGTAAACCAAAGCATTGCTGAAAGCGACAAAACGATCGTTTTATTGAATGGGCTGGTTCCCGAATTTCCGAAAGAGGGCGTGCGTATGTGAAGAACCACACAAAACAAAGACTGTGTACACAAATGTCGAGAATTCTCGCCCTGAGGGCGTATTACGTAACTCTTCGGCCCATAAGAACTGTACAGCTACCCAGCACTCTGAGAGTTACATAATACGCTCTCTGTTTTCCGTAAGGCGAACAGGGAATTCCTCCTTTTTAAAAACCGAGTTGCTCCGGACTATTCAAGGGCTGACATCGAAGTTTTAAGGCCAATGCTTCTGAGAGGAAATATTCCATCACGATTCGTAAATGGGAAAATCCGTTCAGAATTCATATTGCTTGACTTAGAAAAGACGGGCATTGCAGATATAGCCGAAAATTATTGCACGTGTAAGACCGTGGTGAATAAGCGGAACCTCCTGATGTCTAAACTTTGCGTTGTGTGTCTGTGGCAAAAGATCTTATCAGGAAGAGGTAGGGGAGTTTTACTGAGATTATTGAGGCAGAGCTAACAGAGCTACCAATCCTCTCAAAGAAGGATTTGGTGAAACTGTCAGGACCATTTCAACTCAAACAAGCAGAGTCCTATTACGCTGAGTGCGTATTATGTAACTCTCCGAGTGCTGGGTGGCCCATAAGAACTGTACACAGCTACCCAGCACTCGGAGAGTTGCATAATACGCCCTCAAATATATATTAAGATTTATTATTTATCATTTATTTAAAAACCGAAGCATCGCTGAAAGTGACAAAACGATCGTTTTATTGAATGTTTCCGAACAAACCAACTCAATTTTTAAGCACAATTAGAATAAAACTCCCTCAGGAATCGTTGTTTACTTCACGCTTTACCCAAGCAGTACAAGACTACTAATCCTGGATTATATAATTTGTCATTTCACTTTTATTTAACCCCCTAAACTATCTCAGTTGAAGCTCTTTAGATATAAATCGTGTTCTTTGATATGAAAATGAGATTGGGAACACGAGATTCCCTCAAAGCGGGAGGAACACGTGAAAATGTTTGTGTATCATCAAAATACGATACCAAATGCCATTTATGTGAGATTATCAGTTAGCAATGCCTGATAAAAATTCGCCAATTTGTCGTTCTTTTGTGCGATTTGCAACATGAAAATTAGCACCTGCCTCACCCACACCAAAGCCCTCTCTCTGGTCAAGCGTCTTCCTTCCAAGCAAAGTCTCAGTAAAGTGCATGAGACCATTTCTTTTTCACACTGTTGTTATGCAATCTGGAGGGCAATGTGTCTGTGTGAAAGCACTCGAAGAGTCCGTGCCACTTGGCACATTTCTACCCGGAAATACACACTCTCTTATCACACCAAAGCGAATTAATGCCGCGCGACTCTATCGTCGCTAATTGGCAGCCAAATTGGCAACCGCGGAGCAATGTGGGGGTGTTTGCCAACGTAGACTTGGGCAAAACGGAGATTGCACGGAGAGCAATGAGAGAATGTGGAGCACATTTCGATGCTTTATTTTTCTCAGAAAAATCACCCTTCCCCTTTTATCTCATATTTGTGGGGAGTTGTGTGTTTGCAAAAAAAAAGTTGCAGAGAAGCAAAGATGCGTGAAGAAATGCACGAAGGAAACCCGCGAGATTTGCACAAACACACAAACCCAGGGAGGAATAGAATGAAAAAGGAAGGAGGCAAAAATGAAGGTCAATCGCGCAGAATGGCTGTTTCCTGGTCATTGGCTGCAACCCGATGCTTCGCGACTGCAAATTCTGAGTTGCAGATGAGCACGACATGTTTTCTGTTGAATATCTCTATAAAGAATAGTTCTAAAAGGGGCTAAGCATAATCAATTTTGTGTGCATTCCGAGGCCACAAAACGCAATTGAGGTCATCTGAGTGTTTGTGACCCAATTTTCCGCTTTACCATAAGAGATTTCACAATGAGAGTTTTATCAGCTTATTTTATCTCCATGTGAAAATTTTCCGTCTTCAACGATTGCTTCAGATACGCACCTATGCTGTTCTAGAATCATATCATTTTCACATATAGCAAGATTTGAGAGGGGAATTTGGAATTCAAAATGATTAAGTGTTGAGTTTTAGGGAAGAAAGTTCGTAAAAAAGATTTCTTAGCAATGAGTCGCGAAGGAGTCGCCTAGTAGTCATGTAGAGTTACAAATCGTCTAGTCGTATGATTTTCTGTAATTCTACTTTTAATTATTAATTGAGAAAAATTGAAAAGTCGGAGATTAATGTTGCAAGCTATCAGTGTTATTTTAACCCTTTCGTGTTCTTAGAGTCATAAATAGACCCAAACGTTAAACATTTCATTTTCTCAAATTTTTATGAATTTAATTGTTTTTCCAAGCTAAAATTCATTAATTTCACGCAGAAGAGGTCAAAGAAAAACGTTTTTCCTGAGAAATGTTCTCTGAGATCATGAAATTAATATCACGATAAAAAGAGCACATGTTTCAATGTTTCTATGTTTCACGTGAGCGCGAAACATAGAGTCGTTCACCTCATTGTGAAACATTGCTTTATTCGATCTTTTCATCATGATATTCTTTGGATATTATCAGAGGATATTTCTCAGTTTAATTAAACGTCTTCCTTCACCAAATGATACAGATTCGAATAAATAGAATAGAATGTTTCACGTTTATATCAACCCCAATAGATGAGAATATATTAAAACAAAATCAACAAAAAGTCTCTAAAATGCGCAGGACCTTAAAATTAAATTATAAATCTTGATGGAGGCGCCTGGTAGTTGCCGAATAATTATGGAAATTCTAGGAAATCTCTCTTATTTCTATCAATCTCATCGAAACTTTCATCAAGATATCAACTAAGCCTAGCCAGTCAGACACGAAAAGAAATGCAAAATCAACAAATTAACCTTGAACTAAATATAGATATTTTTTTCCTAATCTACCTGGAAATTCTTTCGGGGTGACTTTCCATATTTCTTTTACTGGATTTTTCCAGTTCCTAAACACACCTGGCTCTAACTATCCAGACTAAGACAAATTGCACAGTGTGTACGTTTTTTTTTTATAACTTTGTTTATCAAGATCACATTGCCAAAACACGGTCTTGTGCTCTCTTATCAGTCTTCCCTCTTCCTGCTTATTTTTTTCTGTGTTCTCTTTGTAAAATTGACGTTGTATTTGTAGTCTCAAATATTTTCTTGGGGAATTCAATTAAAATTTCTCTCTTTTTCTAATCTTGCTATTAGGAAAAAAAAATTTGAAGAAACTGCGAAAATAGTGGCGCGATTAGGCGTGATTTTGTACAATGAAAAATTACAGAGATATTCTAAACAACTTGACCATCTGACATTAAGAAGAAAAGACGAAAAACCACAACAGGAAAGTCTAATTGGCTCCAATTTCTTGATAACCATTTCACTTTTCTATCGCAATTTCTTCTAACAAAAAAAAAGAAACAAACAAGGGAAGTTTTAAATTTTCATCCTGGCTCTTGATGAAGATGTCACGCTTCGTTCTAGGCTGCAGGAAAAGCGTTTTTCTAACCAGATTTAGGCAGTTTAGAAAAAAAAAAAACCAAACCCCATTTTTTGCCTCTAAACCCCAGAATCTATCAATTTAGACAATTTGCCGAATTGTTTTTCTTATGGGAAATACTATATAAAAGAAGAAGTAAAAAAAACCTTCGAGGCATCTCTCCTGACCCCCACGATGGAGATCCACATAATCACACACAGAGTATGGGGTCAAAGTCACATCAAGGTCCCGCGGGCCTGCCCCGCAAAAATTTCTCCGCGCACTTCCCCCGAAAAATTGGGAAGTGAAAATGAGTAAAAATTCACAAATCCGATAAGGTCGCGCTTTATGACTTTCGCGGGTCGCGCAGCAATGGAGGAAGCGCCAAATGAGGAGCAAATTGCATTTTAGCAAAAAGGCAAAACAAAAAATTAACGCGCGGCTTCATCTGTGTGCGAGACTTCCTCTTATCAATTTTCAGTAGCAAAGCAGCAGCCAGATTCCCCAAGGTCAGGAGAAGTGCTTTAGAAAGCACACCAACTGATAAAGAGCCCCTCCATTATCTCTCTTTTCTTTTCTTCCACCCAACTCTCACTTCCTTCTATGCGATGGACAAACTTTCAGAAGGAAAAGTTTTAAGAAAGAAAAATGAACTTTTACCCACTTTTGCAGTGTTTTGACGCATTTCTCAAGGAAGTGCCATTGATAATGAAATGTCGGTTAAAGTTTTAAGTTTTCCAGTTTGGTGTTTTATTTTCTTGGACGAGTTTTTTAAAAAAAAATACTTGAAGTTCTCAAGCATAGAATGAACTAAATTCCCTGAATCTAAACTTTATTTTTAAGTTTTATTTTAAAGAATTTTTAATTTGGCAAAAGGATTACAATTTTTTTTAAGAAAAGTTCTTCAAAAGCGTCATGTTAAGGACTTATATAAATCTATTGATTAGACTAAAGCATACGCAACTTCTGTTGAAAGTTCCTTTATTGGAAAGATATTTAGGAAATTAAAAAAAATCTTTTGTAAATTAAAAATACTTCAAGATCTTTTGATACCGGATTTAGATAAGTGTTTTGGTTTTACTATATGAAAAAAAATTTAAGGGAAATGGGAAATAATCTGATTAGATGGATAAAGATATCATTCGGGAATCTCTAAAATAAGTTTATTTACAACTTGGGAAAAACTGTAAAGTAGAAATTGGTAACAGACTGGTCTTTGCTATCTGATTTAGATAAGTTTTTTGGTTTTACCCAATAAACAATAGAAAATCTCTTTCCTTTTTAAAAACACTTTGAAGAGAATTAAAAACTAATTTAAAAAAATATATATTCCTTGGATAAATAAATATTTTGAACAGACTTGTATTTTTTGCTACCCGATTTGAATAAATTTCTTTTTATGTTCTACTCAATGATTAAGGAATAATTATGAGGAAAACCCCTTTTTCACTCAGGAATCTCTAAAAATATTTATTTAAAAATTTGGCCAATTTAGCAAATAAAATATGTAATTTAAAAAATAAAAATTATTTACAAATCTATATTTTTTGTCTGATTTGGATAAGTTTTTTTTTCAGTTTTACCCAATTAAGTAAAAATTCTCTTCAAAAATCTCTGGAAAGAAATAAAAGTTTTAGAAGGAAAAAATCTTTGATAAATAAAATTATTTACGGAACTATTTTTGTTACCCGATTTAGATAAGTTTCTCAACGATGCAATTAAGTAAAACAAAATCTTCATAAAAGTAATAATAATTTATTAAGAATATTTTTTTATCTCGGAAGTATTTTGTTGTCTTTAGATATATTTTTTAATTAACTTATTTAACGGTTTTACATAAAAAGACTTAAAAAAAAAGAAAAATGCAAGAGTTCATCCTTCAGATTTTTTATATCTTAAAAATATAAAAAAATAAACAATTTTTATAAAAAAAATATATTTTTATTAATTGCAGTGCCAGACAGTTACTACCTGCATTCGATGAATGGCAGCTATCCGCCATCGCACTTTCCCACACCCTCCCCAGCGCGGGTGGGTCCCCACCAGGCCCTCCATCCGCAGAGTGTGATCCAGGCGGCAACGTCGAGTGTGGGCGACGACATATCCTACATGCTGGAGCTGGGCTTCCAGCAGCGTAAGCTGAAGAAGCCGAAGAAGCCCCGCATTGAGATGGGTGTGAAGAGGAAGAGTCGCGAGGGGTCCACCACGTATCTCTGGGAATTCCTGCTGAAGCTCCTCCAGGATCGTGAGTACTGCCCGCGGTATATAAAGTGGACGAATCGCGAGAAGGGTGTGTTCAAGCTGGTTGACTCGAAGGCTGTGTCGCGACTGTGGGGCCTCCACAAGAATAAACCCGACATGAACTACGAGACCATGGGTAGGGCTCTGCGCTACTACTACCAGCGTGGCATTCTGGCCAAGGTGGATGGTCAGAGGCTCGTCTACCAGTTTGTTGATGTGCCGAAGGATATCGTTGAGATTGACTGCACGGGTGCGTAAGCCACACGCGCCCCCTTCCGCCAACACCTCCGGATTCCCCATGTATCCGGACAAGTTATCTCTCTTTTGCCCCCCAAATCTCTTTGTGAACAAACTCAAACAAAAAAAAAACAAAACCTTTATTTATTTTCTCATAGCCACTCAATGCGATATTCCTTCGCCACCATCTCACCTGTAAAAGGGAATTCTCTGTATTGAACCCACATTGAATCTTCTCATGAGGGAGGTTCGCAAAAATCACCTTTAAGTGTATAAAGATTATAAATTAATTTCTTTTTAATGAAAAAAACAACAACAAAGTGAAGAAACCCTATTTTTAAAGAAATAAGAAAAAAATTGAGATACAAAATAATTGATATAAAAATGAAATCATCTGTGCAATGAACCAAAATAGATGTAAAAAAATTAAAGTAAATTTATATTATTAATTAAAAAAAAAATTAGTCGTAAATGATCGTTAATTGTATAGATTTTAGATGAATGAAAGAACAAAATAGATAAGTAAGTTTTTTCACACACACACAATTCAAAATGAATGAATGATTAAAAAAAATGGCTAATATTTTAATGGCGGTTGAAAAAAAAACGATTTGACGAAAGTTTATGCTGATTTTGAAGAGAAATTTGACAAGTAGCGAAAGTAAATGTCATTCTCCGACATCTGTCAAAAAGTTAATGTCAAATTGTGACGTTTTATCTTCAATTGTCACTCTACTTCTGTCAAATTGACTAAATTCTCTTCATCGTCATCTAATTTTCGTTAAAAAAAAATTCTAGAAAAAAAGCGTGAAATGGAAAAAACGTTATGAAAGATTTGAAAAATCACTGTACAAAAAAAACAAATCACATTTATCCCACATTTTAATGCTAATGAATGACAAAAAGACATGGAAAAGGTAAAGAGAAAAATGGCGGAAAAAAAATCTTCTAAAAACGAAGGAAAATGTTAAGAAAATATTGAATTTTTCATTAAAACAAAAACAACCCCCGGCATCTCAACGAAAATTGAATAAAAAAATATAGCAAAAGGAATGTAGAAAAAATGTGTCAATGGTTTAAAAAAAAATGTCTCTTAGAAATAAAACTTAAAACAAAAAAGAAATCAAAGAAAATATCGAAAAAATTCACTTGTTGTGTAATTTTTGAATGTTGAGAGGAAAGTCTTTCCCTAATTTTAGGAGAAAAAAACGTAAGTAAAGGAAATAGATAAATGTTTCACCCTATGTTGATGTTGCCACTTTTACATAAAATAAAAGAGAAAAAATAGTGAAATAATTAATTTTTTTCCAGTGAATATAGCAAATAAAAAATCGTTTTGATAAAAGCCGTTTTTTGTAAAAGCAAAACATATTTATATTTGTTACATATTTTTCAAAGAAGAAAAAGTAAGCAAAAGTTGGAAAGAGATCGTTCTTAAGAGATACAAAAAGAAAATATTAAAAAAAAAAAGAATTGTGATTGATATAGAGTGTAAGAATTAAATAACAAAAAAAATAATGTGAGGAATTCTAACTGACTTTGGTACAAGGAGCAATAATTTAGAATTTTTATCGAATATTTTTTTTCTTCTTCATCGAGAAAACTTTTTTTTTCGGAATTTTCTGTTTGGAAATGCTGATGAAACGCCTTGAATTTGTGATGCGGGATTTTGATTGGGAAACTTTTAAAAATCGTGGATTTATTCTTCGATTTTCTGAGCAATGCTAAATAGAACAGAATCGTATGACTTTGGGGGGATATTTTCTGATTTATATATTTTTTAATTCATTTTGTCTTGGGGGAGATTATATGCGATCAAAATTGAAAATTTGAATTGATTTTTTATTGATTTTTTTTGGTTGATTTCTGGAATGTGTTTGTAAAAAGGGGAAAAAACTTTTATTTTCGAAATCTTGTAAAAATCTTGAGATTGCGATCTTTTGTCTAATATTTCTAGCAATTTTTTTAAATCAAATTAGACTAACTAAATTAAATATTTAAAGGTAAAAATCATTTAAAAATTTCTTTTACATTCAAATTTTTGAAATGCTATCTTTGTATAGAATATAAGATTGCAAGTTCTACAATAGAGATCGCGAGATCGCAAAATTTCAAACATTCAAACACAAAGATTGGCACCTCTATTCAACTCTTTATTAAAAAAAAATATACCTAACTATTTTTTATTTATTTTATTTCATTTTCTTTTGATAAACTATTGCTTTGTTCTTGATTTTCTTTCATAATTTTATTTAAAAATTTTTCATTAATTCTTTAATTAATATTCTTTGACTATTATGTATTAGATCTATTTTCTATACAAATGTTTCATTTTTCTTTTAAATATCTTTTACTAAAATTAATTTTCTTAAATCTATCAAAGAAATTTTAACGTTAAGATTTTTTAAAAATCTTTGAAATTGCGATCGCATATTTTTTACCCCAAAAACTTATTCAATAAACTTAAAAAAATATTTTTTTTTCTTTTAAATGTTTGTTTAACTGGACGGTGCTTTAAGTGAATTTTCTCGTGGGCCTCTGACTTGTGAATCAAGAAACGAAAACGGGACGAAAATTGAGTGAAAATAAGGGAAAATTAACTACGAAATGGAAATTTAAAAACAAATAAAGATCTTTTAGTGTCTATCTCTAACGGAAAATTGTATAGTTATTAAACATTTTGGCACTCACTTTAATTTTTCGGTCAATTATACTTTAACAAAAAAAAATAAAATATTTAAGATATTAAAACAATGAAAGCACAATTAGGCATGCAAATTCGAAAATATTGAATTCGAAAGTTTTTTTTTCAAGCAGTGTGTAAAGAAATATCGTAAATTAAAAATTTAATCATAAAAAATAATTAAAGAAATTAATCGTAAATTGAGTGTAATTGGAATAAGAATAAAAAAAAGAAAGAAGAATTTTTGAAAATGATAAATTTTTTACACAATTTTTTATGAAAATAGAAATTCAAAATGTATAGAAAATTTAGACAAAAAAAGGAAATCTTTCTGAGCAAGATTGTAGTGAAAAAAAAAACAGAAGATTAAGTAAAGTTGCTGTAAAAATTTTTGTGCTTCTTGAGGGATGATCTCAGATTTATTTTCCGATTTAAAAGGATCAAAGGAAGGATGTCTGTGTAAAATTTATTGCATTTTAGCTTTGAGATCCTCAATAAGCTTAAGGCGTCTAAATGAGAATGAGAAATTAAAAAAGAAAGATAGAAAAAAAACAGAATATTTGAGTACCTCATCGAGAACACTTGCTACAAAATAAAACTCAACAAAAAATATAGAAAATAGAATTATCTAAGAATTAAATCTGATTTTTTTTTCATTTGCATTTTTTGTACATTTTCTTGTGTTTTTTCCCCATGCCCATTGCTGTTTTAGAAAAGTAATTTAAATTTTAAATGAAAAAAAAAAAAAGAAATATAAAACATAATCTTCGGTTTGCGTCCAACGAATTTGTGATAAAGATTTAAAGAAGAAAAAACAAGCGAAAAAGTAAAGATAGAAAAACACAAAACATTTTTTTCATCAATTTTTTTTATTTCAATCTTTAATATAAAAAATCATAAATTGTTCTTTTTCTCAAATCTTTATAGAGCAACTTTTTACAAATTAAAAAAATAAAAATCATCATACACCGTTAAACTTCTTTTCTTTGGAATGAAAGATCATTAAAATAATAATAAAGAAAAAAACTTCTTTGGAAGTACATTTTTTTAAAGTTTATAAAATAAAAATTGAAAACTAGTGAAATTTTTTGCACATATAGGCAAATTTTTGGACAACTCGTGGACCTCAAAATATATTCGTAAAGAAAAAAATGTGAAATGAAAAACAAGAATTATAAAAATTACTTAAAAAATATTTCTAGACAACTAAAAATCACGAAAAAAAATCATTATTCAGTACTATTGGAACATAAAAATATACTCTTAAAAATATAAAATAAAAAAAAATATGTACAACTTTTTAAAACTGCCGAACAATTTATACACACAAAAGAATCTTTTTTACAAAATAAATAAACAAAAAATAGGAAATTTTTTGATAAAGAAATGCATCTTCCTGGTTTTACAACAACAACAACAAAAACTCTTCAATAAAATACGAGAAATATGTTTTTTGAATGAGACAAAAGAAAACAACAAAAATAAAACTATAATACAAATTGAAAATAGCCTTTCGATGTATGAGAAAAAAATAGAAATATTAAGAATAAAAAAATACAATTAAATCAAATATTTAATGTACTGTCATGCAAAAAAATGAAACATATTATTAAGAAAAAAAAACAAAACTTATTGAAGAATAGAAATTTTATTAAATTTAGATCAATTTCACAAAACAAAAAATATTCAAATTAAAGGAAAAAAAAACGAATCGTAAAAAATATTTGCATATTGGAGGGTGAAAATTTTTCTTATATAAATGTAACAAATATTTGAATATTTATACTTAAAAAAAATCTTAAAGATTGAAAGCAAAAAAAATGTGAAAGCGATATGGAAAAGACTTTTTAAAAATGAAAATTTTTACCACAAGACTCTTGAGATTGAAAATTAAAAAGAAAAAAGCTAAATTATGGGCAGTTTTTGAAAAAAAAAAGAGAAAAAATAAATTTAAAGAAATAGAAAATTACAGATTTTCTTTCAAAATTTCATCAAAAAATTAAACAGATTTCACAAGCAGCTACAAAAAGTTTTAAAAAGAAAATAAATAATAATTTTATGTTTCAAGCACGGGGTGATATTTTCAACTTTTTAATCAAAAAACCATGTGAAAACTTAAAAAAAAAACTCACTAAACATAAACGGAAATGGTGAAATGCGTTGAAGAAGAAGAAAAAAATGGATGATAAAATCAATTAAATTATAGTAATTAACAATCTTAAGAATTAGTGTTTGGAATTATTATTAAGAGTTTATATATAATTTGTACATAAAACAAGTGAGAGTATAAATGTAATTATTTTATTTTGTAATTTCCAAAAAAAAAAGCAAAGAAAAATTATCCTGAAATTTTTCAGAGAGCAACTTCTTTTTATGTTGTACATTATTCTTTCTTTTATAAAACCTTGTAAGGGACCCCCATTTTATGTTCATTTTCTCTTTTGTCCCTTTGGGATAGAAGAGAAATTTGCTGTAGTAAGTTATGTTTTATTTGTAAATTTTTGGTGAGAATAAAAATTGTACATTTTTAATTTCTATTTACTCCATTTTTTCTGTTAAATTATAAGAATAATGTAATTTCTTCTCTTATGTAATAATTATCAAAATAATATAGTTTTTATTGAGAAAAAAATCACGATTGTTGTTTTTATTTATGTTTATATTTGTATTGAAAAAAAGGACGCAGCGTTGAGGCGCCATTTTGTTTTCTCTGAGTGAGCTTAAAGTGGTTATCTTAAGAAAAAGTTACTTTTATGATTTTTAGAATAATGAAAATGGATATTAAAGACTATTAATAATTTATTAACCTTTGTGCTGCCATGAGAGGTAGGTGACTGACCCCAGATGGATCGGATTTTTGAGTGCAAATCTGGCGGTTAATATTCTAAGATGGCGTTCGAAGCAATTGCAAATGGCTGGATAAAAGACTCTTAAATTCACTGTTGTTCGCTACTTTAACAATTTCAGACATTTTGTTTCCTAAAACCCTCAAAACCTAACGAAACATTAACGCTAATGTTTCATACATCGAAGGAGATGAACTCGCGATATTTATTCTGTGGACGTTCTCAAAGGACATATTTACGTGAATTTCCTGATTGGAAATACAATAAAATTGAGGAAAAAAAATGTTTCGTCATCTTATGACCCAATGGACGTGAAAGGGTTAAAAATAAAATTGTGACGTTATTTTTTAAGTTTGTAAAGTTTTTGAACGATTCCTAACTTTTCCCAGCTTTATTCCTTTTTGATTCTCTTTGCATTTTGAGCGAAATCGCTTTTTTTATAAATCTTTTTCTAATTCGACCTTTAAAACACAAAAAAGATCTATCTATATAATAAAGAAAGGCCTGTTTGTTGGTAATCGTCGTTCCGACTTTTCTATACAAATCCACACCGTTTGTCCGATCGTGATGAAATTTGGTACAGAGGCTCCTTATATCAGGCGGTTTCGAGTGGCCGTATTCATTTCCCCCCCAAAGCCCCCATTCAGGTAGCCCCCATATAAAATTCATGCATTTTTTGCGAATTTTTGAATTTGGCGCCATTTTTGCTACTATTTCCTCAAGGGAAAATGAGATATCTGCATTTTACCGCTATCCGTCTCCCTCACACGTTCAGTTTTTCACAGTTTTCTTCGCGTTTTCCGCCGAATTTTCCGGGGAAATTGTGTTTTTTGTGACCAGGAAAACACTTTTGAATTTTTGGCATAAAAAATTCCAAAAGTCACGAAAATCCATTTCCGGGAAAAAAAGTGCGTGTAAAATCCCCAACCGTCAAAATTTCGAATTTTTAATTTCAACCGTCAAAATTTCCGCGGGCCCCAAATTCCACACGGAGGAGCTCCCCAAAGGCCCCGAAGCACCCGTAAGTGCCCCAGGAGCCAAAAAAATGCGTTTTGTGAGAAAAAAATTGGTGGAAAAACAAGAAAAACGCATTTTTGAAAAAGCAAGCAGAAAGTTCGTTAAAGTTCAAATTTTATTATTTGTACCATAAAATTCCCGCCAAAACCATTGAAAGGTTTAGAGGTACACCTAGCGCCATCTGCTCAATGTTTATCGCAACAAAACAAACATAACCACAATCTTCTCCAGAGAAGAAAAAAAGACTTCTTCATTATTTTTTTTTACCTTTTTCACAAAGTTCTCAAAGTTTTTCACGGGAAAATCTTGCAAATTCCCGACAAGGGGCCCTCCCACTGTGATTTGCATTGAATGTCTTGAGTGTATTTGTGCGAGAAAAGTGTTTTTGTGACATTTTAATTTTCTTTCTGGGGCGGAGTAGTGAATTCAGACGGGTTTGGAGGGGTAGTTGGGGGCACCAGGGGTGGCCTTCTGCATTCGACGGAAGTGTTTGTGTGGATAAAATGATGGACCCTGAGTGCGACAGGGTGAGTGTAAAGTCCTCAGACTCCGTCACAACGTCCGGAGAGTACGAAATTGTTCCGGAGGGGATGCTGTCGCCACAGACGTCTGGCCAGGTGGCCTCCTCACCCACCCTCAACATTGCCAACAATGGCGATATGCAGGATCTCGAGAAGAATCTCACGGAAGTCATTCATGAACTTGAGGAGAAAAAGACGGAGCCAGAAGGTAAACAAAACAAACAAACACAGTCCCTGTCAAATCCTTATCAGGGGCCTTCGCTTATCAATTTGTCGATATAACGGGGTCACGGTGACAGCTTCAATTTGGCTTTTCTTTACGACACTTGAGGGAATCTATAATTTTCGTTTGGGGGCTCATGGAGTGCTTCAATATCGTTGCAGCTGTCCGGGGACCGCGACCCTCGACGTCAGCGGGTAGTGGGCCTGCTGCGACGCTGGGTTTGCCCTCTCCGGAGGTGAACAAAGTGGGCCAATCGATTTTCTACGACTGCCTCGATTTGAGTCCAACGGCCGAGAAGCAGGACGACATGAAGCCCGAGCAGAACGACACGGAAGAAGACAGTGAGTCACGACCCATTGCTTTTCCTTCTTCCTGGATGTTCTCTCTATCTCTGTTGCTAATCATCCCAATACTTTACACAGCTTGTGGGGCACGAGGGGGAGGTTGTAGTGGGTGGGTGGGGTGCCGTGACCTCCACAAATTGCCAATTCAGACACTAAAAATGACTCACAAAAATCTCTCTTTATGCTTTCTGCTGTTTTTGGGAGCTTATCAATGCCAGATATTTTAGGGAATTGAAAATCAAATGTTCCTCTTATTCTCTTTGTTTTGTACTGACTGCATGGGATACTTTATTTATTTACATTTCTCATAAAACTCTTCGTCTAAAACATACGCATAGAGATAAAGACAGAGGAGTTTTGAAAGATTTAAGAGCTATAAGACGCTTTAAATGCTCTAAATTGAAGCTTTTTTTGGTTAATTTTTGTGATTTTTGTGCTGAAAAAAGGTTTTTTTTAATTTAGGGGAGACTGTTTCAAATTGAACAATGGCTAATGCAAAAGTTTCGATTTGGACCTATTCTCTCCCCTGAGTTTTCATGCATGAACAAGGGGTGTTTATCTGTCGAATATTTTGATTATTTTGCCGAATCTTCACGAATCCTCCGAATCTTAACGAAGAATCTGAATTACTTTGTTGAATAATCCGAATCTTAACGAAGAATCTAAATTTCCTCGATGAATAATCCGAATCTCAACGAAGAATCTGAATTTCCTCGATGAATCATCCGAATCTTAACGAAGAATCTGAATTTACTCGATGAATAATACGAATCTCAACGAAGAATCTAAATTTACTCGATGAATTATCCGAATCTCAACGAAGAATTTTGAATTTCCTCGATGAATAATCCGAATCTCAACGAAGAATCTGAATTTCCTCGATGAATAGGTAATCCGAATCTCAACGAAGAATTTTGAATTTCCTCGATGAATAATCCGAATCGGGGAAATCATCTTCTAGATGAAACCCGAATTTAATACAACAAATAGGAATCTTGACAAATAGCCTGAATTTCTTTGATGAATAATCCAACTTTGAACGAATAATCCGAATCTCGATGAATTATTCGATTCTTCTTTACGAATTTTTTAAATCTTGGCAAACAATCCGGATCTCGACAAAATCCGAATTTTGACAAATAATCGAACGAATAATCTGAATCTTAACTACTAATCAGAATCTTCTTCAAGAATAATATGAATCTTAACGAACAGTCTGAATTTCCTTGATGAATAATTCAAATCTTAACGAAGAATCTGAAATTCCTCGATGAATAATCTGAATTTCCTTGATGAATAATCGGAACCTTGACGAAGTCTGAATTTCCTCGATGAACAATCCGAATCTTAACGAAGAAGATGAAACCCAAATTTAATACAAAGAAAATATTCGGAATTTTGACGAATAGTCTAAATTTTCTCGGTGAATAATCTGACTTCGAATGAATAATCCGAGTTTCGACGAATAATCTAAACCTTGACGAACAATCCGAATCTCGACGAATAATCCAACTGTTCTTAACGAATAATCAGAATCTCAACGAATAATTCGATTCTTTTTTAAGAATAATCAGAATCTTACCGAATAATTCGATTCTTTTTGACGAATAATACGAATTTCGACGAATAATTCGATTCATTTTGACGAATAATAATCAAAGTCTTATCAAATAATCCGAATCTTGACGAAAAATCCGTAGATTTTCCCTCACAGATAAATACCCCTTGTGCATGAAATTCTTATATCCCCAAAAAAATTATCTGAATGGAAAATATTTTCTTTTCAGTGTCAGAAATCGATCAGGATTGCACAATCTTTTCGGGCGTCACGTATTTGGGGGCAGCCAATATAAATGCCCCCAAATCCGAGACGGAGATCCATCGGAATATGTCAGAGTTGAACAACATTTCCAATGCTGTGGGCTTGAAGGTGTCCGTGAGTATTCCAACGTGCTCTGAGGGTCTTGTTGTGCTGCACGATGCTAGCACAAATGCTCCTGTTGCCCACTACGAGGTCCACAGGATCCTCTTTTACGCTCGTGGCCCTTCGGGGACACCCGATCAGGCTTGTTTCGCCTTCACGTGGTCCCACGGGGAGTCTCAGGAGTCTGCTGTGTTCCAATGCCACGTTTTCCGGTGCCACATCCCCGAGGCCGTGAATCAGGTCAGCTCGTGCTTTGCAAAGGCTTTCGAGCGGTTTCCAGCAAGTATGTCGGGTAGTGTTACATCTGCCGTAGACAGCAGCATGATGGTGGGATCCGTTGTTAGTGATCTGTCAGGCAATGCCCTCAATGCGGCGGAATATGAGTTCATTGTGTCGCTGGAGATTCGCGAGAAGATGCCCAAGAACACGTACTGCGTCCCACGTGACAGGAATGGCTTCAAGTTGCGCTGCAACACAGACAAAGAGGTCCAGATCACCGTGAAGCAGACTCCGTCAGATGTGCTGCCATTGTTGACAATTGAACGCTGCTTTGGGGTTCTCCTGACTCCAGGGAAGCTTCGTCTACCGGCTGATATGCAGCTTCTGGATATGGCAACAATGGGCTATGCAGCCGTTGAGGGAGCTGCCCCAACGGCTGTACCTCCACCGTATCAAATAACAGCCGAATGGAAGGCAAGCGATAAGGCGTTTGAGCAGTTGAATCTCGAATCACAGCGCATGGAGATCACCGTGGCGGTTGATTTGGTCATGAAGGGTATCCAGGAACCCGTGAGGTTTGTCATTGAGACACCCGTAATCATTCAGTCGCAGAATGAGTTGAGATTCATTGAGAATTGGCTCAATAAGAAGTCAAGTCTCGTTCTTCGGTACTATTTGCAGCTTAAGAAGGTAAGAAGGGGTTAAAATATGTATATCAGATTAAGTCATGGAAAAAGAAGAAGAAATAGATTAACTTGGTTCTGACGTAGAAGAAGGGAATGAGCCAGTAAGGCTTTAATAGAAATAAAGATTTTTCTTATTTTTGTCACATTTCATCATCAAATTGTTGCTAAATATTGGATTAAACTCGTTACTAATTTCGGCTCTAGTTTCTTTAATCAGGCTTTAGAATTCTTGAATCAGGCTTAACTTTTCCTTTAATTAGGTTTACCGTCTTTTGTAAGGAAATTAAAGCTTTTCTAGCTCAAGTTTTCTTAAAGTAAATTAGTTTTAAAATTGTTTTGTAAGCCGACAAAAAATCGTCCTTTCAACAATTAAAATTGTGCGATTCCTACTAGTTTTTTAAGTCTAATTTTGTTCTTAGTTTATAGGTTTTAAGCCAAAATAAAATTTTATAAATAATTCTTAAATTTTTTAAGGTCAGGCTTTATGGTTTTGTATTAGATTCCGTCCTGATTTAGCCTTATCTAGTTCTGAATTAAGTTTTCTTAAATCAAACTTTGGTTTTTTTAAATTAGACCACAGTCCTAGATATCTGAATCTGGATCTGGACTGTGATTAGACCTGAGATCTCTTTTAATTGGACTTAAGGTTTCAGGCCAGGACTGTTTGAATGTCGGACTGATGTCTGGCTCAAAAAACATAAAAAAAACAAAAGAAGTTTTTAGGCCAAATTTAAGGTTTTAAAATCAAGTTTAAGTTTTTAAGGTTCAATGATTAGATTCAGTCTAATATAGCTCTCAGACTTAAGTTTCCTTTAACGGTACTTTTCGTTTTTTAGTTAGGCCTGAGATCTTTTTAAGCTAGACTTGAGTTTTTAGACCAAAATTCAGGTTTTAAAATCAGGTCTAAGTTTAAAGGTTTAATGATTATATTCATTTGTGATTTATTCTGTTATAGCCTAGGCTCAAGTTTTCTTTAACTAAAGTTTAGTTTTTTTTTTAAGTTAGACCTGAGATCTTTTTAAGCAGAATTTAAAATTATAGGTCAAAACTAGGTTTTTTAAATCAGGTTTAAGTTCTTAAAAGTTAGGCTAGATTAGATTTGTTCCGTATTTAGCCTGATCTTTAAAAAAATCTCATGACCGTCCAAAAATCTAAAGTTTTGCTTGAGAAACTTAGACCTAGATAAGGAAATTGGTCACGGTTTAAGAAACAAACTAAGCCTGAAGACTAACTAATGAAAATCTTTTTAGATCTTTAAGAAAAAACATTCAATTTGTCTTCTAAAAAGTAAACTTTTGACAACAAATAAATTCTTTTACAGAACGCTGAAGGAAACTGGGTGGTGGCCTCAATTGATCGTTCTGAGGAGATTGTTGAAGCAAATACTCAACCATCAATACTTCGCTTCAGTATTAATAATCTCTCAAAGATGGTTCGTTCCACGAGTGCGGTGTCTTTTGAGCAGGAAGACAGTCCAACGGACTACAGTTCAGATGGGGACGAGCCACTCCTGAGTGGGACTGGGGAGGTGTCAAAGGAATGTTCGAAGGATATTCTGGATGAATGGAAGCCAATCTTGCAGGAGTATGAGCGAACGGGACCGAGTAAACGTCCCAAATTGCTGGCTCCACTCGTGCGGATTGGCATTCCGGAAGCTCTGCGTGGGAAGTTGTGGCAGAAGTTGGCCAAAGTGGAGAATCACACGGAGCTGACGGAGAAGTATCGTCTGCTGATTACGATGGAGACAAAGTGTGAAGCTGTAATTCAGCGAGATATTCATCGAACCTACCCGGCGCATCGATTCTTCCGGGATTCCGGAGGTTTTGGTCAGGATGCCCTGTACAAGGTGTCCAAAGCGTACGCTGTGTATGACTCTGAAGTTGGCTACTGCCAAGGACTTAGCTACATTGCTGCTAGCTTACTTCTGCATGTAAGTATTAGGGGGCTCTTGTTGTCTCTTCTGAAGCTTTCTGAATTTCTTTGTCTTTGTTGCCACAGATGCCCGAAGAGGAGGCTTTCTGTGTCCTTGTGGCACTTATGTACAACTACGGGCTACGTGATCTGTATAAGCATGGCTTTGAAAGCCTCCGCCTGCGTCTGTATCAACTGAATCGACTCATTGAGGATCAACTTCCGCGTCTTCATGAGCACTTTGCCCAAATTGGCGTAGAGACTCACATGTTTGCCAGTCAGTGGTTCCTCACACTCTTCACAGCTCGCTTTCCACTGTACTTTGTCTACCACATTCTCGATGTTTTCCTCTTGGACGGGATGCCGATTCTCTTTCAGGTCGCCATGACGCTGCTCTCGGTGTACGAACAGGAACTCCGTCAGCTGGACTTTGAGGGAGTTCTCAAGTACATTCGCGTCACGCTGCCGAAGAAGTGTCGTACGGAGAATCAGGCGAAGAAACTCATGAAGACAGCGTGTGAGCGCAAAGTGAAGCGTCTCAAGCACTACGAGGAGGAATTTGCAGCGCAAAAGGAGCTGACGGAGCGTGAGGAACAGGAGACGCGTCAGTATGAGATGCGTTTCCACGAGGAGAGGAAGAAGCTCCAGAGTGAGATTGTGCAGATGCAGGAGAAGATCATGCAGCTGACGGAGCAGGCAAAAGTCAATGCGGGCATTGTGATGGACTACAAGCAGATCATTCAGCGGCAGGAGCAGCAGATTACGCGTCTGAGTGATCGGCTCGATGATATGACGCGGCAAATGGCGGATTGTGCGGTGTGCTCGGAGACACAGCCCAATTCACCCATAAGGAAGGTGCTCGGTGTGACGGGGAAGGCCCCAGAGATGCCGCTGGGGCCACTGGATCCACTCAATGTGGCTCTCCAGAGGATACGGGAGTTGGAATTGGAGTTGGCTCAGGCAAAGCTGGCACAAGTTGAGGCAGAATGCAAAAATCAGGTAAAAAAGTCTTCTTACAGTTAAAATCAATTTGAACAGGGGCGTAGTCAGGGAGGGGATTTTTGGGGGTCTAAACACCGCAAAAGTTTAGGCAGAAATTATACATAAAATAACCGAGAAAATTCAAATTTTTGAATAAACGTCAAACGTTAGAAAAAATAATCAAATTTTTCAAATGAAACGTTCGGAAAAGTAAAAAAAAAAGACTTTTTTCGATCGTAAGGAAAAACATTGAAACACAGTGAATTAATAATGTCAATCGTTAAAAAAAAGATTTTTGAATGTTAAAATTAATTGAAAAGCTAAAACAAACGTCAAAAGTTAAGAAAAGAAACGTGAAATGTGGGAATGAACGTCAAACGTAAGAAAAAAATAGTAGGTAAGTAAAAGTTTTCAAATAAAACGTCATAACGTAAAACGTTAAAAAAGAATTTATTGTGATTTTAGAAACTTCAAACGTGGGAAAAACAATATAGGAACGATATGTCAAATGTTGAAAAAAAATCTTCGAATGTTTGAATAAATTGATACGCTAGAATGAACGTCAAACGTAAAAAAAGAAATGTTTGAAGTTAGAATAAACGTTAAACGTTAGAAAGGAAACGTAAAATGTCAGAAAAACGTCAAACAATCAAATAAATGTCTAACGATAGAAATAGAATATCTACGGTTGGAAAAGAACCTTACAATGTTAAAAAAAATGAAATCTAAATTTTAGTAACGAAACTTCAATCGTTAGAATAAACGTCAAATGGAATTGACATTAACGTTAAAAATGTTTTTTTTATTCAATAGTTAAAAAGGAACTGAAAAACGTTTGAAAAGGCATGTTAAACATTAGTTCAAAAGTTTATCTTTGAAAAATAAATTACAAATGTTAAAAAAGTAACGTCGAACCTTAAAAAAAAACGTCAAACCTTAAAAATAAAACGTCAAAGATAAGAAAAGAAACATAAAATTAAGAAATAAACGTTAAATGATAGAATAGAATTGTCAAACATTTAAAAATAAATGTCAAATGTTAGAAAAGAAACATCAAATGTCAAACGTTAGAAAATGAAATGTCAAAGGTAAAAATAAACGTCAAACATAAAAATTAGGTTGAAGCTTTTAAAATTCATGTCAAGCGTTAAAGTAAACAATGAATTACAATTCTAACGTTAAAATGTCAAACGTTAGAGAAAAAACGTCAAAATGCAATTTCTAACGTTAGAATTGTAATAACGAAAAAATTGCAATTCAAATTATCATTAAATCTTTCTTAATCTTCCTTCATAAACGTAGACTTTTAAAGCTTATTGTAAACAAATTTTTAGTCTTTTTAGCCCCTTTTAAATTAAAAAAAAAAATAGACAAACTACCCCTGAATAAAAGATATCTGGATACGGCCCTGAACTGCTCTGAATTTGAATTAAGCTGAAAATTAATTTCTTTTACGCCTAATTCGGTTATTTTCTCAGGATCTGAAGCACCAACTGAACACAACTGTAACAGATATTCAGACAAATAGAAGCAACTGGCATCCGTGGCTGTCGAAAACCCTCAATTCCATCCAAGAAAAGGTCACGACGCGCAACAATTTGCCAACATTTCAGTCCTACACTAGTCCAGCGGACGCAATTCCCGCAGCAGCAGCAGCGGTGAGATGTTCTTCCCTGCGCGTTGCCAGTCGAAAGAATTTCTTAATTAATTCGAATTTGTCTTGAACAGGTGAAGACTCGCGAGGGGGCCCCAAAGATGGTGAAGGTAGCCACAAATCAGCAGCAGCGTAGTAGCTTGAGGAAGAGTATTGACCTATCGCCAAAGCATCCATCGACAGATTCCGCAGACGCCACCCCCGTTGGTTGGGGTGATGTGAAATAGCAACAAGATGATCCATCCCTGACGAGGAGTGTGTCATTCTCGTGATCTGGCGTCGTTGCATCACACACACCAAGGAGCTACAAAATCCCATTTCGCCAGACCAAAGACGAGGAGAGATTTTTCAATGATTTCTGCAGTATTTCTTTATTCTAAAAAAAAAAACAAATTCATTCGCTTTGTGATGAATTCCAATTTTACTAAAAACTAAAAAAAAAAGGGAATTCATTGTCCACATTTATATAGCTTTCAGTGGAGCTTCAGGGAAGGAGATTTGTTTGTGATAGCAAAGGGGGGATACGCAGAGAAAGAGAGGAGGACATGCGTTGATTAGGCCACCAAGAGGAGAGGCATTGAGGATTTTTTTGTACCGCACCTGTAGTCACGTGCTAGTTGAAAGAAACAAAAAGTTAAAAAAAAAAAAACGTAGATCTGTGCTTAGTGATTTGCATTTCATGGAATTTATTCCACATTTTTTCACACAATTTTCCTACACACAGCATAAAATAATAAAATGAGAAAAATAGCCAAAAACGTAAAATGCATTTACGTAAAAGGAGTTTAATATAAAATATATACATATTATATTTAAAACAAGGATATTATTCCAATTTTTATGCCATAACTCTTACATTTTATTAGAATTTATCATGAAAAAAAAACCCTAAATATATACACTGATGAATTAAATTGTTTTTTATTTTTTAATTGTTTTTTTTTCAAGTTATTTATGAATTTTTTTTGTCTACTTTTGAATTTGGCGCCCAAAATGTAGTTCCAAAAACAACCACTACCCTTATTTTGGCACTGATGGTTGAAGAGAAAAGAAGACAAATACATTTCACTTCTTTTCATCTCCCTTCCACATTCACTATTTCGCAATTTTCTCGCGTTTTCCACCGAATTTTCCGACCGGAAGTCGTTTTTTGCAATTAGGAAGCGACACCGCGTCGATTGCCATCAAAAATTTCAAAAGTTCATAAAAAAATAATTCCGGGGAAAAAAAGTCGTGTAAAAAGACAAAAACGAAAACTGCCGGCGGCTTTTCCCCCCAAAATTCGCTCCCAGAAAACCCCCTCCGAAAACCCCAAAACTCCCCGGGACAGGTGCAGGGGGCCTCAAAGGAGCTCCCTGCGACAGGAAAATCCGGAAAATTGCACCAGAGCGGAGAAAATTGACTTTAAACACCGCCGCCAAATTGCTTCGGCGTTGTAGACAAAATTTTGTGGCGGCAATAAAGAAATCTTGCGAATTTCGCCCCCATATTTTTACAGTCGTTTCCCGGGGGCCCTCTAAGCCTTCCCAGTGTGCGCTGAAGCCCCAAAAATGCGTTTTTCCTGGAAAAACAAATATTTTAAAGTTTTCCCGCACAAATTCCCCGCGTTTGATTGATGAAATTTTGGCGCTGCAGTCGATGCAATGTGTTGTCATTTCTGACGTCCAGCCTTGACAATTTTAAAAAGAAAAAGAAGAAGGTGTCATTTTTCTTCATCAGCGGAGGCTTTGCCGTCAGTTTCGAGTTGAAAAGCGCAGCGCGAGGTTGCAAAATAAATAAATCCCCAAATTAAACAACCACAATATTGCCAAGAAAGGAAGTGATTCATTGAAACAAGTGTGCGATTGGCAGGGAAGAAAAGGAGGCATTGAGGCAAAAGGACTTCCGGTGGTCACTTTTTTTGACATGTTTTGTGCGTTTCGCCACAGCACCACTTGAGGGCGACACAAACACAAGCATTTTTTCCATCCACAAAAAAACGTGGTGGGGGCGCTACTTCCTGGCCACTCTGGCCCCATGTGATCTTGCCGTGTGAAGAGTAAAAGAGAGTAACAAAATCCAAGATTCTCGTGAGTAGTGCTCGCCAGCGAGACGCACGAAGGCAGGGGAGGGAGTTTTTGTGAAATAAGTGTTGAAGGAAAAGCAGGAAAAATTATCCCCGTAAGGTACGACCCGTTCGACGAGGACTATAGCATGGCTGATCTTTTTGAATTCGAGCTCCACGAGGATGAGCGGAACAACAAAGAGGCCTGCTGCGAGTCCGACGACGACATCATCGAGATTGATGACGTAAGTGCGAGGGAAAAACACGCGCCCGATACGAGCGCGCCGCCATTCCGTGGCACCCCCATGGGTCCCATTGTTTACCTCATCATGTCATTAGAGTGTAAACAATGATGCCCTGCATGCGTGGGGGATGATACGCGATGAATGGTGATGCCCATATGGATGGTGGATACAGTGATTGCCTCGTTCAAAGAATATTTTGTTTTTGTAGTGTGTTCTTATTACGTACAAATTGTGTTGTTTTTTTAGTCCGGAAATGTTCTGATCATTTTACAAGGTGTTGTGGCTTTTGCGACAAATTGATTTTTTGTCCAATAAGAGAAATTCTGTAAAGGGATAGACGATATATAGTTTTCCAAAACAAGTAGTTATCCAAATTATCACAAAATCTAATTTTTTTGTTGGTCTTACAACGAATTACAATTGAGAATTTCAATAAAATGGGCTATTCAGGCATTTATGTCCAGTAGAAATATGATTGAGCCAATAAATGATCATTTATAATGTAGTCAATCAAATTGATCAATTATTGACCAAATATTGCTCAATAATTGTTTCTCATTCGCTTTGATGTTTCACAGCAGAAAACACATCGTAGAAACATTATCGTGAATGTTTTGAAACATTTAGAAGGAAGAAATGGGCTACGGGCATATTTGTGCCCTTTCGCATTCTTTGTGTCATACGTAGACCCAAACGTGAAACATTTTATTTTTCGCAATTTTTTTATGAATTTAAATTGTTTCTCAAATTTATAAATACATCAAAATTACACAAAAGAGAGTAAAGAACACGTTCCAGCAGAGAAAAGTTTTATGAATGCATCCACAGAAGAAATAAATTGATAGAAAAGAGCGCATGTTTCCTCCATGTTTCACGTGGACGCGAATGTGTTAATCTTTGACGACTTTTTTTCTATTTAATTCCAGTTTGAAATGGGAGTTTGCTTGACGATTTTTTGTTCTATTTTAATTCTCAAAAAATAATAACCTCCTTTAAAATCAAATCTCAGTCAATTATATTAACGCAATATTCATTGCAAGAAGGGCACCCACTGTATCCACAACAAAAATCATTGTGAAATTTCCCCAATTTATTAATTGAAACTCCAACAAACTTCTTTTCAAAGAATCAAATGTATTCTTGATATGCATTGTCTACATAAATTGCGTAAAAAATCTAGAAATAGTGCTCAAGCCTATAAAGTATGTATATAATTGTATTTTCCTTCAGATAGAAAGAGAGTGTGTTGTATTTTATCAATTTCCCCTGAAATCTCCAATCTATTCTTGGAATCGTGTCACAAAAACTTCCCATCTTGTTGAGCATTGTTTGCCCTGCAAAATTTTTTTTATGATTTCCCATTGAAAAAAAAAAAAGAATTTTCACAGATAAATTGGGTTTAGGTGGAAAAAAAATAGTGAGTCATGTCTAATGAATGCACCATACGGCAGGGAGGGTGGAATGCAAAGGGGGCAGCCACCCACAGAAGTGACGTCACGTCGCCCGCAGACGCCGTGGATGCCACAAACGAAGAAGAACGGCGGACTGTGGGTGGATGGGTATGGGTTTGGTGTTCTGTTCTGCTGGGGGAAAATGGCCGGTGTGTGTGCAAAACTGGCGCACCAATTTTAGTTACGACGGCGCCATGACGTCATCGTGTGGGAAGGTACGACGTCACATGCCTGTTGCGACATCCAAATGGAATTTTCTCGAGTGCACGATTGCAATCTGCATGCCATACTGTGTGAGAGAGAGATGGGGGAAAAATAAAAGAAGAATAATTTGGCGGCATTGCAATGTGAAATAGTTGCGAATAAAAATATCTCTACTTGGGCGCATATTTGTGGAGAAAATATTTGTCGTGTCTAGACGTGCTATTTGAGGACAAAAACTTAATTTGCGCTAATTTTGGAATTCATTTAGATAAAAGCCCCAAAAGCACTTTGTTGGTTGGTCACACTGCAAGTTCAGAAATTTCTTATCTTGTCTTTGGGGTTCGTTATCCGGTGTTGGGATCATCACTGGAAATGCGTTGGGAATTTCGAGGGGGGTTTTTTGTCGTCTGTCTGTTTGCACACAAGTGCAGAGAAATATTAGAAATCCTATAAAAGTGATGAATTTGCAAAATTATTAGATAAGAATCCATTACGGAGAAAGCCATGATTGTTGGCTTAATGGAAAATTATTTTTAAATAAAGCAAAAGATAGAATAAATGTAGATATAGAAAAAATAATTCTAACAAATAAAACTAAAATTTAAGAAATTATTTGCAAATTAAACTTTTAATTGTTCATTTTTATGAAAATGATAGCCGAGAGGTTCTAGTTGCGTGACCGAGGTTTAGGTGGCTTTGGTTCGAATCTCGTGGTGGTCAAATTAATAATTTCATGGTCTGTAATTTTTTTTAGAGTGCTTATTTTACATTCCTTCTAAAATCAAATTATTCTGTTTTTTTTTTGCATTTTGTACAGGTTAAATTTTTAAAATTTCTGTCTATTCGTTAATAAAATGGGATTTTAGTGATGAAACTTAAGAAATATTTATCTCAATGAAAATTTTCGGATGATTCGCAAAAACGAAATTAAAATATTCAAAATATTTTGCAAATTCATTTCTTATTTTAAAAGTCATGAAAATATTAAATTCTAGCATAAAAATGATTAAATTTAAGCCTGAAAAGTCCTTAATTCAAGTCATAAAAGTGCTGAAATCTAACTTAAAGAGTACCTACTTAAATTGATATCAAAAATGTACTTAATAACTTAAATAAACTAAATAAAAAAAACTAGCTTAAAAGTACTAAATTTAAGCCTGAACAGTGCTAAATTCTAGCTAAAAACAAATGTTTCGATTGAGGAGAAAAAGTTTAAAAAAGTACTTAAATTACTTACGAAAAAAAATTCTGATAGTTCACAAAGAAAAAATCAAAATAAAATACTCAAAAAGTTAAAGAATTTAATGTTAAAAAATCACATAATTTAAGATCTTTTCTTTTTCGTCTTTTAGTTGCATCTCTTTCTTTAAAAAAAATTGACCTCAAAAGAAAGTTAGAAATCGACATAAAAATGATTTAATTACAAACATTAATTACATTTTGAGGTTTTTCTATGTCACTGACCATGATTTATTTCTCAAAAACTCCCATTACTCTCGCACATCTTTTTGAGCATAAATATGACATCATGCAACATTGGCAAATTGTGAACTTCCTTTCGCAATTTCATCCACATGCGCCACCACGAGAATGCAATAAAAGTGCATAAAAGCCACATAGCATTACATATAAATTGCATATGGTGCACTTAAAAATCTCTCAAAGTGTACACGCGTTTGCGATAATAACCAAAATGTCGTAGAGGGCAGTAGGTACATGTACTGTACATATAAATAAAAAGAAAAAAATCAAGAAGTGCAATGAGTCAACGGAGAGACATTGCAAATTGCGTAATTGCAATAATGTGCATTTCATATCGCGGACTCTATTGAGAGGACGGATGGAGTGAAGTGCGAGAGGTCTCTGTGTGTTCCGTCTCATATTTTAGGTCAAATATCACGCATATTTATTATTTATTATTGTTTTGTCTTTCTGCATTCATTTGCCACGTGTTTCAACTTTGCGATATCATAAATTTTGCATTTTGTATGCGGCGATTGTGGTGTGTGTATGTTATAGTTTTGTACTCCGTCCATCCCTCCACACTTGCTCCATTCAGTTTACACACAACATTGCTGATGGAAAAATACACCACGCGCGAGAATACAAATTCAACGTGTATTGTATTGTGTTTATTCGCTCGTTGACATAGTAAATTTCTGTGTAAATAAATAAATTGATGAAAATATGCAAAAAAGCGCAAAGTGCCTGCATATGATTGGGGTTTGTTTTATTTGTATCTGCTGCGACTGATAAATGCTATTACTGTAGAATGTTTATCTACGCCATATGCAATGAGGGGAGGAATTTTCCCCCATAACTCCCCTTCTTGTTTGAAATTAAAATTGAACCAAAATAGGAATAATGCATTCAGTCGTCACATGATAGTTGCCATATTGGAAGAAAAAGTCTTCTCCTTATTTGCTGTAATCCTGTATTTGAAAGTCTGTGGCAATTTTAAATATTTCACCATATCAATTGCATAATGAAAAATGTCTAGTAGGGATGTCACGAGAACTAGGAAATTTTCTTGAAGTCTTCTACTAAAAATATTAGTTGTCTGGGATAGATAAGAAAACAATCTTAAGTTTGATTATTACTCAAACAGTTTTACGATATTTCTTGTTTACCTACTTACTTAACCGGCGTTACAGCTGATCTTATCAAGGATCCTCCGCTATCTGACTATCCCGCGCTGATCGGTCACTTATTGGTCCGAATTAAGTTTCTTAAGACAGGTTTAAAGTTAGTATGATCTAAACATTTGGAACTTAAATATGTATGATAATTTCGTTAAGCTTATCGAACCAGTCTAAAATCTTATAAATTTGGCCTAAATTTTTTAACCCTTTAACGTTTTTTGGGTCATACCCTGACCCAAAACGGAAATGATTTTTTAAGGATACTTCTAGTTAATATTTTTGGATGCTTTCTTCGCCAGTATAAAGCTAAAGGATCAACCTTTCAAGACATATTTTTTTGATTCGTCCAATAAATTCCTTTATAGTCGATTTTTTGCATCAAACTTGGGAAAAATTGGTCGATTTTCAGAACTTTGAAAATCAGTATTTTTTTCTATTTTATAATTTTCCGATAGTCTAAATCGACTTGAATCTTATAAATAGACTAAATAACAAGAAAAAATTGCTTTATGAGAACCTTGAAAGTTGAACCAATTTTCCAAAAAGCTTTTCCAAACTTTTTGGGTCAGCATATGACCCAATGGACGGGAAGGGATACAAAACGCGGAATGTTTGACAACTCATTTCCCATACATAAACAGTGCGATGAAGTGGCTGGATGAGCCACGATTTTCAGTGATTTGAGTGATTTCCTGGCCAGAATCTCTGGCCAGGATGTGTTCTGATGGAGGGATGGGTATCCTCCTTTAGTGTTGTGTTAAGTTTAATGCAATTTTGTGGTAAATAAGTGGTAAATTTAACGCAAAACCGTGACAAGGTGCGTGTTTACAGTGTGGAGAAGTGGCTGAATGGGCCCCGAATTTCAGATAATTGAGCGATTTCCTGGCCAGAATCTCTGGCTGGGATGTGTTCTGATGGAGGAATGGCTATCCCCCTTTACTGTTCTGTTAAGTTTTATCCAAGTATGTGGCAAATAAGTGATAAATTAACCATAAAATCGGGCAATGTGTGTGATTAGAGGAACCTTCACCTGGGATGACACTGAAAATCCTGACCAAACCACTTCTGGTCGGTTTGAATCTCATTGTAGTTCATCCCAGGGTGCTTCCGAGGCGTCTGGGGGGTAACATTACCGGCCACGGACACAGAGTGCTTCTTAATTGTGAATATCAAAAATCCGTGTTTTGTATCCCTTGCGGTCCATTGGGTCATATGCTGACCCAAAGCTTTTCCGGAAAATCCGTAAGTTGGAAAATTTTTTTTTCGACTGAAATTCATATAATTAGGCCCAAAGAGTTGGAAAATAGCAAAATTTCCAAAATCGGCCCAGCAGTTTAGGCGCGGACCTTAAAGGGTTAAACTAGGTCTGAGTTTTTTAGGCTATGCTTAAGTTTCTAAAACCGAGTTTAGGCTTCTTAAGCTTAACATGAGTTCTTTGGGCTGGGCTTAATTTATATAAGCCGGACTTAGTTTTTTTTTTAACTGGTTCTTAAGTTAAATCAAGCCGAATGCATTCTTGGATCATTCTTAAATATTTTTATGAGTAAAATGGCCAGTCGCATAATTGATCTAAAGACAGATCGTTTTAAAGTAAGTGAAGTTAGTAAAAATAACCTAAAGATGCATTCAGTATCAATTCAGTCTGATCTACCCTTAGAAGCCTGACTTTAAGAAACTTAGGGCAAAATTTGATTTATTTTGCTACGACTAACCGACATCAAGACTATGATCAAAGACATAAAATTCCTCAACTGTGATTCTCTCTTCGTCGAAGCCTCCTCCTTTGAAGGATCCATAAAAATTTGTCAAAGACCTCCATCTGTAATTTTCCAAACTGTTGAGAGGCACTCAAGAGAAGAAATAAAGTGCATGTTGTAAAGAAATTTACGAAAAGTACTTGTGAAGCACATTGTAAATAAGCTTACACTATGAAAGCTCCATAAGGCAACCTGCCAGAAAGTTCCCTGCAGTAGGGCCATATTTTGAGGGAGAGGAAGCTTATTCTTCACATTAAGTAAATCAGGAGCGTAGTGTTTATAAATCTGTCGCTATAATTTCATCCAAAACAACGCAATAATGTGTCTCATTCCTTATCGATTTGCTAAAGCTTCCAAATAAATAAAGAGTCCAGAAGGGGCTATTTTTTTTATCAAACTACGTTTAGTCATCAAAAGTACTTGATGGTGTTTTAGTAGAGGTTTATACCAAGAAATCAATTTAATGCGCACTGCATTTGTTCACAGCATACATACATACAGAGAGTTTAATTATATTTTTATGCAGAATTTCCGGAAGTGTGGAAAATGCGTCACAATTGTTTAAGTGGTGAAGACGCAAAGTGGTGTGCGGAGAGAAATAGAAGAGAAAACAATACAATGTTGTTTTCATTTCTTTTGAATTCTCAATGAATTTCTGTTGCATAATTTTACTTTCTTTAACTGTTTCCTATGCTCAGGTGGAGTTTTTTCTTCACTTGAGTGTAGTGAAGTCATTTAAATTGAAAGAATAAAATTTTCTGACATTTAATTAGTTTAAGAAAATTAATTTCATTGAAAAATTCAATATTTCGTAAAGGAAGTAGGTATAGAATATTTTGACAAGTTTGAATGAAAAAGTAAATATAAACTCTAAATACAATATAATGGATAGTTAAAGCTCTTTAATATTTTTTCACCCGGCAAAAAGTGCTTTTTCTTCAACCATAAATTGAATATTATTGTGAAATTACTAAATATTCCACCAAACATGAAACTGCGTCAATTGGTGACGTCAAGTAATTGTTGGAAGTGCTTCGGTGGAGGTTGATGGATGTTTTGGGTGTGTGGAGAATCTTTCAGCCACAATTGACACACGTTTTTGCTGCGGAAGATTTTCCTCAATTTTGTTGGACTTTAAACACGCGCAGTAAATCGTGCGAGATGAATGGAATTGTTTTTGATACGCAAAAGCTCTGAATATGTAGGATATTTAGCACCTCGTGTCGCCGGAGCTTTCACAGAGCTTTCGCACAAGCAGAAATTTTTGACATATAGCAAATATTTATTTTTTCATGAATGATTTGCATAATTCCCTTTAAAAAATGTTTTTTTTTTTCAAAGAAATTCATTCATTAATAAATCGAAGCCAAAACGTGAGAAAAGGGGGAATATTCCGTTTAATGCTTTCTTTTATTTTGAGCCAAATGGAATGTCTGGAAAGTTCTCTTCAATTGCGTTTTATTCTCCGTATGCTTTGTATGTTTCTTTAGTTTTTTTTTCGTCTTCCAACATAACGGTTTAGCAAATTCTTCGCAGACACATAATACATTTTATATGTTGCCGGTGTACGTATGTTGAGGTGTGAGAGAAAGATGGAAAAATTTCACTGAATGATCGCTTGTGGTGATTCGATGGAAAAACCCCCCAACAAGATTCATTGGGATTGAAAGTAAATAAAATGTGTAATTTGCTGTTGGGCAGCAAGCGAAAGAGAAGTTAAACAATAATATGTTTTGGGGGGTACATTAAAGTCAAGTTATTTCCCGCGCCAAACTCGTCTATCCAAATTACATTTTCGCAGTAAATAAAATTCGCAAAAATCCCACCCAGAAGCATTTTGAGAGTCTCTCGCAGCTCAAAGTGAAAGACGAAACGGCTGATGCGCAGAAGAAATGAAATAATAGAGGTTGAAGCCTAAAGAAAAAAAAAACGTGAAAGAAATGAGGATGTTTCGCCTAACGAAAATTGAACTTTGTCCCATTCTTCATGATGAAATTTTATTAAACTCTTTGAATACAATTGCAATCGTGTTTACATTGCAAATTGACATGGCGTAATGCAACCCTCCTTTTCCAAGAAAGAAAAAGAAGCAAATCGATGCGCGAGTGTTGTTTTACATCCGGTATGGATTTGCTGCTGAGGAAGCATTCCAAAGAATTCTTGTGTGACTTTGAATTGCAACCAAATTCCATTAAAGATTTTTTTGTCTTTTACTGAAGCTTGCTTTTTAATTAAAACTTTGGGTTATGCTCGTTATGCTTAACATTTAATAAAGATTTATTAGCTTTGGAGGCTTCGGAGTTTTGCATTGCAAGTTTGTTTTTCTTTTTAATTTAATTTAATATCCAAAGCATGAACAAAAAAATTTATGGCCCAACTTTCCAAAAATTTAATTTATAGCCCACTGAATAAGGTAACTTGAACCTATAACTCATTTTTAAGATTAAAAAGAAAAATTCTTGAATGATTTAGCTGAAGGGATTTTAAAATAATATCGTCTGGATCAGTAAATATAGAGTAGGGGAAACCGGGGTTAAAAAAGTCACTTAAGGCTTTAAATAAAGCTCAAAATATCATATTTCCCAAATAGATAAAGCGAAATGTTTAGCTCTTTACTTTAGGAAATTTACTGCTCTGTAACTCTTTCTCAGATCATTTTGTTCTATCTAGCTAGGAAATATAATATTTTAGGCTTTTTCCAAACCCTTAAGTGAGTTTATTAGCCCCGGTCTCCCTTAAAGTTTATCAGTGAGTCAGGATTAATTTCCTTTACAGTCAGGATCAAGTTATTTATATCAAATTCTAAGTTTTATCAGCTAGGCTTAAGGTTTTTAAAGACAAATTCATATATTTTTGAGCTATAATTAAGTTTCTTAGGGTCAGGCCTAAGTTTTCCTAAATCAAGAATAAGTTTTCTTAAATTGGGCTTAAGTTTTTAAGTCAGAAGTTAATTTTATGAGCTAAAATGGAGCTTTCAAGATTAGACTAAATATTTCTACGTAAGATTTAAGATTTTTGTTCTAGGCACAAGTTTTCTAGTTAGGATTTTATGAATTTCATTTTAATTACAAACTTTTTCCGGAATATTTCGATCTAAAAAAAATATCTAACTGATGTACAACTAGAAATACAACCAAAACCTATAACTTTGTGTTTTTTTTGCAATGAAAATGGGCACCAGAAAACCTCGAATATTGCTAATTTTAGCTTAGAACCTTCCAACTATCTGGTATCTTTCAAATATAATTAAAATTTAAACTTGTATGCAGGTAGCTTAAAGAGATCTATAAGTTCTGACGTATTCTATTATTGTTTTATGCATTCACGTAACAAACTTAAAGAAAACTTAATGTCGTCTCCACTATTGTCGCACATGGAGTATTAGTTTATTACGTAAAAACAGTCGATGCAAAAAGCCATATAGTAGAAAAATATCAAAATACAACCTTCCGGGAAATAGAGGAAAAAAAACAATTTAAACGTCACACTACTGCCCTTCTTGCAGCAAAAAAAAAAACAAGCTTCAATGTGAAAACAAAACCAAATGAAGGTGAAAAAATTGATTTTGCTACTTTTACTTTCGCTCTCTTGGGTGGGAATGTTCTCATAGTGATTTTATTTTTCATTTACATCACTTTTTTTCTGTGTCGATTTCACTGCTTATATATATTTTTGTGTGCAAGTATGATGAGAAAATTTCCATACAACAGACAACTTCCGCCTTTTTAGTTTTTTTTTCTTTACTTCTTACAATGTAATTCCACCAAAAGCCGAAGAAAATTAAAAAGAAACCAGAGTGAATTTGCAATTCGCAGTGTTGTGCTAATTTTGGTGCTGCACAGTCGCGGCAAAGTAATTAAAAATTACACATAGAGCTAGGTCTGAGTAAATAAATTGAAGGAAATATATTTTGAAAGTTTTTTAATTTTTTTTTTGGTAAAAGATTTGAGATTTTTAAAAACAGAAGGGGGTAAATGAGCAAGGGGTTAGGGTTTGAGTTCTTTAAAATTTTTAATCAAAGGGTATTTAGATGTTTTAATTCCCTAAAGCTCCTGGTAATTCCAGGCTGAAACTTTAAAAATTTAAAAAATAAAAAAAAGTTACTTCAAACATTAAAAAATCACACCTAAAATGGCAAATTTTGAATAAAAGTTAATAGTTAAAAAAAATTACAAACTTTTAAAAAATAACGTCAAAAGATAATCTTTTAGACGATTTAATAAAAAAAAAACTGTTAGAAAAATAATAAAAATAAAAATGAAAAGTTGAACGATAGAAATAAAATGTCAATCGTTATGAAGGAAAAGTCAAAGACTGGAAAAGAATCGTGTAACGTTAGAAAATAAATGTTAAAAGAAGAACGACAAACGTTCGGTTTTCCATGTTTTTACATGTCAAAAATTAGTATAAAAGTATTATGTTGAAAAATAAATTTCAAAAGTAACTTTACGTCTTAGAATAAACATCTAAAGTTGAAAAAAAGAGTCTTAGCTCAAAAACAACGTCTAAC
Organism: Lutzomyia longipalpis; assembly: GCF_024334085.1. Lineage (NCBI taxonomy): Eukaryota > Metazoa > Arthropoda > Insecta > Diptera > Psychodidae > Lutzomyia > Lutzomyia longipalpis. Next base: position 20,533,893 of record NC_074709.1, read on the forward strand.
GTTAAAAATGAAACGTCATTCGTTTGAAAAGAAAAAGAAGTATAAATTAATATTTAAAAAATCTTTTTTTTATAAATCCCCTAAAATTCTTCAAAAGCCTCTTCAATTCTATACAGAAAACGAAATAAAAATTAAGTTAAAGCAATAAATAACCAAATTGGTATAAATATTTGCAATTAGGAAAAACGATTTATCTTTTGTCATTTTAAGAACATGTAACTGTTAAATGGTTACATATACTTTTCATTTGCAATTAGCGAATGAGGAGAAAAAAATCCTCCATCCAATGAAAACAATTCAATTTGAGAATGTTTTATATCATCTTGACTCGTATATATGTATGTATTTCTCATTCCTCACATATTGGGTCAGGTGAGTCGCGACTTTGAATGAATGAAGCACTTTTTTCTCTCCTCATCAGAGATTATATGTATACTGTATATATATATAAATAAAATCGGTTTTGTTGCGCGCTTCAGTTGCATTGAGGAAAAATAAATAAACAAAAATATAACGAGCCAATGTTTTGTACCCAATACCGGAGGAGGAAAAACCTCGGCGTGCATAAAAGGGGAGTTTAAAAACAAACCATGCCGCATGGAAAACTGTTACGAATGCACATATGTTGCTACATACAGGCGCGCATATATAAAGCGAATAGACAAACGTAAAAGCGGCATGTAGAAAAAAAACCCAAACACATTCTCTAGTAATTCATAAAACTGAAATGGTGGAAGAGTTATGTATGTCCAAAGAAGTGGGTCACACACAACTTCACTATTACGCCAATTTGCTGCCAATTCCAATGTTTTCCACATTCTTTTCACCACTTTACTCACCGATTTCCTTTCCTCTTCACCAATTAGTATCAATACTATGTTTTTTAATTCTTCTTTTACCTTCAATCTCTTCCTCCTAAAAATAACTTTCCCTCCCTTCAGTCAAAACAACAAATTTTTTAAAGGTTTTTTTTTTAGATTTAATTTTTTTGTTCTCACATGCACTCAAATTGTTTTAATATTCAACATGATATTGAATGGAGGTAGTGGAAATAAAAAGTTTATCGTGCAATTTAAATATGCGGGGAATTCCGGAGATTTCACTGAATGACGCAAAAATCCATATGTATTGAGCCTGGTGCGGGGAGATGATAAGATCCAACAGTTTATGTGGCTTCCTAAATGTGATTTCTTCGTTCTCATTCCGTAAAACCTGTAGCCGGGTCCGGATCTGCTTCAAAGCAGCATTCTTTTGGGGCTTTTTTTTCTATTAATGCTAATTTGCCCTAAGGCTAGTTTTCGACTATTGTGGAATTTAGAAAATTTTCAAGTTTCACTTAAAATTTAAATTAAAAAGGAAAAACAAATTATTACTTGAGCTTGGTTTTATAACATTTGGTTATGGAATATTTTGTAGTGGCCGCCATTTTGGCACGCGTTGGTAGATTTTTCAATCCAACCAATTTCTCAATGATTTCAGCTTCAAATTAAGGGATTAAAAGAAGTAATACTTTAAGGAATTTGTTTTATTCTTTAAGATTTTACGTCTAAAATTTGTAAAACAAAATAGATTAAATAATAACTTTCTGGCGTCCTTTAATTTAATCTTTACACATTTGTTTACTCTATCGTATCATAGCGCCAACGGCTAAACTTTGTACTACAGCCTAGGTAACGCCACAAACCGCCATTGCTGCAATAAGTTTATGAGTTTAAAATAGTTAAACAATCAAAATTACAAAGAGAAAAACTACAAAAAACCTTCCATGCTCTTTAAAAAAAATGTCTTTGGAATACAATTCTGCAAAAATTGCCCCTCCTCTTTAGGATTTCTCACTGTGAATTTTTTTCTTTTGCAAATTATGTTTGTGTGTGCCAAAGTTATGGCTGTGAAAAGAATTACGCCAAAAAAGCGAATAAGGTGAGATTTTTGCACACATGAAAAGATGAAGAGAAAGAAGGAGAGAGAGAAAAAAAAGTGAATGGCACTTTCGTGAGAAAATGCGAATATTGGGGTCAATAGGAATGGAGATTTAATACATTTCGTTCCAACACATGATCGAATTTGGGGCCAATTGCGTGCAAATTGATAAAGGTTTTTATTTCGGGGTGTTTTGGTGTGTTTAATGGTGAAATGAACAAAGAAGAAGGTACGAGTGTGGTGTTGATAGTAAGTGCATGGATCAATTGATAGTAGATATATAAGTGAAAATTGTAGCAGCACACATACCATAGTCAGCTGTTTCGGAGGTTGGTACCTCCGAAAAAAAAGCAGGTATATAGGGCAGGCACGATAGCACGGAAGTTGTTGTATTATTATGTATACACACTGTGGAGCCTATCTAACTCCCACTTGGTGTGAATTTGCTTGTAATGTCGACTTGGTGTATGACATTTCAATGAAAATGGCCTTCAAGAGCAACAAGACAATCTCGTCGTCTATTCATGCTGTTACGACGAGAGAGAAATATATGGGACGTAGTTGGTGCATACAATTGCTTCAAAGTTTACCCATATTGTATAGACCAGAAGGTGCGGGAGCTTTTATTGCATAATACCACATACATATTATACCTTCAACCAAGTTTATTTTTGTTCCCCAACGCAGAAGGAAAAAGCTAGAGAGGGAGGGGAGATGAAGAATATGAGAAGAAAATTCTTACGGAAATCTCTATGTGGAAGAGAAAATCAATTGACATTGTCCCTGGATTGGCAGACAAATATCAATTTACTCCGGCTGTGGTGGAGCTAAATCAATATTGGACACGAGACATGATGATGAAGAGAGTATTTGGTGAAGCACAGAAAAAAAGGTGACTGGAGTAGCTCTGAAAGAGCAGGGACGGTGCGCGGGGCAGACAAGACCATGAGACTTGACGTCTTTGTGCGATTGAATAAGCAAAATGGACCCGGAAAATGTGGGGAAGACTACATGTAGAATGATCGCAGTACATACAAAAGCTATGAGAGAAAACATATCTTGTGTGTGCTCGTAAAAAAAAAAGCATCCGATGGTGTATGCTTAGACGGGGAGAGGATGTGGTTGTGAACTCAGCGTGACCTTGGTGTGATTATAAAATCGCGACAGTAGAAATGAATGTGATTACAGCCGCCAAATCTCCCACTCGCGACTCTTCAATCGCATGCCTTATCACGAATGATTCCACAGAGCAATCATGCATCACCTCGTATGCTAAATCACATTTAATGTAAACTCCACTCGTTCTCATTTTCGTGGAAATAAGAAAAGATTTTTTCCCACAAGAAAAACTCAAGATAACCGAGATTGTAAAAGCTTTGGTAAAAGGTCAGGATAAAAGGAGAGCAAAACGATTTAATGTAAGACAACTACGTGGCCATAACTTGTGTCTCAACTTGCTGAATTACAAAGATGACTTATGCGAAAATGTTTGCCTTTTATCTCATGCAAATTTATTGCTTATTGGAAAATTTTGCATCCTACAATCGGGTGTAGTGCAAAATGTGTGTAATTAAGCTGGCAATATGGTATTTAAGCAAAACCACCAGCTACCAAGGTCAATTAAACCCATGCAATCGACTATCTTACACAAGATTTAATGCGTTGGTGCAGTAGAACCTGTAGGACGGATGTACATCGATATATCTCCGCCATACCGGAAATTAGAGCAGAATTGTTGGTTTTTTTTTTCAAGTTGATTTTTCCACACATTTATTTTCATTCAAACTTGTACATTGCAGTCAATGCTCAAAATGTTTTAATTGTCGATTTGGGTAGTTATTTTAGGATTCAAATTGATATACAGTCTAATTCATAATATTGCCCTTACGTTGTTTTACCCTGAAAGCCCTCTACTATGCCTACTTCCTCAGTTAACAATAAAAACTGTACTGGTGAAACAGATTATGATTGAAATTCACAAAGTTCGTCTTAATCTATTTCTAAAGTCAGATTAAAGTTTTTATGCTGAGTTTAAGTAAAACTTTCAAAGCTTTAAGGATAAGTTAGACTAAATCAGAACTGAATGAATTTTTTGATAATATTACCAATTTTTATGTTCTTAGCCGAATAAAATATACGCCTGATCGTTTTCACGAAACGAGATTCAGTCTGACTTAATTTTGATACCTTAAATGTCTGTCTAGAAAATTTAGGTTTTACTTAAAAAAAAAACTTAAGTGGAAGTTTAAGAAAACTTAATCCTTTTATAAAAATTTAGACCTAGTTTCTAAATATTAGACCTTGCTTAAAAAACTTTAGCCTATCTTAAGCAACTTAGACCTAGTTTAAAAAAGGATTGAAGCCTACTTAAAAAAAAAACTTATCCCTTGTTAAAAAATCTAAGCCTATCTTTTACAATTTAGGCCTAGCTTTAAAATCTTAATCTTAGTTTAAAACCATTTAGGCCTACTTATAAAAACATGCCTAGTTTCAACAACTTAGACCTGGTTGAAAAAACTCAGCCTAGTTTGAATAAAAAGGTTTAGGTCTAGCCTGGAAAACTTAAGACAAGATAAGGAAATTTAAGCAAAACTTAGTATAGTGAATTCCCTCTTTTTAACTTTCTAATAAATAATTATATTATTGTCTAAAAACGAAAACAAGGAAGAGTATTTTTTGACATTATCTTAACAAACTCTTCCAATAAAGTTATGTTGCTGTGAAAATGGAACAATGTAGCTGTATGTGTGTTAAAGTAAAGCAATAGCCCCAAATATGCTGCAAATCAATCCTCACATCGACAGTAATGTTGTACAACACATAGCATCGTCGTTCGTCTTCCAAATCCGTGTCAAGCTCAAGTTCCTAGAAGTCGATTGCACAAAATGCATTTCATCTGGCATTTATTGATTCAACTGCCGATACACACACAGTGATGAGAGATTTCGTCTCAATGGTGTATGCGGTGCGGAGATTATGTTGCCACAAAATGTAAACAATTGTCTGTATTTTGATTTTGCAACTTTGGACAAAATGGCAATTATTGTGGAATTGCGAATCTGCGTGTGCGAAAAAGAAGGAGTGTGGAAAATAAAGGAGGACGTGGGAAATGTTACAAGTATATGTGAAGAGTGACCGCCAAAAAATTCACGCCAAGACCATTAGAGTGAGAGAGGAGTTTTCCTCATTTGCGAGAGAGACACGTAAAATTCTTCTTTTTGCAATGCAAAGACAATGATGGCGATCGCGGTGAAGCTGTATGACCTTGCGTAATGCGCGCAAACATGTAAGAGATGGGAGAAAGGAAGTGGAATTGAAAGTCAGTGTGGAAAAGTATTTGCAGCAGCAGCATACGCGGCTTGCAAATACCATGCATTACTTGCCAGCAGCACCAATTCACCTACTTGCGCGGCATGCGGCTTCAATGGCTGCTAAACTGTAAATGGTAAATGGTAACACGTCCTTGATTGAGAAATTGCTCCACTAGACTCTACTCTATACCACACGGGTGGAGGTAAGAAAAAGATTTTGTGAATTGGATTTTGTCTGCGTGATCGCAGAAGAGGGAGAAACAGGTTGAATTTTTATGCTTCAGATTCTTTTTTCATTACTATTTTACCCGAAAAAAAAACTAAAACTTATTTCACTTCTTTGCTGTTTCACCTAACCGTTATATCACACACAATTTGTACGTTTTACCTCTCACTCTCTCTATTGAGAAGGAAAAATCTTACATATTGTCTGTGTTTGTGTGTATGTTTAAGATCATTTGCAGCATCACGCTTTTATCTTTGAGAAGCAGGTGAAAAAAAAATGTTGGCACATTTGAAGAAGCGCGCGCAACAGTTTCTTATTTCATTTTGTATTCCATGCCAAGTTTCATTGAGTTTATAACTGAGAAATCTCATATACAGATTATAGTTGGAAGTTTCATAACTGCAGATTGATGTGGGCTGTTGAAGATGGAGAAGATAGAATTTAAATTGAGCCCCGTTTCCTTGTGGTGAGATTAACTTTCTCTGCATTTGATTTACAAAATATGATTTATTTGTAGCAGAATTGATTAGTTGTTTTATTGAAATTATATGTTTTTTACTGCTAAAAACGTTATTCATTAAAAAACAGACATCTATTTGAATTTCACAATAAATTCAAATCGATTTGAATGGGGTTAATTGGATCAAAGGGGTAAAAGAGATCAACTTTTGAGTCTTTGATGTTTTGTTAATAATCTGAGATTTTGAAGTTGTTAATTAGAATCAGACAGAAATCATCTTAATCTTTTGAGAATTAGAAGAACAATATTTTCTCAATATTTGATCAATTTTTGATCAAAAATTGATTGAGTGAAAATGGATTCAATATTGAGTCAATGTCAGAGGATTATTTTTTGAGTCATCTTTGACCTAAGATTGAAGAATTCGTGATCAATAATAGATCAATCGATTGACTGACTCAATAGATTCATCAATTATTGATCAATCTTTGATCAATATGATTGATTCATTAATAATTTAGCGCTTATTGGCTCAAACAAAATGTTTACTGGACAGTTTTCAAATAAAAATAAATCAACACAAAAAAAATGAAGAAACGTCCATAAAATAATACATAAAGCAAGAATTATTAACCTTGATTTCTTTGCAAATTCTTCCAAAGCTGTGAGGGGGAAGCGCGGTTATTTGTACACGGAGAACGTGTCGAAATTACAGCTGATGGAATTTTCGTTTGTTCTAAATCCGCCATATAATTCGGAACACACGACGCGCTTCTTTCTATATGGGATGATGGATTTTTTTTACGAGAGTTTGACGATCTATAATTTATTGACCACGACAGCCAAATGGTGTTGGGCAAAATGAAAATTGTATTGAGAATGAAAATGGGGATGTAATTGGTATAAAAGATTATCTTGGGACGCAGACAGAGCACGTTCAACTTTCTCAACGATTGCCAATTTGAATATTGACATTCGCACTCAACAGTCGCGCGAGAATACTAACCAATCTGATAATCAGATAGACAGTGATGAAGAGGATTAATTAGCAACTTTTTCATCCGGCTCTATAAATATTTATACACCCCACACACACTGGACATGACTTAATTTGCTTTTAGAACAAAGAATTTTACTGTTTTGGAATTTATTTTGTATGCATATTGGGCCAGAATGTTGGTGGGTTGAATTATAAATGTAAAATAACATAAATCAGCAGTATGAAGCATATGCTTCTTATCAAGGCTCCGAGGATAACTATCCTAAAAAGTTTTTTTTTTGCATAGAACATTGTCAGTTTAGGGTTAAAAATTCTTCGAATACATCGATAATATATGAAAATTTATACTAAAAATAAAATATTTAATCTATAAGCTGCAACTTGAGGTAAGAAAAGATAAGTAAAACACAGAATATGCAGCTCTTTGTCGCCCACTGAAGATAAAAGCTTATATTTACTATTCCATGACGTTGATGGCAATTTTTATGCAAACAACTGCATACGATTACACGTGGATGCAATAAAATATCAAGGAGTTTAAGAGGAAGAAAACAATAAATTTTCTTCGAAGACAGTATGTGCACATGCTGCTGATGGAAGTAAAATGCTGTGAATGTGAGAAGAATCAAAATCTACCTATATATGTATCATGAGCTATATTTAATTTGAAAGAAGGAGTCAATTGGCGCCAAATAAAATTCCTCACTTTGTGGAATTTATTGACGGTCTCGGTGGGATTTAATACACTTTTGTGCATCCAGTTCAAATAAGGATGAAGCCCCAATGGAGCATTTTGTGCCTCAATGGCAATTTATTATACATCTCCATATGGAGATGAAGAAGGAGAGGAAAAAAACGAATATCTTCTGTCTCGAGTAGCGCAGCAAATTTGTACGAAGGTAGGAAGCAAGAGATGGTGAAGTGAATGCGGAAAAAATGCTCAAAAATAATTGTGACTAAATGGTTAGGTATTCTGTGGTGTGTGATGCTTATTTGCAAAAAGAATCCACCAGACTGAGAGATTGTTTTATTGCTTTCAAAGAAAACTTGTAAATATTTCTCTCTGTCCGAAGGAATTTTTCACAGTTGCGCCATAATTCCAAATGGAGATTTGATGCTCATTTTCTTGGTGGAAAATTGTTCAACATGATTTTCCTTCTTGAAAAAAAAAGTATTTCAAGGTGAATCATTTTGTCGAAATATATCGGTTGGCATTGCATTCCTCACCAAATGGCTGATGTAACATTTAATTAGCAATTTATTGCAGTTTTTTTCCCTATTTCAGAAGACTCGCGCGTGGTTTGTTTTATATTTTGACTTTTCATTCAAAATATGGCTTCCAATATGGCTGATTTTCAACCCATAACCTCACTTTTGTGGCGTCCTTTGTGTACTAAAATAGAGTACTAAATCTCGTGTTTAAAATTTAACGTTTTTTTTTCCCCTCAAACTGCTTTCTTATAAACAAAGCCTTACCACGATAGAAAGTACAATGACACTTTAAAAAGAAAACATTTGGTGGATGCATTAATAGCTTGAAAAGTTCACACAGCATTTACCACAAAATTTTATTTATAAATCTATTAATAACTCACTGGAATTAATTTTAGATCGGCTATTAAGCGAGAATATTTATCACCCAATGTCTCACCATCAATTTCTCCTTGCTATAAATTTAAAATTGGCATTGGGGGTTTTTGCACTCTGGTGCTTGCATGTCTTTTTTGCGTTGAAATTGAAAATGTATTTTCTTTTTTGTCGTATTAGGTGTCTGGAGACGCGTCGTGTTTGATAGTTTTCAAACTATTTTGCTTGCTAAGTACTCGTTTTTGTCGTTGAGTAGTGCAAAATAAGAAGAGACAGGAATCATGAGGGGAAAAAGGAGGAAGAACAAATGGTGTGGTGTTTGTTTGAAAGTTGTCTAGTAGTTCTATAATTAAAGTCCACATTAGAATGAAATGCTGTAAATTTGTTCTTAGCGTGAGTTCAGAATACCGGAAAATTGAACTTATTGAGGACATAAATTGTAGACCTAGTAACGTTACTAAACCAACTAAGTCTGGCTTCTGGTCCTTAAACCAGGCTTAGGTTTTTAAGACAATTATTTTTAGCCTGATTTATCATTTATAAATTTAAACCCGATCTAAGCAACTAAAATTACATTAAAGAACATAGATCTAGATCCAAAAAAACTTAAGGCTAACCTTACAAAAATACCTAACTAACCTAACTTTAAAAAATAAAACCTGGCTCATGAAAACATAAAGAATTAGGCCTTGCTTACAAAACTTAAGCCTAACTTAAATATTATACCTGACTTAAGAAAACCTAGGTCTAACCTGAAACTTATACCTAATTAATAAAAACTTTAGGACAGCAGCCTGGTTTAAAGAAAACCAAATTTTCTCTAGTCGAAAGACCTTCAAAAAATTTAATAGAAAAACAGTAAAACAACACAACGTTAATCGAATTAAATCAGAAAATGTTATTCTTGAGCATTTCATAAAATTCTTATTGAATCTTATTGAGTGGGAGAGGCCAATGAATTAATTGGCATACATATGGTGAATTTTCTCATTCTGTGTACAATGCAAGACGGAAGAAAAGAAAAAGAGATGTTTGAGGAAAAATCCGAAGGAGAGAGTGTTGGATGATTGAAATGAATAGTGTGCAGAGTGATGAAAGAGAAGAGAGAGAGAAAGAAAAATAAACCAAAAAGCTAAAATAAATAAGTAAAAAATGAGAACAATTTCTCAGAAAACCTTGTCCTACTTTTTCATAACAATTTTACCTCTCACACTACAAATAGTTTCATTGAGCCCTGCATATGTATGCGTGTTGTGTTATGTTTCTTTTACATAAGCCAAATGCGCTCTAATGGTTATGCTGTTTTTTTTTAAACACATACTCTTCAGCCTCAAATTGAACCACCATTTTGGCTATGAGGGTGATTGGGAATTTTTGCCACCACGTTGCTTTTTTTTGGTTGGGAAAATGGGTACACAGGTTATATATCACGAAGGGTCTTTACGCAAATATTAGAGAAGGTGTACAGTACACGAAGTAAAAAAAAGCTCTGTTTTTTTTCTCTTTTAAATTTACTTTATTGTGTTTAGTGCAGTTTGTTAATGGAGAGTGTGAATAAAATTTGCATTATACAACCATGTGTCTGATGTCTAGACAACTCACACTCTCGCCGTACTTTGATGGGGAGCGGAGGAGCTTTAAGTAGCGGAGTGAAGCAAGAAGAATTGGTGAGACGAAATGGGTACAATGGGTGGGAGAGCACAGACATAGCAGTAGAGGCAATAAGAGTGAGATTGAATTGAGCAAAGTCGAATGAAATTCTCTGATATTGAGAACAAAGATGATGTGGTTTTTCTTGTCTATATGCTCCCAACGGAAAATCTAATTATTTTTCTCTCTTGGAAGGATGATGATAACAAAACCACTTTCTAATGCTTTTTGCAAGGGCAAGTGTCTCTATATTGAATGTATCTATGTATAGATTTTTGCGAGACAGACATTTTATCCCATTAAATTACAACTTAATAAAATTTCTTCGAATATTAAAGCAACATAGACAGCATAAACTGCTTGAGGAATTAATTCTTATTAAAGTTAGCACTATATGTGACTGCAAAAGATCCTAACAAGACTCAATCAATTAAACTAACTAACCCCTGGGTTTGAACTGCAGGAAATCACACAGGAAATTCAATTTATTGGTGTCTTTTTAATAAATTACTTATTTTTATTGAATTCTCTCCAAAGAAAAACATTCTTGAGACAAATTAAATTTTCTTTTTGTTCTAATTAGTGTAATTGGTTCACAAAAAAACTAAACTATGTAATATAATTTTTTATAGTTTATATAGTTACGTAAATCTGTTTCCATTTATTAAATTCCATAAACACTCGTCTGCTTGGAGAAAATAAAGGCTATAAAAAGTTATCTTGAAGTGAATTGTGATTTTTGATGTTTAAAAAAATGAAAAAAATACCTGTAGGCCACAGCGTTTGAGTGTTTAAACACTCTGGAAAATCAGGAAGTTGATGAAAAAAATTTCCAGAATAAAATTTGCATGAAGAAGTTTTAAAAAATGTGATTTTGAAACGTTAAAAAATTACAAAAAATTAAACGTTAAACCTTAATACTGTCAAAAATTAAAACAGATATGTCAAAAGCTGTAGAAAATCATCGAAAGTTGTAAAAAAAATCGTCAAAAGTTTGAACAAATTCTCAAAAGTCACAGATAAATGTCAAACGTTACAAACAAGACGTGAAACGTTAAAATTAAATCAACAATTAGAAGGGAAACGTCAAACATTACAAAAATGTCAAACGTTAAAAAAAAAGCTTCAACGTTTTTAAAAAAATCGTTCCTAACGACATATATTTGAATAAACGTCATTGATTAGAAGATTCATGTAAAATGTTGGAAAAAAATTTTAAACGTTCTAAACTGTCATAAAATATTCTTATTAATGTCAAACGTTAGAAAATAATTGTCAAACAGAATTGCTCAAGAAAAGTTAAAGTCTGCTCATTCAAATAAAATAGTTCTAAATCTCGATTCTTATATTAATTTTTTTTTCTTATGAAATTTTATGATTCTTTTAATAGGTATCAATTATTTTCTAGAAATAACTTAAATGATTTCAAAAACATTCAGAAAAAATTCTGCTGATTAGTTTGTCTACGTCTCTGTAATATTACTTCGTAAATATTTTAAATTATTTTCTTCGAATTATCACAAATGAATCACAGATTTCACTCTAAAAGCATTGGTTTTTAAAAGCTTTTTTGTAAGAAAACTTATATTTGAAGAATTTCCGCAAGAAAAAATTCTCGTGAAAAATTGTCAAAGATGTTGTAGTGTTGAATGCTATTTCCCTAAAAATCAGCTTAAAACCAAAAATAAATACAAGATTGCGATGAAGTCTCCTTCCAAAATAGTGCATTGAACTGAAAGGAAGTTCTATTTTCACATGAACTACTTTATATCCATGTCTGGGCGATGATCTCTCAAACAGTGAGGGGAAAAATGATCGCTTCACAAAACACTGCGTTCTATTTTTATCCACTGATCGTCATTTTTTTCCTCTTTAACGTGAATTTATCTTCAATTAGCAACTTGGGGGCAATTTCACAAAAATAGAGAAATTCTTCAATTTTCATTGTGGATGAGGAAGTAAATGTTCTTTTCTTTTTTGTTTTTTTGCAGGTCGATCTGGAGCCGGCAGTTAACATTGACATAAAGGCAGAAGCAGAGTGAGTACATATTAGATGTTTATTTTTCAACCCTTTGTGCCACCCCTGATATTCATCCAAGCGATTTTCATTGCAAATTCAGAGAAAATCGTTTCAGCTGAGATCAGGGTAAAGAAATGCTTTTCTCTCCATAACACCAGGTGCACTGTCAAAACGTGATGCATCTGTGAAACGGAAAGATACATTGAAAGAGATTTGATAAAAATGGAGGGTTTTTGTTGAGAATTTTCGGGTATATGACGCCTTCCTCTTTTTTTCTTTCTTTCTTTCAATAGACTGAGTGGATCAGAAATTTTGCAACTGTCCGAAGAGATGGTAAATCCAAAACGCATAAAACTAGGACCACAGGATTTTGAATTGAAAAAGGTCTTGGGCAAAGGTGGTTATGGCAAAGTTTTTCAGGTAAGAATATCTTTTTTTTTTGGCTCAATATTAGTCAAGCAAAAAATCTCTGATTGGACTAAAGAAAGGAATATTTTTTTGCTCTTTGTAGAAGAGGAAAAAAATTATATCTTCCTTCGTTTCCTTTTTTTCTTTCATTCCAAAAAATGCTCAAAAATTCATTTTGATGAGAATCTCATACGACAGGCAAAGAGAACACCATACGTAGGAGATGTTTGAGTATCACTCAGAATGCAAATTATTTTCGTCAATATTTATCTATGTGGTTTACAACTGGATTAGGTTGAGAGAGATTTCCTTGGGTCTTGCCAACACAATCATATGCCAACAAGTAAAATGCTTTAAAAGCAAAATAGGGCTATCTCAGTGTTTGCAATGGGATTTTACAGTGTGTGTCACATAAAAAAAAGTGAGAGTTTCATGTTAAAACTATCTTTAAGGGGATTTATATAATAAACTTTTATCTAAAAGTACATTTTCAATCATTTGGGATTTTCCATGGAAAGTTTTAACAGTGAAAATTCCCATGAGTTCTTGACAATGTAAATTCACCATTTATATTTAAACGCTGGGGCTTTTTCATTGGAAATTTATTAGAAAAGAAAGAATCACATCTCAAATACAGCAGAAGTATTCATTAGGTTGTTCTACGAATGGGAAGATTTTCTTATTTGTTCTGTTTGTAGGGGGCAAATATAATTAAAGGGAAGTGAAATGATTTTTATATTGCTGAAATTGTAGTAAATGAAATTAAAGATTCAATTCAGTAGCAATTATTCTGTTGTTTACTCTATGATTATGTAGATCATGTAATAATATCATATTTGTCGATCAGATTTTAGCTAAGACACAAACTACTTTACGACTGTACGATATACATACTTCAAAATTCATCTAATTTAAAGAAAGATAGATTGATAGAAAATATCATCTCTTGCAATCTCAATCTTGTGCTTCTAAGAAAGATTTTTTATCAAGTTTTATTGCAAAGAAATACAATTTATATTGATCGGATTTTTAGTCAGGACGCAAACTACTGTACGACATACTCAGAAAAAATGCATCCTATACGTGTAGAGATAAATTAATTGATTAAAAATATTGTTCCTTGCAATCTGGTATTTTTAAAAGGGATTTTATCAAGTTTTGTTGCAATTTAACCTGCTGGCCGCCAAGACCTTGGAGCTTCCTTAGAGCGCCAAGGTGGGGTCGTTGAACGACCCCAAGAAGGAAGTCGATTTTCTCATAAACTATAAAACCGGGAACTGTCGGGTCACTACCTTTAGACTCCTTATATAGTCCTCTTGCCCCTTGCATCACAAATTCGCCACCCGGAAACACGCAGAAGAAGATATTAGGGAAAAACATTTTTCACTCATTTTTCACACTTTCTTCGTGAGAAATTTGCCACGAAGTTGACCGCAACTCCTATTTTTTTTCACTACTTCCCCACATTCCCCTCACTTCCCGCACCGTGATAAATGGCAATATTTCTCGAATATTCTTTATTGTTTTGCACATTTATATGCTTCTAATTATGTTTTATGTTGTTTATGTTACTTATTCGCGATAATTCTGACACTGAGAAGGTAAAGTGAGAAAGTAAACACAACCCTTCAACCCCCTTCAACCATATGATTTATGATGTGACTAACTTCATTCTGAGAAATTTTCCGCAGCATGGCCGTTACACCAATTTTTGAATTCCCTTCTTCTACATTTTCCTTAATAACTTTTCTTGTGGTAGTCGGATTGAGCTGAAATTTTTACACAACCTCCTCAGATAACCAAGGAACTTATTTCCAAAAGATGGGAATGGTATCTTTTATATTTATTAAGTTATAGCACGAAATATAGGGCTGGGGTCGTTCAACGACCCCGCTTGGCGGCCTAGAGGTTAATATAACTATTGTTGGTCAGATTTTTAGCATAGACACACACTACTGTCCGACTGTACGACATAAAATGCCTTTTTAACTAAAATTTGTTAATATTTCTTGAAATTAAAAGAAAGTTCCTAAATTTTAAAATTATTATAATACTTTTTCAAAAAAAAACTTTTAAATGCAACAGCTATTCTGAATACCCCTGTGAAATAACTTTACCGGAGATTTTCTTGGAAATTTCATTCATAGAAGGATCTTTTTTGGCCTTTTATGACTCATTTTGTAAAGCAGCTGATATTTCTTTTTACTTTCTGTATTGCCTTTGAGCGGCTCAGCGTGATTTGTTCTTTGTAAAAGAAATTCTATTTTTCTGTTCTTTTTTTTTTTGCTTTTTTGGAATGAAAGAAGGAACATGTAAAAAATCTCCTAGAAAATCCTAGCAGAATTTCTAAAAGAAAATTCTCAAGAATTCTGCTTCCCAAAAACTAGGTATATAAAGAAAATGTGGAGTCACATAAAATTGTCGCATGATTAATTAGTGCGATAAAATGATGACTATTCAACACTTGTTCATGCCATATCAAATTGAATTTGACATTAATGTGGAATGAATAATTATTATATTTATTTCTTGTAAAAAAAAACCAAATTCGTAGGTGAAGAAAGTGAGTGGACCAAATGCAGATCGCTTTTTTGCCATGAAAGTCCTCAAGAAAGCCACAATTGTGCGAAATCAGAAAGACACTGCCCACACAAGAGCTGAGAGAAATATATTAGAGGCTGTCAAGGTTAGTTTGCCAACATTATTAAAATGCCAAAAAATTTGTGGAAAATCACAAATTCAGGCGTCTTCATTGAGATGAGTGAGCGAGAGAATGGTGTTTCACTTGGAAGAATATAAATGTAAATATTTAGAATGAAGAAGTTTGTACGTGATAAGATAACATGATTTTTTTCGCTATATACAAAATGGAGTCACTCCACTATCAGCAATTAATCAGTTTTCTATTTTTTTTTCTTTGAAACACTCTCGCTGACTTTTCTCAAAAAAAAAAAACATTTTTTTTTCTTAATAGCCGGTATTTGCAAGTTTGTGGAATTTTTTGATGACTATGCACATTGCGGAAGGAAAATCGAGGGGAGGGGGGAACTTTATCAAATTGCAACTGCATTTTGTAAGATGATTAAATTATTGCAACATTGCAGTGCAAAAGTCAATTTGAAATGTATTGACATGGTTACGATAAGATTTATTTATTGATTGGAACGTAATCATTGCGAATCAATCAAAATTCATGTGTCGATTTCATTTCACTGATAAAAATAAGCAAAGACACACACTACTGTACGATCAGGGTTGGCTTGATATTTTTTGTTATCAAAATTTTAAAAATATTTTTAGCTTTTCAGTTATGGAGCTTTCTTTTTAAATAATAAAACTTCTGAATGAATTCTTTTTCAAAATTTGATAATACTTTTTATTCTTTAGAATGTCGATAAATTTTGAAAGCCAAGACACACACTACTGTACGATCAGTAATGTCCTGCATGTTTCAATTTTTTTAAAAATGAGTTTAGCTCGCAAATTATGGAGCTTTCGTTTTAAATAATAAATCTTGATAAAACTATATCTTGATTGAAAATTGATGATGTATTGAAAATTTTAAAAGCATGTCGATAAGTTTTAAAAGCCAAGACACATACTACTGTACGATCAGTAACGTTTTGATATATTTTTATCAAGATAAAAAAATACTGATAATGTTTTAAGTTCCTAAACTAGTGATAATTCCATCTAAATAATAAACTTTCTGAATGTTAATTTAGTGAAAATTTTTGTAGCATGTCGATAAGTTTTTATAGTCAAGTCGCACACTACTGTACGACAGTCAACAAAATCTTTTCCATTGCAAATTTGCGAAAAGTTTTATTTACATAATCATGTAAATTAAACATGCTAAATTTTTCCATTGAAATTTGTGAATTTATTCCATTGTGAATTTTCCACCACCCCTTATCAATTCCAATGAATATATTTTTGGGTACCCAATGTGACACAACTTGCAAATTCATTGATGATAAACGGCTAACAATAGAACTGAGTGCGTGATAAGAAATCACCGCGAGAAAAAAAACTAATAAAACTTCTCAATGTGACTCTAATATATTTTCTTCTTCTATTTTCTCCCCTAATTTCAGCATCCATTTATAGTTGATTTAGTTTATGCTTTTCAAACATGCGGTAAATTATACTTAATCCTAGAATATTTAAGTGGTGGAGAGCTCTTTATGCATTTAGAAAGAGAAGGAATTTTTCTCGAAGACACAACATGGTAATTAAAATTGATTTTTTTTGTAATAAAAATGAAAAGAATGTTAATTAATTTTTTAAATTTATAGTTTCTACCTTTGTGAAATTATTTTGGCACTGGAGCATCTTCATGCGTTGGGGATCATCTATCGGGATTTGAAGCCTGAAAATATACTTCTGGATCAGGCTGGACACATCAAATTGACAGACTTTGGACTGTGTAAGGAGCATATTCAGGATGGAATTGTAACACATACATTCTGTGGGACAATTGAATACATGTAAGTCAAAAAAAATTGCTTAAATGTCTATTTTATTGTATTTTTAATTTTATGTTCAATATATGTATTTTTTTTAATTTTCTAATTTAAATGGTTGGTGTCTTTGCTAATAAAATTAGTTGATAACCCAAATTTTTTTTTATTAATTTCTTTAAAAAGATTTCTTTTTTTGTTGTTTTAAAGGAAAACTAATAATAATAGAAGAAAACGTGTCCTTTGTTTTATTGAAAAAAAAAATGTTTAAATTTTATAGCATTGCGTTTGTGTCTTGAATAATGTCGTTAAGTTCGTGGAATCGATAAATCC
This sequence comes from Lutzomyia longipalpis, assembly GCF_024334085.1. NCBI lineage: Eukaryota > Metazoa > Arthropoda > Insecta > Diptera > Psychodidae > Lutzomyia > Lutzomyia longipalpis. Next base: position 20,551,271 of record NC_074709.1, read on the forward strand.
TTTTTATTTCTGCAATAATAATAAAAAAAAAACATTCAAATAAAATGAATTTACACAGTTTGTGATTAAAATTCAATACCAAGAAATTATTGAATGTGTGAAAAACTTTTTTCTGCAGAAAAAAAAGTTCTATTGTGACACACGATTTTCCTCACGATGCATGCTTTTTCTCAGCCTTGCCATTGAAATGGAGTGCAAGATTTTAAGTACTCAGTAAACAAAACAAAGAGCAATAAAATAGTGTCGTAAAGTACTTGATGCAATTGAACCAATAAAAGCTTCATCGATATTTTGCAAAAGTTTTGCGCAAAGTACGCGCGCGTGTTCATATTTTGTTGATATTATTAATTTTCTCGTCTCATTTGCACACTTCACAAGTAAATGACTTTTAACACTCAAAATGCAGATGATTTTACGATGATCGTGTTAATTTTTCGCGCGGGGATTTCCTCTGTGGTTCGTATTTCTTTTTAAATTTAATAAATTAATAATTTATCGAAGCAAAATTACGTGTTGGGGGATTTTTTTTCATCAAAATTATAAACATAATATGAAATGGAGAAATTATGGCAAAACTGTTAGATCTCTGCACACAGTTATATTTTCATTTCAATTGGCTTTTAGTTTGAGAGAGAGATTTCTTCTTTTAATTGTTCTCACATCTCGTGTGTTTTCTTTTCACAGGGCACCTGAAATTCTGACGCGAAGTGGGCACGGAAAGGCCGTGGATTGGTGGTCATTGGGAGCTCTAATGTACGATATGTTGACTGGACTGGTGAGTATTGAAGGCGCATTAATTTACCAATTAATTAGAGAGAGTTTTTATGAATTTTTTCTTGCCCAAAAATAGCCACCCTTTACCGCAGAAAATCGCAAAAAGACTATCGAAACGATTCTCAAGGGGAAACTCAATCTACCCGGCTACCTCACATCAGAAGCGAGAGATTTAATTCGGAGACTTATGAAACGACAAGTGCCACAGCGATTGGGTGCTGGAATATCGGATGGTGCTGCTGTGAGGGCGCATCCTTTCTTCAAGCACGTCCAGTGGACAGATGTTATACATCGCAGACTGGAGCCCCCAATTAAACCCGTCTTGGTGAGTTTTAAAATCAAATTTTCTTTTCTTTTCATTCCTTTTCTTTTCTCAGTGCAAATGGGGCAAGTGGAAATTCATATAAAATCTTTAATTTTCATGTTAGTGGGACTGGGGTGAACTCAGGGATTTGGGAGGTTCAAACATGGCAGAATTGCGCGTTTAATTCTGAACTGAGATTTCATTTCCGACGCTCACCGGAGGAAAAGTAAAATTTTCCATTTCACCTTCAACATTTCACGTCGGCTTCACTTAATTATGGTTCAAACATCCTTATTTTTAGTGCTGAAAAAGCATGGTTTCACTTTTTTAGTACTTTTTTATTTGACTCCAATATAAATATTGTCACTAAATATTAGCGCAATATAAACTTTTCTTTGGATAAAGTACTAAAGTCAAGGCATCAATGTTTCAAACTATAAAAGACTCAAACTGAGAGGAAAAAGTACTAAATTACATAAAGTGATAAGAAAAAAATGCTAAGTTCATTCCAAAAAAGTACTGAATTCAATTAGTGTAGTATTAAATTTAAGCCACAAAAATCTAGTCAGTTTTTAAATCTAAAAGTTTCAGATTAAAGGAGCAAAAGCCAAAAAAGTACTAAATTCAGTTAAAAAGAGTACAAAACTCAATTAGAAATTGTACTAAATTTAACATTTGTTTGGTTCTTAATCTTGGAAAGACTCTCAGATTGAAAAAAAGTACTAAATTAAACATAAAAAGTACTAAATTCAATCAGAAAGAGTACTAAATTCCACATAAAAAGTACTAAATTGAAGCCAAACAAGGAGTATCGGTTTTCAGTTCTAAAAGACTCCGATTGAGTAGTAAAAGTTGTAAAAGTACTAAATTCATTCAGAAAAAAGTACTGAATTGAAACCAAAAATGACTGAATTCAACCTAAAAAAAAAAGTACAAAATTCAACTAGAAAAGTTACCGAATTAAACCACAGTCCAGCTGGACTGTGATTAAAGCAAAGCAGTACTAAATTGAAGAGCCTATAAATCTTAATTTTAGTATTTTTTTATCGCTTAATGTTCTTTTTAGAAATTTTAAGTTAAGTTGAAACACCTGGGATGTAGAAAATAATTTACGGTCCTGAAAATAAAAACAAAAGAATAAAAAGAAGATAAAAACATATTTCCTTAATAAAACCTGAGTACGCCCCTGCAGGGAGAAGAATCAAAGAATTATTATTCGTTTAATTTCCTATTTGTCAGTATGAATCTTAAATGTTAAATATTGGGCCTTATTCAGCGACCAAGAAACCTTTGAAATTCGCTTGAAATCTTGAAATTTCATTACAAAATTCAAAGATTTCAAGGATTTCTTGGTCGCTGAATTAGGCCCATTTTTTCTTAAGTATCAAAATATTTTAAATATTTTATTTCAAAATATTAAAGAAAATTTTTAAAATCATAAAAGAATTTATTTCACTGCCCAAACCCATCAGCAACATTCCCCATTGCCTTGTTGTACGTCCTAAAATCAAAATTATTTTGCTATTTAACTAATCATTTCTTGTTTTTTTTTCTTCTACCGCCCGTTGATGCAAAATTATTTGGCGCACCGAGTAGAATAGCGACGATGATGTGTCCCAGTTTGACACAAAATTCACCAGACAGATACCCATAGATTCGCCAGACGATGCCACACTCAGCGAAAGTGTTAATTTAATTTTCCAAGTGAGTGGTATGACGGATGCTCCTCCAAAAGCATCGCCGTGAATGTGCGCCTCTGAGAGTTTTTTTGTTTGAATGCAAAATTGAGGGCGAGGGAGGGTCTCTTCTTTTCCGCATCTTTTGAGAGTTTTTTTTTTCTTTTTTAATTAATATTTAAAAGAAAAAAATCGTTTGATGAGAAAAGGCAAAAGAAGAGGCAAACCCATTGATGATAAAATATGCGATGAATGGAAGAGAGCAAGATTTTCCTTTTTGGAAAAGAATCTTTTGTAAAAAGAATTTGTCTTTTATTTGTTTTGCCCACAAATAGGGTTTTACGTATGTTGCCCCGTCGGTGCTTGAGGAAATGGCCCGGCCACGAATATCGCAGTCCCGTTCACCGCGAAGAGCCCGCTATGCACGCAACATTCGCCACGAGGAAGTCATGCGAGTACCCTTTGTGCAACGAAATAACACAACACACATGAATAATTCCAAAGACTCCAATCACCATCCTGCTGATGCGGAGGGCCCATTTCCGCCACGGCCATCGCCACAAGATGAGGTAATGGAAGATCCGGGACATCCATTCGTATAGTAAGTGTTGAATTTTCTCATGCAAATTCCCAAAAAGAACTTTCTCGATGACTTTTTTTTTTAAATTTAATTTATTTTCTATTAAAGAATTTTTTCTTTCTAAAAAAACAAAAAAAAATTCAATCCCCTTCCCCACCACAATCTGAGATACATTTTGTGAGACTTCTTTTGCTGTCTTTATCTGTTTTATTTTTCTTTACTTATTTCTCTGTTAATTCATTTGGATGCTTTCTGTTTTTGTCTCTTTCCTTTTCTAATACAATTATATCTCTCTCTCACAAATGCTTCTCATTTTGCGCTCGCTGATTTATAAAAGATTCATCTCAGATGCTTTTTTATATATAGCACACTATCTTGGAAATTCATTTTTTTTTGTCTTAGAGCTAATAAGGGCTAGTTGTTGCTTCCTAATTGGGGTAAAGGAATGCTTTTTGGGGTATTTTTTTCTGTTTTTTTTTCTGGATATTTAGTAGGTTTTTAAAATAAGTTTAAAAAAGGAAAATAATATAAGATTTCTTTAAAAAAAAGAAGCTCTACGATTTAGTTTAATTTTTAGGGTATAAAATGTGAATATTTTAGTGAATTTTTAAGCAATTTATGAAATGAAAAATAAGTAATAAAATTTAAAATGTTGCATTTTTTAAAAGATTTTTTTAAATAAAAAAATAAATAAAAAAGATGGATTTAGTAAGGGGTAGATTCTGATATAAATCTTTTTTTTTCCTTATAATTAGTCAGCTACAATTTTTTTGGTATTCTGGAAAAAATTGCTATTGAAGGGCTCTTTATAGATCTACATGCAAATTCTTAGGTTTTCTTTTATAAAACCATTTAAAAACATCAAATATCAAAATCATGAAACAAATTTTAAATTGTTAAAAATGAAAAGATTTTTCTCAGAATCTGCTCCTAAAAATAAATAAATTTAAATTAGGAGCATAGAAAATAAGTAAATGAAAAATTGCAGAAGAAATAGTTTTACATCCCAGAATTTTTTTAATTAAAAAAAAAATAGTTGGTGTTCTACTTTGTCATTTGCAGCAACTACATGGTGGCTAGGAAAACTCAAAAAGTTTTATCTGCTTTTCATTTCAAATATTAAAAATTGTAGCCGCTAGAGCAAAAAAAAAATGTAAAAAGAAGCATTTTCTTCATGAAAAATATACTGATTTTCATCTAAAAAAAAATGCTAAATTGTCCATGATGACAATATCTGTGTTTACTCAAAAATATTCTTAGATTTCTTGAATATTTGATTACTTAACGATCTTAGGATTATTTTTAGGGGTTTAAGAAAATCAACAGACATTGAATCCAGAATATTTAATTGTTTCTAGCTTTTGGATTCAAGCCCTAATTTTCTGGCTAATAAACAAAATGGCGGTGCTAAAAGGACGCAACATAACATAACAAAGCACCAAATGTTTAATTTTTTCATTCTTTTGTTGTTTATTTGTCTAAAATCGAAACAAGGAAACAAAAAAATAATGAATTTGTGAATTTCCAAGAGAAGTGCAGCTCTGAGATTGCACCACAAACAAAACTAATCCAATTTATTAAAAAACAAAAAAAAAAGAAACATGCCTGTGTGTCTTGCACAAATGAAAGTTCTCTTCTCTCTGTGAAATGTGAGTTGTGATGAAATTCATATACGAAACTATATCGAATGGGTGATTTACAAAAAAAAAAATGCAAATAATCTCGCCGAAAAGCATAAGTTTTTTTTCTTTTATGCTTTTCTTCCCGGTGAACCGTGCGAATTGTTTTTTTTAACAATTTTAAATTTCCTTCAAACGGAAAGCCAAAACCCTCTCTTTTTTTTTTCTTCTCTTTTCTTGTAGGTAATAATTGTTAGAGCTAATGGTGCATCGACAAATGGATTCTTTCCCAAAAAATAATATTTATTTATTTAGGAAAAAAAAAACAAATTAAATCATTGTCATTGTGACGATGTTGTTTTTAGGAAGAATTTTTTAGTGCTTCTTGTGCTTGTGATTTATGCCTCATTGCTGTGGAATGTCATTTTTTTTACACATTGAAAACCAAAATAGTTTAGGTAGAAAAAAAATTAATGAAATAGAAAAATTAGGTAAATTTACAAAATAAATAAATTATTAAAAATATTTTTAGCTAGGTAGGAAATTTTGAAATTAAAATAAAGCAATTTTTCTGGAAAAATAAGCCACGATTTTGATGCAAAAATTAAAATGAATAAAGATTGGAATGATTAATTTGAATATTTAATTAAGGATTTTTTTTATTTGCCAAAATTTTTTATTCTAAATTTAAAAATTTGAAAATTTTAATTTTAAATTAAAAAAAAATGAAAATTTCAATTTTAAAAATTAAAAAGTTCGAAAATTTCAATTTTTAATTTAAAAAAAAAAGTAAATTTCAATTTTTAATTTAAAAAATATGAAAATTTCAATTTTTAAATTTGAAATATATGAAAATTTCAAATTTTTATTAAAAAACAATGAAATTTTCATAATTTTTCTTTATAAATTCATTCTTAAAAGTATTTTTTCGCTATGCGAGATGAACAACGACAGGGAACATTGAAAATGTGACAATTTTTCAATAAATAGGTTAGAAATAAATTGTTCCTTGAATTGTGCTGAGAAAACGGCAAATTAAGGACTAGAAAAGATATTAAAATCAAACTAAAAAAATATTTTATAGTTAAAAAGTAATTTTTTTTAGTGAATTTCAATTTTAAAAAATGGCTGTAATTACTCAGATAGTTGAATGTAAAAAAGAAAGAAAGAAAAGTTAGTATGTTGTAAGATTAGAAGAACTGACAGCTTTAAAAAAAAACTTCTTGTTTTATTAGAAGAATATTTATTAGAGAAAACAATAAACAATTTTCTCGAAATTTTTTTTAAATATAAATATTCCTTCTAGTCTCTCTTTTAATTTTTGCAATTTAATTAAGGGAATGTTTTAGTTTAATTAAATAAATAAACTCTGAATAGAATAAATTGAAAAATAAAAGAGTTTGTTGCATGGAAACGAAAGATATACGAAAGAGCTTCTTTTAATCGTGTGAACTATTTATATAGAATGTTTTTTTTAATATTAACTTTAGAATATATTATTACTTTTATTCTCTCTGTATGAATTGAAAGCTTTCTTTCTAATTTAGTTACCTTTACTTGTAGGACTTAATTTTTTTAATTGCATCTGTCCCGTCGTGAGAGAGAGAAATAGCCTTGAACATTGTATGAATGCTCACAACAGTCTGTTCGAGAAATATTTATTTTCATTGAACTATTTTTAAATATTTATTTTAGATGCAAAAAATGATTTAGTAGCTTTAATGACTTTTTTCTGTATCAACCCTTTGAGGTCCATTAGGTCAAAAACTGAGTCGAACTTGAAATATTTTATTTTTTAGCTGTGATTCTTTATTTTTTGAAAAAGGATTGAAATCAATGATTTACTTTTTGAAATATGACGCCATCTTTTTTTTTCAAGCGATATTTACATTTTTATTCATTGCGAAAGATCTACTGGGCCGATTTTGATGAGAATTTGTGGGAATATTCTTCAAAGTACAAAGAAAATTTAGAAATTGAATTTGTTAGAATTGGATTATTTTTTTTTAGTTATTGAGGAATCTCGAAAAACCTTTAAGATATTTCATAAACATATTAACCTAAAATTTCTTGGTTACTTTCGAAATATTTCATTAGTGAGGAAATATAATTCATGAAAGTTTCATTTCAATTTGACACGTATTTCTATGTTGAAGCTGGCATAAATGGGTTAACCTTTGAAAGATTTTGCTGGCCACCGTGGCCAATTCGACCTTTTTTTTAACCCTCAGACGTTCTTACTTAATTTTTTTCGAAAGAAAATTTTAAAAACATTTTCTTATTGGGAGAGAATTAAGATCAAAATTTTTAAGGTTAGAAATCATCAGTTCAATAATATAACCTAAAAAAAAAGTATTATCATCGACCATTCTTGAACAGACTGTGTTGTCTCTTTGTTTGTTTCTTTCATTGAGAATGTTATGCTGCTTTCAAAATAAGAGAATGCATAGAATTTGTCTCCATTATTGCTTAAAAGTATTTCATTTTTAGATTAAAAATATACAAAAAAAATTATTTAATAAAAAGAAAAATCGAGAAAGGACATTTTTTTAAGCATTATTTCAGTTCCATCAGTATTATTTTTATAATGATATTTTCTCTTCTTACAGACCTAAAATGGAGCATAAAAGTAATTTAGTAAATTTAGACAATTTATATTAAAAAGAAAAAAAGATGAAAAAAAGTGAAGAATATATTTACCACAAGGAATAAGTTAATGAAATAGAACTGAATAAACAAAAACAAGTAATTTATATTTAAAAAAAAAAGAAATGAAAACAAGACAACAAAAGGAATAGCCCTATTTTTCATTTAGCCACTTTTATTGTCACTCTCACTAGATAATGAAAATGAAAACTACGAAGGTAATAGAAAAAAATAACCTGCTAATAGGAAATTTAAAAAGAATGATTCCTAAATTTTATTAAAAAAATAAAATACTTCTTTTTTGAATTTTTGGTGGTAAATATTTCAGAAAAAGTTTGAGAAAATAAAAACTTCCGAAATTGCCCGTAAAAACTACAAAATTCTACTTTCTAAAATTAAATTTCTTTTTTTTGTTAAAATTAAGAAAGAAAATATTTGAGAAAATCTCTCACAATGCAACTACTTTATTTTGCGAAACCTGAAGTAATATTTTGCAAAAATAATTAAATAAAATATAAAATTATATTTTCTATTAATGCAGGTTGAATGAAAATGCATAATATTCTTTTTTTGTAAGAACTTTAATTTACAATTTAGTGAAATGATTTTTATTATATACTCCTTTTTATTTAGAAGAAAAAAAAACATATTTAGGCAAACAAAATATTAAGAAAAAAAAGAGAAATGAATTAATTTAGGAAATAGAGAGAAAATTGAGGGAAAGTGATGGACAACAAAATTCTTATTTGAAAATTCTGTAATAAGAAAAATATATTTCTAAGAATTATTACTAAATAAAAAATGCAAAACATTATTAATTAAAAAATTTATTAACATTGCGAATGAGATGAATTTTTTTCTATAGTCATTTAACACTTTAGGCAGCAGAAAAAACTGAGAAATTTTGAACAAAATGTTTGCAGAATGATTTAGGCTGATGATTAAAAAAAAAAAAGAATTATTGCATTTTAAATTGACTTAAAATGCAGAAAAATAAAGAAAAAAATCTTTCTCAATTACTTTAAATCTGTAACATCAAAGACTTTAATTATTTTACAATTTTTAATATTTTTTTTTTGTTCTTTCCAATATAGGCGAATTTGTTACCAATTTATTCTCATTAAAACTCCATTTTTTATAGGAAAACATTTTTTTTTGTTTTTATCTTTCAACACAACAACTTATTAGTCGAATGATTTAATTTATTGCAATTTCACTGTAGTGTTGTATTTTTACCTTCCTCTTGTACAGAAATTAAGCGAAAAAAATGTAGATAGCGATTTTTTGAAGCGAATTGCAGATGAAGGATTAGGTGAAAAGAGAAAAGTTTAATAAATCCAAAGTTCAACAGTTAAGAATAATTTTTTTTCTATAGTTAAAGAGAAGGTTGAAGAATCAATTTAGCAAAAGAAAAGGGATTGAAAAACTCCTCAAAAATAAACTAAACAGAGACCAAACTAAATGCCATTTTGTTTTGACTACAGTGTTGTGCAGAATTTGTCATAGTCTTGAAGAAAGAAATCTTGAACTTTGCCACAATCTTGGATAAATTGAAAGTTCTAAAAAAATGCTTGTTAGAACATTTTATTAAAACTATTTTGTATTTGTAGTTATGCAAAAAAGTTTCAAAGTGAATTTGTATTTCTGGAAATTTAAATTTTAGTACAGAATTTTAGTACATTGTGTGCAATTTAGACCGTTTAGTACAATAGTTGGAGGTAAACCAATGCATGATTTGGTTTTTTTTTGAAAAATGTTAACAACAGAAAGATTTGTACTAAAAGTTGGTACTAAATGTACAAAATTTCAAATAAACGAATATAATAAATATTTATTTCAAATGATATTTTAGTGCAAGAATTTAGTACATTTAGTACAAGTTATTGGTGGAAGTGAACATTTAATTGCAAAAATTCGTCTGTTGAAAAACTTGAACCGATAAAATTTACGGTACAGTAAAACTTATGCTAAAAGTCGGTACCAAATGTACTAAACAGTTGAAGATTATATTTTGAACAAAATTTAAATCTGATTTTTCATATTCGAATGATTTTTTAGGACGTTTAGAACCCATACAGACGTTTTAGGCATTGCTTAGAAGTCTTTTAAAATTCTTATAAATATTATATGAATTTGGAACAAAATTAAGCGATCGATTCTGTCAAAAATCTTTTTCTTTCTTGGTTTAGCTTTGTAATAAAAGAAAGAATAAAACCTTCTCCAATTTTTTTTTTAGGAATTTTCTAAAAGATTTTTGAAAAAGTAAATCTTTGGTTTTTCTTTCATTGCACGAAAACAAAATTATTTGAAAAATAAAAACAGTCAAAATCTGACAACTTATCAGTTTCAAGAAAAGATTTTTGTCTGAATCAACCTCTAAAATGTACTAAATCTTAAAATATTTTTGAACGACATAAAAAACATTTCCGTTCTTTTGCGTCCACCGCTGTCTTAGCGAAAAATCTCTTTCTATCCAATTTTTTGTCTCTGACAAATTTCGTTCATCACTGTATGGCTGAAAACACTGCAAGAAATCACTCACGGAATTTTCAAAATACATTTTACTTATAATTTAATCTTAGAGCAGCTTTTCTGAGGAGTTTGTGCATCAAAAGACCCCCCAAAAAATCACGAGAAAATATCGCACGTTAGGAAATATTTAAATGGCATTAGGATGATGATTTATGTAGCAAATTGAACCGTCTGAATTAAAAAAAAAAAGAAACAATGACACCGCAAAACTGCCACGAGTGTTCAAAAATGACTAATTTTTAAAAATGAAAAAAATATGATCTTTTGTAGATAAAAAAAATGCACTAAAATTGAAAAAAAAATTGCGTGAAATCACAAATTGGCTAAAAAGAAATTTTCATTCAATTTTGCGGAAATTTTAGAAATTAAATGAAAAAAATGATAATATGAATTTATTGGATGAGAACATTTTTACTTAACATTTAGTAATAGAAAACCAAAACATATTTGGGAAGAAAGTAAGATTTATAAGAAAAAAAAATCATTATAAAATTTGTATAGGACGAAGAAAATGAAGGAGTTTTCATTTTTTTTTTAAAGATTTTTTTTTGTAGTAGATCGGCTTGAATGCTGCGAATTGATTTCAAGAAAATTTATATAAAATGAAGAAAATAATTTAATGAAAACCTTCTCTGAAGGAAAGAGCTCTTGGTGGGCATTTTGGGATGAATGGAGAAGTAAATAGCGTTTTAAGGGCTTAATAAGAGTGTGTGCAGGTGAACCTTCCTCCATTTTCTTTCACCGGAATCCTGGGGGGAAGATGTTTGAGTGGGAAGAGAAAAAGAGAAATAATAAATTTTGATGAGAGCCTCACTTGTTGCGCATCTTTTTTTTTAATGTTTCCCCAATGTTTCAAAGTGTCATTAGAAAGATTGAAACTCCAGACCCTGCCGCAGGGACATGCAATCAACTTCATCCACCTTCAAGGAGTTCATCTTCACATTAATCTCACGCTCCTGCTGCATCTGCGTGTTCAGCAAGTACCGCAGCGTTGTCTTTGAGTCCGTGATCATCTGCTCGAGTTGTTTGCAGCTCAGTGTTAAGTTCGCCAATTCACGCAGCAGCGTCTCCTGCGGAATGTCCAGGCAAAGCTCTGTCCCAGGACGCTTCTTCCGTTCACTCAGACGCATCGTACAGGCCGCAATGAAGCCCTCCTTTGTGACGAGCTCATGCTCCAAGCGTCCCAAATTTCGCTCAATTTCATTCACCTGTCGTAGTGTTTCCCTGTGGACGTCCTCCAGACGTTCCTTGGTGCCCTTAACTTCACCAATGCGCTTCCGGAAGGCCACATTTGTTGCCTCTGTCCGGGAAAAAATATCCTCAGCCACCTGACGCAGGAGAACATCAATGAAGGAGCGCAGAGATCGTGCTTTAGTGATCTCCTGAGATGATTTCTGAATTGTATCCAGTGTGATCTTCTGCCAGGACTCCATTGTGGTGTTGCTGCAAAAGAAAGAAAATTGTTAAGAAGTGAAAAAAATCATTTTTGAAATATTTTAATTTTCGCGTTCATGTGAAACATGAAACATTGAAACATGAGATCTTTGTATCGGGATATTTATTCTGTGGATGTTCTCAAAGGATATTTGGGTGTAAAAGCTTCTTGAAACTCTAGCTTTTGGAAAGAGTTAAATACTACATCCTCAAGAAGCATATGCATTTGAAGCATAACATTCAGAAAGATTCTAAGTAATTAGAGTTAGGATAGTAATACTCGGACTTTATTTGTTTGAATAATCAATTGACGTGAAAGGGTTAAACTTACAAAGCATCCTTCTCTGGATTTATTTGCTGAACACGAAGATTGAGCTGCGTTGGCTTAATTTCGAGGCATTTCTCATCGATACCCTGAGCTGTGGCCTTCAGGAGGAGATCCTTGTCCACTTGGTACATTGCTGCACGAATACGACGGATTTGCTCGTTGGCCTGAAAGAAAAAAAAAATTCTTAATACCTTAAAATTCCCTCCAGAAACTCAGCACAAGTCCTCACATCTGTGTGGGCTTTCTCCAGCGATTCCAGGGACTCCTCAATGACTCTCAACTCCTTCTGCAGTTCCTTCTCAACTTCATCCCGCACAATATCCGTTTCCACACGTTGTTCCCGGATTGCCAAGCACTTCCGGCAAATTGGTAGGTATTTCTCCCGGAAGACCGCCAGCGCCTTCCCCACACGCATCCTGTACGTTTTGAGGGCTTCCTCTTCGGCACAGCATTCAGCTTTATAGCTCTCAAGCTCATCCTTGAGGAATTTTATGTCAGTGATACGTTCTTCTAGTCTGTGGTTACTCTCCCCGTGATTCTGCTGGGTCTTCTCCCGAATCTCATCCACAAGACGATCAGATTCGCTGATTATTCGTTCAGCTAGCTCCTGCTGTTGCTCCGAGATGATTCTCTTGCCGTGATTGTTAACTTTCCATTGGCAGTGGGAGAATTTTCTGAATGGGATCATTTTTTGGGGGGATGTTTCTGGAACTTCTGGAACTCCCGTGCGAAGGCAGTTTGATCGATAAATCCCGCGGGAGAAATTTGAATTTTCAGCGGGAATCGGGAAACCCAAAATGAGCGCGAAGTTAACAGAGTATCGATTTATCGATTTTTTACTTTGTGAATATCGTATTAATCAAAGCATTTTGTTGAATTTTTTAGTTTTCCACGCAAATCAAGTTTTACGCAGATTTTCTAATTTAATTCATAAGAATTAATCAAAAGAATAAGAATAATAATGCAAAACTGATGAAACAATGAAATCGATATATCGATAAATTCTCAAATATCGATACTTTTTTAATTCGATGTCTTCGATGTAAAACAATATCGATAAACATTTTAAATCGATCTAAAGCAATATCCGAGCAATATCGATAGACAATCTCAATCGATATATCTTGAACCCTAATTTTGAGCAAAAAGAAGGAAGAATAAGAAGAAGGTTTTTGTTGTTGATCCGCATTTTATCAATTTTAGGCATTTCCTAGGCGGAAAAACGGGATAATTACCCCGTAGAGTTGCAAATTGAACCCCCCTCGACATTTTTCACGTAAGTTTCCCCAGGCGGACGACGTATTTTCACGGAAAATCCCGTCTTTTCATTGACCTGCAACGCAGGCATTTTATTTGGGTGCTCCACCCCATTTTCCCCACATTTGGGGTAATTCATTCTTTGCATTCTCTACAGGAGCAGCCACTGAGAAGAAAAAAAACACTGAAGATGTCGAAGAGAAGTGCAGAAGATTCCGCGGGGGTTTCTGGGGCACAGCCACCAATAAAGAAGGTTCACTTTGAGCCCCATCTCATTGGCCCCATTTCCACCCTCGAAGAGATGGACATCAAGGTGCTGCAGTTCCAGAATAAGAAATTAGCCCAGGTTTGAGAGCTTCCGGGAAGATTGAGGTGGGAGTTTTTGGGCTGATTTGTTTTGTTTTCTTCTCTGCAGCGCATTGAGCAGCGTGTCCGGTGTGAGGCAGAGCTCCGGCAGCGAATTGAGCAGCTCGAGAAGCGTCAAACACAGGACGATGCCGTCCTCAATGTTGTCAATCGCTACTGGAATCAGCTCAATGAGGACATTCGTGTCCTCCTGCAGCGTTTCGATGCCGAAACAGCCGATGAATCGGAGAATAAGAATGAGAATGAAGTGACAACGTCCTTCCTCACGCAACTCTCCACGTGGGACAAGGAGGAGCTGGATGATAAGCTGGCCAATCGCGTGCAGGTGTCAAAGCGCGCTGTAGCAAAGATTGTTCAGGTTATTGATCGCCTAATGCAGCGCAATGAGAAGCTCGCTGTGGCGCTGAAAGGTGGTTCCGGGGAGGATGATGAGGCTCCAGCGCCGGACATTGATGAAGCCCTCCGGGAGTCTCAGGTGGCCATCATGGAGGAGAATAGGCAGCTGCAGAATTTCAATACTTCCCTCCATGAGAAGTATCACACAATCTCCCTGAAGATGTCTGAGCTGCAGGACACGCTGACGGCCAAGGAGACGGAAGCGGCTGAGCTGAGGAATCAAATTGATGATTTGCAGTATGAGCTGGAGAAGGTGCGTTGTCGCAATGATAAGCTTGAGAATCATCTCGCGGAAGCCATTGAGAAGCTCAAGACGTACCATCAAATGCACGGGGATGCCACAAAGACGGTCACAGGTGAGTCAAGTCCTCTTAGTAACCCCCTAAAAGTCCCCAAAGAACCCAGCAACTTGAAGTTTGTACACTTTTTGAACACACTTTTCTTCCCGGAAAGTGCCATAAGTGGCTGAAAGTTGTACATTCATCCTTCCCAATGCATCAGGAGGATTCTAAGGGATCTTAGGAACATCCATTTCAACACCCGGCTGAAGCTTGATTTCATCTTTGGGTCCAAATCGGTTCATTTAGGAAGTCCCCTTTGGAATTACGTAAAGCATTTTTAAAGACTCAGATTTTGTCGTGAAGATGACATCAAGGATAAGCCGGGTGTTGAAAAGGAAGCTCCTAAGATCCCTTAGAAACTTCCTGATTCAATGGGCAGGATGAATATACAACTTTCAGCCACTTATGGCACTTTCCGGGAACATATCAAACCGTTCCGGGAAGAAAAGTCCCCAAAGAACCCCCTGATTTTATGCCCTTTCTTCCCAACCATTTGAAGTGAAAGCCAATCCGACGACCAGCGTGGCGACGCAGCATCTCGAAGATATGGCAAAAGAACTTGAAGAGTTCCGTGAATTGGCCACAAATCGCCTCCAGGAGCTCGATAAACTCCACCAAACGCACCGAGAAACCCTCAAAGAAGTGGAAAAGCTCAAAATGGACGTAAGTTCCGCCCATTCCCTCGCCCAGACTTTATTAAAATTTAACTAAAATTCTCTGAGAACAGATCCGTCAACTTCCGGAATCGGTAATTGTGGAGACAACGGAATACAAATGCCTCCAGTCGCAATTCTCAGTGCTCTACAACGAATCCATGCAGATCAAGACAATGCTCGATGAGACACGAAATCAGCTGCACACGAGTAAGAATCAGCACTTGAGGCAGATTGAGATGATGGAGAGTGAGGAATTGATGGCGCAGAAGAAGATGCGCAGTGAAATGATTCAGATGGAAGACGTCTTGGCGCAGATTCGCAAAGAGTACGAAATGCTGAGGATTGAATTTGAGCAGAATATGGCGGCAAATGAGCAGACGGCACCGATTAATCGGGAGATGCGACACCTCATTACGTCGCTACAGAATCACAATGGGCAGCTGAAGGGTGAGGTGCACAGGTACAAGAGGAAGTACAAGGATGCAGCGGCGGAAAATGCAAAATTGAGGAAGGACATTGAAGAGGCAAATGCAAAGGCCAATGGAGCACAAAATCGAGCAGCAGCTCCAGCAGAGGGAGAAGTGAAGCCAGAAGGTGCAAGCCAGGGAGTCAAGGAGGAGACTTCATCTGATGGATCAGCAAGTGTGAAGGAAGAAGTGACAACGGGAGTTGCAAAAGGTAGGAAATGTTATTTTATTATTAGTCTAGATCTGGTTGCATGAGAAGACTCTGGACTTATCGTTGTTAGAGTACAGGAAAAGGACTCAGATCTCTAAACTCTCTTTAAGTTTTCACAAAAGGTGTTTCTGTTGTGAAACTGACTAAACGATTATCTGCAGACTTGCTCGAGTAGTCTTGTAATAAGTTTGTAAGAGAAAACTTCTTGAAAGACTCTTAGATCCTTAAAATCCTTAGAAGAATATTTGGGCCTTTAAGACGTCTGAGGCTCGTCTTTGCTCCTTGAGCAGGCTTCCTAAAACAGACTTCTTTGAACTGTTTTGTCAGAGAAAAAATTTCAGAAATTTCATCAGGAACTTCAATCTGTTCTCTGGTTGCATTAACTTATTTAAGAAGTCTGAACTGCAGATTTTTTGAAAATCGGCCTTATTCTGAAGTCAGAATTTCGAGATCTTGAAAACTTTAGAATACGGGACAATATATCTATACTGGCAGCTTCAACAAAACCCTGTTAAGACAGTGCTTGATTTCAGACCTACCTCAGTAGTTAGGACAAACTTAAAGCAGTTCCAACAGAAACCTAATTTTCTCCTTTCCAGCTGAATCCGATGAGAATGAAGAAGATGCCGACAATAAGGACGGTATCAAGAAGGAACCAGGAACTCCTGGTGCTGTAAAGCAAGAAAAGGCAGCTCCTGCTGCAACGGGAGAGAAGAAGGATTGTCCCAGTGCGGCAACAGTTGTGGTCAAGACGGAGAAAGATCAGAAAGAGGCTCAACGTATTAAGGAGCTGAAGATTGCTGAATCAGAAATGATGAGAGATCTAAAAGCTCAATTAAAGTAAGACTAACTCACCTGTTTTATTGGAGTTCTTTAGTAAACCCATATTATTTCCCGCAGGAAAGCCCTTAATGATCAGAAAGAGATGAAACTACTTCTTGATATGTATAAAGGAGTCTCAAAGGAGCAACGGGATAAAGTTCAATTGATGGCAATTGAAAAGAAGAATCGTTCAGAGATTGAAGAGTTAAAGCAACAATTAAAGAAGCTTCAGGTGAGATTGTTAACTGTAAAAAGGAATTGATCGATAAGTTTCATATTCCGATATTTTCGTCGATTTTACAGGAAAGTAAAAGGGAGGACAGGAAGAAATTAGCAGATGAAGATGCTCTGCGGAAGATTAAGCAGTTAGAAGAACAAAAATACGAACTACAGAAACAAGTTGCTAATCAAAAGCCAGCGGATGGTTCGTGGCCAGGACACTACAGTCGTGGTTTTGTTGGATCTCACGTAAGTTTAGAATTTCATTTCTCTGATGTGTCTTGATTGTTTTCTCCAGTTAGCTCCACTGATTATGTAGAGATTTGTTGTAATAGGATTTAAATTTGTTGCTTTTGAGATTAGAGATTGTGCCCTTGATATTTTAGATGAGCAGTTTTGATAAAGGCTTGTAAGATACTGTAAAAACTGTACAAGCAGCTTTGTTGCAGACTTAAATTGAGCAGTTTTTTTGATCCTTCAAAACTGCTTCACGGTTTTAGGGGTCTAGGCTTGTAAAATAGCATTATTGCAGGCCTATTGAAGTAGTTTCGTTGCAGGCTTACAAAAGCAGCTTTGTTGCAGGCTTATGCAAGAGCTTCGTAGCAAAATCGTAGCAGCTGTGTTGCCAGTTCATCGCTTGTTTCAGGACTTGTTATAAAGAACATTTTTTAATGAAGTTTTGAGTTTTTTTTTAAGGTTTTTTACTGCAAATTCTCGTGCAAGAAACGAGTTTATAACAAAAATCTTTGTTCCAGCCTTGTAAAGAAAGTATTTCCGCAGTTTTTGTTTTATAAGGCTTGTTGTTGCAGCTTCTTAACGGCTATCTATTACCTATAGTTCTTTTTTTGTTGTAAAATTACTAAAGCAACCGTATTACAGGCTCCTTAAAGCCAGCTTGATTATAGGCTTCTGTTGTAGTCTTGTTAACAGAGCAGTGTTACAAGCTCATAAACAAGCTCTGTTACAGAAGGCTTTTTGGACCAACTGCACGCTTTATTTCCTTAACATTTAAGAAGTCCTCTAGCTCGCTTCCAGTAGTTGTAGCTCTGTAGTTTGTCTAGTCCTTGTTTTGTTCCCATCCTGTGTCCAGTAGGAGCTGAATTTTTTTTTGAGAAAATCTTCTCTATTTGTTGGGATTCGTAGGAGGAGGAGGCACTCTTGAATGAAATGGAAGTAACGGGGCAAGCATTTGAGGATATGCAAGAGCAGAATTCGCGATTAATTCAGCAATTACGTGAGAAGGATGATGCAAATTTTAAGCTGATGTCAGATCGCATAAAGGCCAATCAGATGCACAAACTCCTGCGGGAGGAGAAGCAAATTCTCGAGGAGCAAGTTGCAACGCGTGATACGCAAATTGAGGCGATGCACATTGTGCTGCGGAAGTTGGAGGAGAAGGAGCGTATCCTGCAGAATACGGTGACGACGATTGAGAAGGAGTTGGTGCTGCGTCAGCAGGCGATGGAGATGCACAAGCGCAAGGCAATTGAGTCGGCACAGTCGGCGGCGGATTTGAAGTTGCATCTGGAGAAGTATCATGCACAGATGAAGGAGGCACAGCAGGTGGTGGCGGAGAAGACGAGCTCACTGGAGGCGGAGGCGTACAAGACGAAGCGTCTGCAGGAGGAGTTGGCACAGTTCAAGCGGAAGGCGGAGCGGATGAAGAAGATTGAGATGACAGGCACGACAATTGATGAGGTGATGCTGGAGGAGATTCGGGAGTACAAGGAGACACTCACGTGTCCCTCGTGCAAGGTTAAGCGGAAGGATGCCGTGCTGTCTAAGTGCTTCCATGTCTTCTGCTACGACTGCCTACGAACGCGCTATGAGACACGTCAGCGCAAGTGTCCCAAATGCAATTGCGCCTTCGGGGCGAATGACTACCATCGACTCTACCTCTCAACATAAAATTCTCCTCAAAACATCTGACTTCCGGTTAATTCCCAAACTTTGTTGCATTAAATGAGGGAGGAAAGGTGATCGATCCTCTGCATACTCCACAAAATCATCTCCGGCGCCTGGGATGTGCATCCGTATTGCGTCAATGCGGTTTCTAGGATACATTTAGGCATGGTAGGTTAGAGAAGCGCTCTGACAGTGAAACTCCATTAAAATTTCTATTTATTCCGCCTGAATATCGATAAATACCTATTATAAGTTTTATAGAAAACACAACAATTTTATGTCAATGTAGAGATTAATGTCTCAAAATATGACTAATAAAACGTCACAGATTACATTAAAAACGGATTTTTTATTATTTTGTAAAAAAATATAAAAAATTGGAAAAGAAACATCCAGGGGCGTAGTCAGAAATCTATTCTAGGGGGTGATTTTTACAAATACTTTTTTTTTAGTTTGTAGGACGATAAAAATTAATTTAACAAATAACTACTAATTTATTTTAACGGCTGTTTCATTCAAAATAGCAGATTTGTGTAATTCTAACGAATGACATTCCATTTCTAACGTTTTAGATTTATTCTGACATTTAACGTTTCTTTTGATGTTCCCGTTCTAACGTTCTTCCTGATGTTCTATTTCATTTTATTCGGTCAAATAGTCATTTCTAACGTTTAAATAACTTTTCTAACATTTCACGTTTATTTTATTTTATTGTTTATAATTAATCGTTTAATTCAATAATCCATTTTTTCTAACGTTTGAGATACTTCTACGGTTAAAGTTTTTTTTTATTGTTAAACGGTGATTTTGACATTTTATTCTCACATTTAACGTTTATTTTACCATTCGTTATATAAATTCAAGTGTTTATAGTTTTTAATAAACCTTTGACATTTCTATATTTAGTTTTTTTTTGACTAATTTATAGGACTAATTGTCTAACAATTGACGTTCTTTTTAATCGTTTGACGTTTATAATAATTCGCGATTTTTTCGAACATTTGACATGCTCTTCAACACTTGACGTTTATTCATGCATTTGATGTTTATTTTAGCATTCGTTATATAAATTCAAGATTTTAACGTTTTTTTTTTTAAACCTTTGACATTTCGATGTTTGGTTTTTTGTCTAATTTTTAGGACTCATTTTCTAACAATTGACACTTATTTTATCATTTGACGTTTGTAATCAATCGTTTGATTTAATAATCCACATTTTTTCTAACTTTGATATGCTTTTTGACACTTGAAGTTTAATTTCATTTAAATATTTGACATTTCCTTTTCTAACGTTTGATTAAAGAATAATAATCTAATAATTGATGATTAATTTCGTCAGATCGTACAATTGATGAACATTTTATTTAACGTTAATTCGACGTTTGAACCGCAACGTTTGACGTTTTTTTTTAACGTTCGATAATCATTTTTTTTTTTTAATTTTAATAAAAGGTATCTTAGGGTGTTTAAAGACACCCAAAATTTCTCCCTAGCTATGCCACTGTAAAAGTACAAAATAGTTATAAAACAATTGAATTATTCTCATAGCAAACTTGAACAAACTTTTTTACAAATTACTTTTGAGCGCGGGCTTTTTGAGTAGCACAGTTCACAGCTATTGTGTATGAGATGTCTCTGTGCTTTGTGCCGGCGTTCGTTGGTGGCAGAGACGCGCCTCCGTTCCAGAGTCGCCTTCGAGACTCCGGCAGTCCATTTTCAACCGCCGCGCTGGAATAAAGTGTACTCTCTCTCTCGCTGTGCTTTCTCTCAATCCCACGAATGGGGTTCTGTTCTCCTCATTAGTAGCTTCAACAATTTCACCGTTTGTGGTGCCCAACTGGGTGACTTCTTAAGCCGCTGACCAGGATGTAGGAAGCATCGTGAGAGACGCACTTGAGGTGGAACTTTTTGTTCATTTCCTTTTGCAAATCATACGATGCTCTATCGATTGCGGCTCCCCTTAGGGGTTGGACTGTTGCTCAGAGAGCATTCTATGTGAGATTTCAGTGAGAATTCGGAGAGACGTGATGATGTGCTAAAAATCAGTGTGTTAAGCAAAAAATTAGCAAGGACTGTGTTAAAAGATCCCAACAACAGCACAGCTGAAAAAAAATTAACATTCGTGAAATTATTATATTTTATTGCAATAAAATACAAGAAAATCCAGCTGAATATTTCGTGCACAAGTACCCAGTGCGAGGAGTTTTTTTTTCATACTTGACGAAGTAAAAATCGTGGAATGTTCAGTGAAGCACAAAAGAGAATTTTTATTTACTTCACGGTTTTGTTGTGTTGAAACTATCATTAATTAAGGGAGTTTTAAAAAAATTTTGAGTGCTGTGAGACACGTAAATTTTGTTGCTGTTTTTTTTTGGAGAGTGTATTTAACGGAGAGAGAAACCACCAAGAGGAAATTTCCACGGAATCTCTCCTGCAAACTGAGGTGAGTCCGCAGCTGCCATCCTTCATGGTCATATTCAGGGTGTTTTTTAGGGCATTCAAAAGTCCCCTAATGATGGTGGAACAGACGCAGAGAGTTTCTTGGAATTGGGATCAGCCCAGTTGGTGCAGTTTGTTCACATTTCTTGTTGGTCTTATCAGTCGTTTGACCGATAAGAATGTCACAACCATCTCTCTTCTTGAGTACTCTGCGAAAGGGGTTTATTCCCTTTTGCTGTAAATGCTTCATTTCCAACAAAGAATGAAAGGCTTGTTTAAGGTGCCACGATTAGGGAAACTAGGCAGCTGATAGCCAAATTATTTGCTCCACTTAATGCCTTATCAGTTTAATACCTATAAGATAGAGAAGTCGTATTAAGGAATGAATTTTCGAGTTTTTTTTTTAAATTAAATTAGATATAAAATAAACCAATATGTCCTAGAATAAATTTTTTCATGATAAATATTGGTAATTATCACAAAATGAGTCAGGAACGTAGTAAGTAAACTAGGAAGAGTCTGTAGGTTTAATTAAATTAAAAAAAAAAACTCAAAGACGTTGAAAATGGATTAATATACGACTTTACATTTCTTTGCAAACGTTTGACATTTCTTTTGTTCTCAATTTTCTGACATTTGACGTTTATTCTATGATCAGATTTCTATCTTTGAATATTTGACGTTTATATACTTACTTTTGACGTTTCTTGTTTGTGGGAATTTTTTTTATCATTTGACGTTTATTTTCGAACGATTGATGTTTATTCTAATTTTGACATTTCTTTTTTTTGCATATTTTACATTTCTTCTCTAAGATTTGACATTTTTGACCTTTCTTAACAATTGACGTTTCTTTTCTAACACTTTATTATTTTCTATCGGTTGACGTTTTTCTTTCTAAAGTTTGATTTTTTGAAACATTTTGACAATTCCTTACTTATTTAGTATTTTTTATGAATATAAAATGTTTTCTTAAGATCATTAAAACGTTTGAAAATTTCTTAAAGTGAATTAGGAGCATTAAAATTATTTGTTTTGAACTCTAAAGAAAAGCATAGGCTTCCTGAACTTTTATGGTGTATTTGGCACCCTAACGCCTTAAAGGAGTTTATTCATTTTTAGAAACTTAGAATTTTATTTTCAATCTTAATTTTTCACATCAATTAGATTAAATTATTTAACAAATACTTGCAATAGATTTTCTCATATTTCACATATTTTTCGCCCCTTTCTTTAAAACATTTTTTGTTGTACTTTATTTAAAAAAAAAACATATAAAACATTAACAAAATATTTCAAAAAAATTTAGTAAAAAAATTAGTGATGTTTAAAGTAATCAAATCTTCAATATACTTTAGGCTTTAACCTTTCCCTTTACCTCCCTTATATGGAGGTTACATGAATTCCCCCTAATTATAAGATGAACAACCTTTAATTCTTTACGGTGAAGTAACAATGCGCGTGGCCCGTAAGAAACGCTACTTATAGTATTATTTGCGGGGCTTTGTTTAAAATAAAAATAATAAAAATAAAATAATTATGTCTCCCATTTCACATAAGTGTTGCTCCGTGATTTCTTTGAGCTATTTATGATTTATTATATTACTTCGCTTCCATTGCACCGTTTTCTTGCAATTCACACACAAACTAAAAATCATAAAATCCCAATTAAAATTCACTCGAGTGAGGGGAATATTTATCATTTTCTTCAATTTGTTGTATAATATTTCTCTGTGAAGTGGAGTTTTTTTTTGAGAACGCACCAATATTTTTTTATTGTCTTTTTGGGCTTCTTACTTGTGTGGGGTTAAAAACCTTATTAAAAGTCCATTTATCTCTTCTTTCTCTCAAAGAGCGAATGTCTCACATTTTTGCCCATTGTGTGCCATAGGTCCACACTTTGTGCAACCTCAATTTGTTGAAATTAGAAAAATCAATATTTTATGTTGAACTTCTTGTTTTTTTTTTATTTCATGTGAGGATGGAAAAATCGCGCGATTTCGTAAATTTGAATAAATCCGCAGTAAAAAAAAATTCATGCGAATTCTCAATGAAACTCCAAATTCATTTAATTTTCTCCCATTCACTGCCTCACTTCTTTATTCCGAATTAATATTTCTTTATTTTTATGAAATCATGTAGTTTTGCAATTGCGACAAAGTTTTGAAAATGCGGAAGTAATTTTGGAATTGCAGAAAAGCAATTTTTTTTGAGATGGAATTTTTAAGGATAATTAAATTTATGTAAAAATGTTTCTACTCAAAGAAAGAGTTTGATTGAAACGTTTTAATTTATACTTTTAAGATTGAAAACAGTAAAATAATATTTATAAAATGCAGTTCCATTGAAAACGACGCACTGATAGACAATGAGACGCCTTGAAGTTCTAGTTTTTTTTTTCAATGGTTGGTGCAATAACAGAAGAATTTGTAAATGGGAAATGGAATTTATTGATTTCCACCACAATATATTTTCCATGCCTGACCCAGGTCACATGCTTTTTGAATATGAAAATTCTCCTTTATGGCTCCGCTATGGTTGATTTCATTGGATGTAAACAAAATTGTAAAGTGTTTACAACAAGTCTCCAGTGAGGGAGAAAATTTATTTACACACCTTTGGGACGTAAATAAATACTTTATCGCAATTTAAGAAGAAACCATAAGAAATGAATTAAATGAATCTTGTTTGAATTCGAAAAGATATTATTTAATGCTTTTGTTTCAGAATTTTCTAATTTTGAAGCAAATTCCAAATCCAAATTATTTAAAAAAAAAACTATTTTTCCGTTCTTCGCGAGGTCCAAATTGCTAATTAAAAACTTTTAAATTGAGAATGACATTTTCTGCAGTTTCAAAATCCATGACTTGGTTCTTTTCTTGGATGCTGTAAACTGTCGCATAATCTACATACTTTTAGCCTTTTTTCCTTCATTTTTTTCCGTCTGCCCATAAAATTGTATTTTTAAAGAGACACACAAGTCCAAAATAATCCCGCGAGCGCGAGAGTTCCTAATTAAATGTCTTTGCTCTCCATTCTGGTGGGAAATATTTAAATTCTTTCTTCAAACGAGAGGTGTTGAATTCTTTCGTTGAAAAAAAAAAGCTCCACTGCTTGGTAGAAAATGGGTATTGTGGTGCGAAAGAGAAACCTCTTCGCGTTAGAAAGCCAATTTCTCAGATCATTTTGAGCCACTAAATCGATTATAAACAGCTTGAGGCCACTCATTTCCGATTCACTGACTAAATTTTAAGTAAGTTATATTATAGAGATGTGGGGTCTTAATTTTATATACATATATTAAGAAATCACGCCAAAAAGTGATTATTTTTCGACTTTTTTTTATCGTCTTATCTGACGAACTAGAGCAAAATTTTATATAAATTAACAAAGAGATTGTGGAGCAGAATGTGATGGCCACACAACAGACTACATATGCATGTATATAATAATCAGAAAAACAAGAATTGTGTGTCGAAGTAATTTAATGAATTTCCTATTTGAAACGAAAGAGACCATCCAATTTAGATCTCTATCCAAAAGGCGCGAGTGTGGGCCTCATGAAAATTGTCACGATTCCCGGAAATGCCTCCCAATCTCTCTCTGGGGAAATTCTTGAGGAGTTGCTCTATGTTCGCTATAATGTACCTCTACCATAGAGTGTGTGTGAGGAGTGAGAGATCAATAATGTCACCAATAAATCAATCTCCTCGAAATGTGCACAAAATTAAACACACTGCAACGCAGCAGAAAATGGCAACAGCCAGAGGGAAGGGGGATTTGTTGTTGAAATCATTGACCGCATTGAGTTTAAAATTAATTCACATACAATCGGCATCATCAAAAGCATCCAGGCCGCAAGCTTCCTGAAAGCCATGAAAATTTTCCCGTTCGATTTTCATTGCGAATCCTCAATCTAAACATTGCGTTGTACGCGATGCAGAACCCCCCAAATGGTTGGCATTTCTATGGTTTCGAAGCCCCCCAAAGGCCGGTGGGCGATGTGTGCAAATGTACAAATCCACGCAGAAATCGCAGTTGTGGCCGGGAGTTGTATTTCCGATAGCAAACCCACAATAAAGCAAAATGGAAATTACGGAGGAAATCTCGTTGTATAGTGTATTACTTTCAAACACTACATATTGCACTCCAACAAGAGAAGTGTTTGATGTTGTTATGAAAAAAAAAATACAATTATTTTTATATATACAATTGACTCTCTAAACCTATATTTGGTTATTCAAGAAGTGCGTAACGATTTCCGATTGGAAGCATGGCAATCGCATAGCTGCATAGAGCCGAGGATTATGTGAGAGTTCTCAAGAAAAATCCGTTGGATAAGAGATTGTTTTGTGAGGGGGATCCGCAATTAAGACCAAAATACATTTTCTTTTGCTTCCAAGAAAGTAATTTTAAAAGGAGTTTATTCATTTTTTTTTCACGTTGTTGACAAGAAACACAATAATTCTCTCTTTTTCTTTAATTCTCAACTAAAACTGAACTTCAATTTATTCGGCATTGCAGTCGAGAGGAAAATAAAAATGCGACTTTTTTATGCTTCAGCAACGTTTCGCCAACCATCTTGGCTGTGTTCTTGTTCTGATGTGGGAATTCCATTCCTGCTGCTTCTTTTGACGAAGATGTGACGCATTTGCTCTGCGTAAGTTCTTAAAAACCTTTGTTATTTCCCAAAAAATTTGAATTGTATTTTCCCGCAAAAACAAAAAACTTATTGTATTTCCAAATCATTTTGTACAATAGAGCCTGATGAAGCCAAGATGGTTGGCGAAACGTTGCTGAAGCATAAAAAAGTCGCATTTTTATTTTCCTCTCGACTGCAATGCCGAATAAATTGAAGTTCAACATTATCCACAGTCGTTAATCTAAATTCTACTCTCAACTAAAACTATTGAAAATTCTTACAAAAACTTCTAAAACTCGTCCTTAAGCTAAATCAATTTTAGTCTTCTGAAAAAAAAATTGTTTAAATAAAAAAGAAAATTTTAAACGTAACTTAAGGCAGGTACACAATGGACAAATCTGTTAATGAGACATTCCTTTTAAATTTAAAGTTTCATGTTTTTTTTAGTTAAAGAAAATTTCAAGTTTTGACTGATGATCAAATTTGTGAAACTCTTATAAAATCGGTCAAATCTTTAGTTCTTCTTGGTCCTTATTTTAGTGAAGTTATGAGAATTAACTGATTTAAAAATTTCCTTTCAGTCTCTTACATATCGGCCGTTAGTTCGCCAAAGCCAAATCCGGGGTTTACTAAAGTGGTTAGTATGACTGAACCGAACCGCTTAACCGGTTTTCAAAAATAAAACGGATTTGGAAAATGAATTAAATTTCCTTCAGTTTTTTATCTTTTTAGTCAAAAGAATTTTATAAAATATAACAAAACTTTGAAAGAAAAGCAGTTTTTCCTGTTTTTTTCCGACTAAAAATAAGAAATACCGACTAAAAGAAAATGTTTTTTAATGACTAATAAATAAGAAAAATTCTTCCAAAACTGAATCTTTTTAAGAAAGCCTCTCAATCAGTTTTAAAACTCCTCGGATTAGCGTTATGACTCTTTTTTTTTGGTTTAAGGAACTTCGTCAAACATTTCAATTCCTCAAAATCTTTTGCATCATTAAGCTGTGAATTCTTTTTATTCTTTGTTTACGCCATGAGAGGCACTTCTTTCCATACTTTAAAAGTGAAGATCTCAGTGGAGGTATCCACAAAAAGAATACTCAGCTGACAAAATGCACAGAAGTCTGCTAAATTTAGCACCGGTGCAACCAATAAGCAGCCACCGTATTCCCTTCCCTGCTCCCCCCATGTCGCCCAGAACAAGCTCCCGGAGAATCTTCTGTGAGACAAATATTCCGCTGGAGAGGAAAATCTCGTGCTGAGGAATTTATCTTGCGATGTTTTTTTTTTAATTTTTAATACAAAATGCGAATGCGTGAATCGCGACATTTCACGTTCTACCTCTTCCTTCACTTTCCACACCACAAATTGTATGAGGTTTTTCCTCTCTTTACGCATTTTCTGCACAACACATAACATGCAGCAGCAGCTCGAGGCGATGTGCAAAAAAATGAATAAAAAAAAACAATATTGTGGGTTGCAATGAGATGATCTTATGCAATACAATAAGAATCCCATAATGAGGTCTAGAAAAAAAGTAATTTAATGTCTCGCAGACAAATTATTATGTTAATGTCTCATGTAATTTCTGCATGTTGCACAAGAAGGGAGATTAAGGGAGAGACTGCGGAGAGACCTTTCTTATGACTCACACTGAGATTCCTTTAAATGGTCAATGATTTGCACTTGCGAGGTCATGGAAAGTGCCAACAGTCTGGCATTTTCACCTGCTGTGGTGAGAAATACGAATTTTACGTGAAATATAGCACCTGAGACACCTTCTCGTTTCACACAGAAAAATTTGTGGCACTCTTTGGCACGGTTGGCACGTTATAAAATAGAAATAATTTTGTGTGTGAAATTTGCAAAACATCTTCGTGGGTTCATTTCTTGTAAAGTTAGGTGATGTAAAGTAAAACTCACGGAATCTTTTCTCAGTTTTTTTTCTTCATCAGCTTCTAAATGAATTTATCGCAATAATTCCATATGAAAATGTATTTATTTTACAATTCTTTTTGCTTCTTTCGTCACACTTATGCGAAAAAAAAAGAAGAACATGCGGTCTCGTGGCAAAAAGAGGTAACTATAGAGTTGTTTTCCATGATTCTTAAATTCATTAAGAAATTGGAATTGGTAATTTTTCATTTGGAATTCTCGAGCAGGGTCAGGGTAAATTGGTATAGCTCTCTTAGAAGTACTAATTGAGAGACTTTTGCATAAGATTAATAGCCATTTAATTGGGAATTTCACTTAGCAGAAGCAGAATTGCCTTCACTTCAAAATGAAATGAATAGAGGTAATTTAGATAGAGAAGAAGAGAGTGATTGAAAATTCAGAATGGATTGATTTTGATTAACATTCTCAAGTCTAAATAACAAGTAACCATATAAATTGTTCTTTTAACAAAAAAGCAAAACACGTAGAATGAATTAAAAGTTTTCTAATTTATTTAATTTTAGGGAGAGGGAAATGTTATGCACCTCACCGCATTTTTTGCCATCCAACTCCATTAAATTTTCTTATAAATTCCCAAACAATTTTATTTTATTTGAAACACATTTCACCTTCCCTAAGAATTATTGCAATGAGCATAACGTAATTTTAAGAGCACGATGTTCTCATAAATTACCAAATAACTCCTCTAAAATATTCCTCGATTATATCACATTTTTATGAGGATTTTCATTTCATCAACCTCACGGATAAGCATCAACTAATCAATCTACACCTAATCCACACCTATTTGCACTGAATTTTCACAGACAATATCATTTTCAGTGGCATTATATGCCATCATTTTGTAATTCAAATGTGAATTCCATGACAATCTCGTGCAGATAAAGCCACCATCTGAGTAATTTATATATGAGAAAAATAAAACGAAAAATTTGTTAAATCATACGCGAAACTCTGAGGTGAAAAAAACTTCAAAAAAAAAAGTAAAACTCACTGCTTGGCCCTAAAAGTGCATGTCTTAGCGATTAATTAACTTCTCCACCAACCACAAATTCACGAAAAAAAACAACCAGACAATGAGGAACAAAAGGCGTGATGAAAAATTGCCATTTCCCCGCATTTGTTGGCAATTTTTTTTTCTTCTTGGGCACACAATGCGAGGTCAGTGACCAAATTTGGTCTTTTGGGTTTCGAGTACGACGGCTTTGGGTAATTTTTTCCCCACACCGCGATACATAATTCAATGCAAAAATGCACTATCTTGTGGCGCATAAAACCAAAACGGAGGACAGACCCCCATTGATGTATCTCTCACTCACAACCTCTAGATTGTGGCCTCTTTGCTTGCCAGAGGAGAGAATAATTGCCCATTGAGCTTCAACTGAAGCGCGAATTTTTCTCTCCATCAAGGGGGCAAATGAGGTGAGAAATTGGATTACAAACGGGTTAACACAATTATTTAATCCTTTTCAATATCAAGACATTTTCATTTGGAATCGCTCATCGACCACACCGATGAGATGTTCATTGAGATTGTATCCATTTCAGCGATGGGGACGTACTTCATCAGATTGCACGGCAAAGGGGCGGGCGGGTGTGTGGTTAGTGGTTTTGGAGAAAGGCGCAAATGAAAGAGGTGTACCCCGTGAGTAGTTGTAGTTACTTAGATGGTGCATAATAGAGTAATTTTCTGAAAGGTCTTGTGGATTTATCTCACGTTTTGGGGCCCTCAAACACGTGAAAAGGGCAAAGTTTTGCAAACTACTTCCCAATAAAGTTTAACTTCCTACTTTAAACGATTTTTCTCTTGTTGGAAACTAACTTGGAATTTTGGTGTAAGTTTGAATAAGTAGGATGCTAAGCTGTGTCCTTCCGGGACAATGGTGCAGTCAAGAAAATTGCTAAGCACCTTAAATTCTAAGAATTCAAGACGTACCGGTTTTACAAAATAAATTACTTTGCATATTTAAAAATTATATGGAAATTTTTCAAATAAGAAAATTCTCAAACGTCAGACTTTATAGAAGAAGCATAAAGGTCATACTGGAAAAAATGCCAAATGATTAATATAACTCAAATAAAAGAATAAACGCCAAATATACAAAAAAAGATACGTCAAATGTTAGAAAAGAAACGTCAAATATTGAAAAAATATTAAGCGTTAAACAAGAAACGTCAAAGGTTCAAAAAGACTTGTCAAACGTTTCAAAGAAACGTCAAAATATATACATATATAAAAAAGAAAGGTCAAACGATTGAATAAACGTCTTATGTTACAAAAATGCAAAATTTTAGAAAAAAACATCAAATCTTAGAAAAAACGTCAAACGTTAGAAAATCACAGTTTAAAAAAAAACTGCCAAACGTTAAAATTGCACAAACGAATTGCCAAAAGCTTTTAAATTAAATACAAAAGCATTCTTCATTTATCCGAACTTCTTTAAACCACTAATTATGGCTCATAACTTACGTAATGTCATTTTAACGTCATTTCGAGTCATTATCTATCTTTTTTCATGCCAAAACTAGCGCATAAAGAACTTTTAGTGAGTAATTCATCGAGATATCGCCATGGCTTCCGCCATCGCTTTATAATTTTATCAAAATTCCTCAGAAAATCGCACATATGGTGAAGAAATTTCTAGCTGTTGAATGAAATATGCAAGGTTTAGGGCAAATCTCCAGCGTGCAGCGCTCTATGTGGACCTCCGCGAAGGAGTCCATCTAAAAATATACATTTTGAGAATCTCTTTGATATGCGCTGTTGCTCTGTCATTTGATAATCTCAAGTGTGCATGAATGAATTTTGGGCGTCTGAAGGAGTTGAGAAGTGATTCAGAACAACCAGCTGCACTCCGTCGCACACATAGGCAAACAAATTGCTTGGCAAAAGGGGGAAACGCGTCTCTCGCGCTGGACTAAACTTACAATAAATTCATATTCCATTTGAGATAATCGGGGTGAATAGGGAGACGCGTTCTGACCAAATAAACACACACTTGGTGCGATGGGGGGAAGACCCCTCATCCGAAGCTCAAAAGCATCGCAGAAAGTGCTGCGGGAGAAACTCAACAAATTGGAGAGTTATGAGAAATTTTATATCTCCACATAATTTCTGCCTTCGTGTCCCGGAAAAAAAATCCTTGTGCAAGTTGAACTCCATTTGGAAACTTGTTTGCCGGTTTGTACGCGCGTCATGAGAGATTTATCGTTGGATGCTGAGGGGCTAGATGATGCACATTCATGTGGTGTGTGTTGGTTGTTTTGAATGCAATTTGAGCGGAATATGGGAAGAAAATATTCTTGGGTATACACGGCAAGGCAACCATCTCGCTGACCGGGAATGTCGTCTGTCAACGAGATGGTTTTTTTTTTGAGGATCGTGGAGGAGTCAACTGAGGTGCTTGACATTCCTCAATGCACTTTTCTTACCCTTTTTCCCCGTTTCTGTGCAATTTTGTTGCAGAATTTTCTATTTTTGAAACAAATTCCTCAAATTGAGATCAATCTGATCAATTTTACCAAAATTGGGTTGAAAATATATTTTTTGAACATAATTTAATACTTTAAGAACTGATTTTTGTAAAAAATATATTACTTTAGTTTCTCAAACAATTTTATTTTATTATTTCATTATTTTTTAATTTTTGTATATTGTGCTCTACGTCGTTTTAACTTTCTTTTTCTAGCGCTGAAGTTTTCATTCAAAAATTAAATTTCCTTTTAAAGTCTCAATTAGAGAAATAAAATTTTCCTTACAATTAGATATATTTTTCACCGCCATCTATTGGGAATTTTTTTTCTCATAAAATAGCCAACGAAAAATCCTCCTTTAGCTGTAACTTTTTTCTCCAAGTCAGAACGGCTTTTGCCATTTCACAGGCACTTTGCTTTCACCGCGCAGAACCAAAGACTTAAAAAAACTGCACGTTTTAGAAATAAAGTTAGAAGATGATCAATTACTTTTTGCACGGCACCGTGCACTAGAAGAACTGACTTTGTTAATTATTTCTCCCATTGGTGGAGTAATAAATAATTCAGAAGCACCCAGAAGACAGTTAAAGTGGTTGTTTTTTACACCATTTTATCGCCTTTTGCTGGGGCAATTTGAGTGTTTCTGGAGCAAATCAAAAATCTCCTTTCGTCATTTTATGATTCATGCTTCCGCGATTGTTGGCTCTACTTGAAAAAAAAATGTGCTCTAAGGCTAAGATTTTGTTGCGATATTTTGTCAATTTGGGTATTATTCACAATTTCTCTGCAGAAGAACTTACTTTGCATTTAAATGTTGAAGTTTATTCTGTGTGTACACGGAAATGAATGTCCAGTGAATCTTAAAATGCATTTCTTGGTTGGGTAGAGCAGCAGATCAGGGCAGAAGGGCAAGAAATTCAATGACTACTCATCCGGTTTCGTGGGTGACGATCATCTCAATTGCATTTCCCTCTATTATTTCATATTTTTCTCTTTCCTTTTCTTTCTTTAACTTGAGAACGTCTCGCGAGGAATCTTTCTGGGAGATTAACGACTGAACCCTCTATATGCGCTACGATCTCACGTGATCGTGCTTCTTAGGTTGCCTCTTGTGACCTTCCAAGGTATTCCGGTTCCATGAGTCTGTGCACGTTTTTTTCCTCTTATTTTTCCTCCTTCTCACCTCATCTTTCTTTTTTTGCTGGGGCCTTTTGAATCACCTCGGTGTGAGACAGAAATTTCTTTTTTGTCCATCATTCTCTTTGTGTCGTTCAGCTTCGCACGAATGACTTTTGTGGCGGGACGGTCATGGAGCATATGCATAATATGAGAATAATACTCCATTTCACTCTAGCTAGAGATGTTGTAGAGCATGTTACTTTATTGTTTGAAAAATGAATTTAAATCTATTTCATTCGAATTTCTACGAAATTAAAATGTGAAAAAGGCTTCAAAATATTTTACAATTTATTGTTTTTTGTTAATTTTTTAGAAACTTTGTAGTTTATGAGGAATCATTTTTTTTTAAATTAAATTCAGATGTTTTCAAAATTATTTTTAAAACGATTTCCTATGCTCAGGGAATAAAATACATTTAAGTTATTTTAACTTTGTGAAGCATATGCTTCTTAGACATTCACGTCCGGGTCATCCGCAGAGCCAAACATGAAACATTAGATTTTCCTGAAAATTAATTAATTCAATAGTTTTTTTTTCCAAAAAGAAAATACATTAAATTTATATGGAGAAGAAAGCAAAGAAGACGTTTTAATTGATAAATATTATTTCAGAGTACCCTCAAAATCTCTAAAATAAATATCACATAAAAAGAGCGAATGTTTCAATGTTTCAAACAAACGTTAATACATGATTATAATGTTTCGTGAATTTATCTTTCTACTATATCTTTTCTCTTTCCTTATTTCTTCAGAAAGTTATTTATATTCCTCTCTGCATAAAGAATTAAATAATAGAATCTCGATAAGGAAATTGAATACCCCTCACATAAATGGGTCATGTGAGAAATTTAGGGGGAATTTCTCAATATCGGATAGTGT
Organism: Lutzomyia longipalpis; assembly: GCF_024334085.1. Taxonomy (NCBI): domain Eukaryota; kingdom Metazoa; phylum Arthropoda; class Insecta; order Diptera; family Psychodidae; genus Lutzomyia; species Lutzomyia longipalpis. The sequence continues at coordinate 20,584,368 of NC_074709.1, forward strand.
GGGTGCGATAACAAAATCCACTTTGTCCACTCTATAGGCAATTGTGGTTGGTTTTGTGAATGATAAATCGCTCTGGGGCGAATTCGAAACAAGATTCGTTACGTGATAGTGGAGATTCGGTGTATTAATTGGACGAACAATCTCCATGGGATGACACCAATTTCACAGCATTGGCCACCGCGGGCATTTCACAATGCAGTATTTTGCTTCTCTTATGTGAAGGGAAGTTGCGATACGGTTGGTTCTGAATCTGCCAGGCCGATTTTTATATAAAAAAATCATTTTACACACAAGAAGCATATGCATTTTGAGTATAAAGCCTAGAAAGATTCTATACTATTAGAGTTAGGATAGTAATACTCGGACACTGTTCGATTACTTAATTACAAAGTAGTATTTTGCAAAAAAAATGTAATAAAAAATACACTTAAAGTAAGAATATTACAATTAAAATACAAAACTACCTAATTTTATTGCCTATTGTGCAACTGGTGGTGAATTACTCTAAAATTGCAGTTGTGTGAGGTAAGAGAGAAACACCATTTCTTCCTCTTTGTCAAAAAATGCATTTTGTTACACAAAAATTCTTCAGCGATGAAAGAAATAACAAATTAAAAGTGAATAAAACATTTCCGACTGTATGTTTCTGCTTGCGTATCAAAATGCTGATGGCAATATTCCCATAAAAAACAGGTGTAGAGCAGTTTTTTCAAACAAATAGCTAATGTTTGCAATAAAGTGAAAGACTTGCACTTTGTGCAATTTCACGTTCATCCACACGATGGACGGAAATCATGAAGTCTGAATTGATTAATTTGCAAGTGAGAGAATGAGTGTACTATATGGATGAATGGGTGCGAGGTGAAAAGGAAAACTCTTTTATTACCCCATTCATTTATGGAATTATCTCTGCTTCTCACTCTCTGCAATTTTGTCTTTTCTAACTTTTCCATTTTGTATTTTTTTTTATACATAGTATAGGTAGTTTTAATTCAAAGCAAAGTGTTGGGGATTCATTGATGCGGAACTTGACAAAACAATAAAACCATTTGAAGAGTTAAGCATACAAAAAATAAATTCAGAGACTAAACAACTCCTATAACAAATATATTGGGCTAAAAGGAAGACAATACGCAGAGAGACATAAAAAAATTGTAAGCTGTATAGAGTCTTTGAAAAAAAAAAAGCGGAAAAAGTGATCACTTTAGGGGAGAGTCTCCATGTGGGTAATTAAGCAATTTAAGACCGATTACTCTGCCATTATCCACTAATTAAGCCTCCTCAATTTTCAATCAATCCCATTTGAGACATCTCGCTCCTCTTTTGGCACAGCTGGTGACCTCAAAAGTCACAAAGTCCGGAGGAGAAACAAATTTTAGAGAGCCTCTGCACGCATTTATTGGTTAGTGTAGTAACCATGAACCTCATTTTTGAGAATTATTAATCGCATGTCTAATTCAATTTCTTCGCCCAATGCCACGCTTTTCTCCCATAGAAGAAAGAATAATTTAATTCTCATCAACTTTCAATTCCTGTGGGCGAAAAAATTGCCGCTTTCTGCAAAATCTCCTCATTGCTCTGCCATGATTTCCATACCAAGTGCGTATGAACTTCATGATAAATTGAACGTATTCTTTTACTTTTAATTTTTTTTTCTTGTGTGTGAAAAGTAACGAGACGTGCCGGAGACAAAGGAGAGGGCGTAAACTTCTTGGAAATTTCACAAAATTTCATTCACGTTTTGATAAATCTCTGAAAAAATAATTCAAAGGAGGGTAATCATTTCTTAAAAATTCGGTCATAAAAGCAAAGGAGTTTATTCATCGGACTATGGAAAAATTCCTCATTTACAAAACAATTTTGACCCATTTTATTTTTTGGAGAATCAAGCTTAAGAAATCAGCAGATAAACTCTTCGTTTAACACTGCCATCCATTCCATAGGAAAAGTCAGCAAAGTTTGCCAAATAAAATGTAAATAAATGTGTCACCATTTTACATTTTTGTTCCTTTGAATGTTTCTATACCTACATGTCTATACCATAGCTAGAGGCCTGAAATTTTCATAAGAGGAAAATTTTCATAGAGCCATGAATAATCTCCTTTTGAGCTCAATATTTCACTTCAAACAATTTGCAATTTTTTTTGCATTTTATCAAAGATTGTTTTACGTCATTATGTACGTTACATTCGTAAATATATTTATAGGCATATTGTCGAAAAAAAATCAATTAGGAAAAACCTCATAAAAGTTTTCATGCACACACTCTCTCTCTCTCTCCCTGAAAAATATTTGATCGATTTCCCGGAGTATTCCAATAAATGTAATGTGGTGTGTGGTTCTTGTAAATAAAACTACATTACAAAATTCTCAATCTCCTGTTATTGCATGTAAGCTAGAAATGGCTTTATTCCATCAACAACAACCCTCTTGTGTTGCAAAAATTGCACCCAAGCCCGCAGTTTGTGTCAAAATGATTTGAGGGTGTAGCAAAATAGGGGTTGAAATGTGATTGCAATGTGAAATATTTATTTAGAGACACAAGACACGATTGAAGTAAGTAAAAAGGAAAAATAAAATTCAGCGTGGGTTCAATCTAACGTTCAATGCCACGGAAGGCTAAATGAAGAATATTCTTCCCACATAAAAGCCCTTTTGGAATCATTTTCTTTATTCAGCCTCAAGTTTCAAATTCATATTCTAGACGCGATGGTTTCACGTGCATCCACGTCTTTCCATTTAATTGATTATTTATATTTCAAATATACACCAGGGTGTCATTTGACGGTGCAGAGTCGATTTATTTATTTGTTGGAAGGGAATTAAACTCTCTCTCTGGTGTAGGCCCTGAGAGACAGACAAGGTTAAAAAATGTATATAGAAGAAGAAACTGTGAGACACCCCAACCGCCACAAATGCAAACACGTCGGTTTATTTTTGAGGAATTTTCAGTGAAAATCGTGCAGAAGGTCAAATGAGGAAAATCAATGTGGGCACAACAAGGGTGCATAGAGACCACGCGACACGTGCAAAATGTACGGATGAATTTAAATAACAAACCATTACCTGTAATATGAAAGGAGTTTATTCAGGCTTGTATGAAAGATGATCCTCTATCGCAGAACAATTTTAACCCATTCCATCTTGTAGAGGATCAAAAAACATTGAAGAATCGCGAGAGAACCTCCCCAAAATCCACTGGGATCACATCGAAAAGTGCAAATAAAAATTGCAAAAAAATTCAAATATTGCGACGCCATTCGACGTTTTTTTCCCTATAAAAAATGTTTCAAAAGTTTTCTGTAGACTTGTCGCTCATTTTCTGTAGAGTTTTTTTCTAGTCAAAATAAATGTTTATTTTTTCGTTTCTGGAGTGATTTCTACATCTGAATCTGTGAAATCTTCTGCTCCTTGGAAGTCTGTGCATCTAATGATATTCTCAAAGCACTGAGAAAACAAACTAATTGCGAGTTTATTGCTGTGAATAATTTCATGAGACTTCCGGATGTCTTGACATTGCAGCCTCCTCGAGAGCGGATGCAACAAGGAGGAGGGCATAGAATCTCTGTTCACTGCCCATTGATTCAATTTCAATGCGTCGGAGCAAATCTTTCGCTTCCGGAAGCCCCAATATCTCCAGCAAAACCTCATGGGTATTCTGCAGAAAAGATCTCTGAGAGGCAAAATGAAAGTTGAGAATCACTTTTGTCAGCTCCAGGGTGTCATTGCTCTTGGGAAAGATGAATGGGAAGACGGTGATGAAGATTTTGTGGACTTGCTCAGTGTTCCAATCTCAGAAGGAGACTTTCAGGAGCAATGTCAGAAATGTCTTCCGTGCTGGTCATGATTTGCTTGATGACTCCGTCGAATGTTTCCGGATACTGACTACTAAACTGATTTCTACATCTGAATCAGGTATATTGCGCTGGATGGGATTCAACTCGGTAAGATTTGCTTAAATTCTCACTGCCAAAGAGGCCCAAAAAAATGTAAAAAGATTTGTTTTGATTTGCAAGGGGCTGGTTCTATCAACCTCCCTCAGCTTCATTTCGCAGTGGATCACCTGATTCAGATGTAGAAATCACTCCAGAAACGAAAAAATAAACATTTATTTTGACTAGAAAAAAACTCTACAGAAAATGAGCGACAAGTCTACAGAAAACTTTTGAAACATTTTTTATAGGGAAAAAAACGTCGAATGGCGTCGCAATATTTGAATTTTTTTGCAATTTTTATTTGCACTTTTCGATGTGATCCCAGTGGATTTTGGGGAGTTTCTCTCGCGATTCTTCAATGTTTTTTGATCCTCTACAAGATGGAATGGGTTAAAATTGTTCTGCGATAGAGGATCATCCTTCATACAAGCCTGAATAAACTCCTTTCATATTTGTATTTGATATTTCTATCGTCGCGGCGGCGGTGAAAATGGCTTCGCATCGACGTGCACGAGATTTCTTGGTTTGCCAAAAACAATCAAAATTAAGCTATATTTTACTTCCAATTTAGTTGATTTTTCTCCTCAGACGTCTTTAATGCGACTTTGCGCTACTTAATTGCTGGTATTGTTGATGGAGAAAATTCCAACTCAAATGAGAGCTCTCAAATCGAGAGAAATTTCCATAAAAGCATCTCAAGCGTTTTGTGATCCCCCTGAAGGTGACCTCTGAAAGTCACGACGAATTTTCTGCTTCGACGTAGCAGAAGATTGCCAAAATCCTCCCGCAACACACAAATTTCACGCCATGCTCTGGCAATTTTTCTTTTTTGCAATTTTTCAATCAAATTCCATGCGAATTGGAGCTTAAGGGGGTTTATTGCAGAAAATTTTGTTGGTGGGTGTAAATTTGCTTTTGCCGAAACACCCGCGCACACCTGGCACAAGGATGATGAGAGGCGAAGGAAATAAAAATTATCGTGCTTCTTTTTGTTGCCTCCCTGAATCGTTTGCCATTTAGATGATTAACTGAAATGGAATAAAAGACTTTGTGACACATTTTTAATAATCTGTTTATTCTGCAGTGTGCGATTTTATGGAGAAAGATCACGCAATTCACTCCTTTCGTTGCTCATTTGTAGAGTGGTGCTCCCAAAGGGGGTAATCATTCAGCAGAGGTGTGTAAAAAGATTATTTTTACATGTTTTTAGGGATTTTTTTAGTACATTGATATCCTTTTTACAAATTTTGTTATAGTTCTGAAGAAAGAGGAAAAAATCCGACAGATTTTAAATAATAAAATTGAATGGAGGAATAAGAAAATTAAGAAAAGACGGTAGAAAATTGAAACCGACGTTTTGGACTGAAAAGGTCCTTCCTCGGGGCGTAAAATATTTTGAAAAGAATACATAGCATTAAAAAAATAAAAGAAAATACAATGAAATACTCTTAAATAAATAAAATAAATGAATTTTATTATTTTTTTAATTGAAATATATAATAAACAACTATTTTTATTTGAATTTAAGGTTCTTTCTTTAAATATTTTATATTTTTTCCAAAAAGAATCTGCAGAATAAATTTTTATAAAATAAATATTCTTCTCATTTAGCACTGTCGCTGTTCCCTTTATTAGCATCTTACTGGCGAAAAAATCTCATGATTTGTGATGATTTGGGTTTATTTTCCGTTCAACCAATTCGCACCTCTTAAATATTTATTTAACTTTCAATTTTGTAAAATAAATGGTGAATTTTATGATAATTTTTGCACCACAAGTGCAAATAATTTACATATACTAAACGTCCCACAAAAAAGTGAATTCTTTTAGCATTTCTAATAAGCTGATTAGTTCTGCAAAAAACTTTCATCAATAAATCTTCAATTTATTGCGAATTTATCGATTTTCTTTCAATTTCTTTCTCCTTGCTGTGATTGTTTTTATTATTTAGGTGAAGATAAAGAAGATAAAGAGGAGAGATAGCAGCAGTCACGTTTTAGCATTTCAGACAGAGCTTTTCAATTTTTTTTTATCAAGTTCCCAAAAGAAGATAATCTTAGGTGAGAGGACGGACTTGATGATATGGTTTAAAAATTCTTTTTTTTTGTGGCTCCTTTGCAGATGAATAACTGAGGCTATCCTGGCTTGTCCTTGGAATTGTCTTTGTCATCAAGTGCATCGGCGGTGTTGCAGCTCAGCAAAGCGAATGGACGTGTGCGAGGAAGTGCTGGATCGGAAGATGGCGGCCCTGGAGCTGCACGAGGTGATAGCAAATGGCGAGGGCAGCGATAGTGGTGTGGAGTTTGTGGCTGCCAGTTCGCGGGAGATTGTACCCGAGGCTGGGGAACTTCTGCGTGTTCCCAGCAGCAACAGTGGAGGCTACGCAAGTAGTGCTGGTGGCTACGAGGACGCCACTGGGACGGTGTCCTGCAACTCCAGCATGGTGAGCTTCTGTTCGGACGACAAGAGCCTCGGGGTACCAATGCGAGGTCTCGACTGCACCAGTGAGGGTGGTGGCAGTGAGAGTTCATCCGTCTCCGGGCAACCAGTTACACGACGATCTGTGTGCAAGAAGAAGGTATCAGTGGAAGCCCTGATGCCGGCAAAGGTGGCTCTTGTGAAGAAGACTGCAGATCCGGGTGTTCTGAGGTCACGAGTTAGGGCACTGTCGGCTACACGTGCAACTGCACCAGGAAGTGCAAAGAGCACCCCATCATTAGCTACGTCTGAGCGTGCGAGATCCCGTGAAAAAGTGCCTCAACCTCTATTTTCCACCCTCACACGAACAAATTCCGTCAGGAGACCCACGCGGCTGGACACATCCACGCGGGATATCTCCTCGCCGCAGAAGTCCTCCATCAACAGAACTCCCTCACTTTCACGCGGACGAACACCCGCTGCCACACCCACAGATGACGGTCGATGGCCATCTGTGGGAAGTCGAAATGGCCCAAGTGTACCCCGAGCTGGTCGACTGTCTATCTCCACTCCAACAGCTGAGGTGGTAACTGTGAGGACACGATTGGGAAATATGGCGCTGGAGAAGAGCTCCCCGCTTGAGAAGTACGGCACCCTGCCACGGAGACGAAAAGAAACCCCGCCGGAGGAGCCAGAGAGGTCATCGCGGAGTAATTCAATGACACGAGATCTCCGAAAGAAAGCCATGTCCAGAGATTCCGCCACTAAGACCCTCCCCGCCTACCCAAAGAGCTCCTCGTGCTCCTCCTCCAAGAAAGCCAGTCCAAAGACCAAAATCTACCACGAGTCTGCCAGTCAGACAGCCATGACGTGCAAGGATGTTGAGGATGCCTTCGGCGGGTGTCCGAGGCATATTGACGTTCAAGCCCCAGAAACCGTCTCAACGGCCATTCAGTCCGATATTCGTGATAGGGAACTTGAGGCACTGGCAGAAACCATAAATAGGCTCAAGGCGGATCAGCTAAACCTCCAGAACAACCTCACAGAGCGTGCTCAGCAAATTAGCGCAATGCAGCAGGAGCTTGTGCGAGAACGCGAAGATAAGCTTGTCATTCAGAAGGAGTTGCAGAGAAATTCCGAACGAGTTCTGGCTATGCTTGAGTCCGTCCACGTGATCCCACCCGCTGAAGCGGAAAGTACAGATAGTCTTATGATACTGGAGTCGAAGCTCTCCACGGATGTGCACGTGGCGGAGCAACAGAATGCCGAGATTAATCGTCTGCGGTGGATCTGCACGACTTTGCAGCGTGACCTGGAGCATTCATTGGAGCGCGAGAGGCTTCTCATTGAGGATCGTGAAACGGTGGAGAAGGAAGCGCACGAACTGCAGGAATTCCTGCACAATGAGAAGCTCGCCCTTGTGGATGCTCTCAAGGAATGCGAGGCGGACACCAATGGGTGGCGCCAAAAGTGCCAGCAGAAGGATACGGATATTGAGAGGCTACAGGAGGAGTGTCGTCATCTAGTCAGAACAACGGAGCAAAGAAGGTAGGTTGTTGCTGCTGCGGTGTTCTCTTAGAATCCTTCGAAGGGAAATTTTGGGAATTTTGGCATTAAAAAATGGTTTGAAAGTAAAATAAAATAAAGAAATTTTCCGAATTATTTTTATTTAATGGAATAAAATTGATAGAAAAATGATTCTTTTGATATCAAATAATTTATTTTTGAAGCTTTTTTTTTGAGTTTAATAAGACACAAAAGCTCTATAAGATAGAGCTTTTGAAATAAATGTTATATCCAGTTAACAATTAATTGAGCCAACAGATGCACAATTATGATCGAATCAATCAAATTGATCAATTATTGATCAATTATTGATCAAAAATAATTATAAATCCACTGAGTCAAGTGATCAATAATTGAGCATAAATAAATCAATAATTTGATGAAGAATTTGAAGAACAATATTTTGACAAAAGTTGATCAATCTCAGATTAAATTTATTTGCTCAATAATTGGTCCTTTATGCGGACGATGCGGACCTATAATGACTCAATATTGAGTCAATTTTAACTCAATAAATTTTTAATCATGTTTATATCAATTATCAACGATATTTGTTCTTGAGTTCTTCATCAATTGGTTGATCAATTTATGCTCAATAGTTGATTCAATCACTCAATTTTTGAGCAATCATAACTCAATAAATTATTGTCAATCAATCAGATTACCGTGAGCAATAATTGTCTATCAATATGATTGATCCTCCGAGCGAATCTACATTAACTCAATATTGTGCTCAATAATTGAATAATTTTTGGCAAAATTTATTTACTAGGCCAGTAAACAATTGAATGAGCCAACAAATGCTCAATTTCGATTGAATCAATCTTAGGTCAAATCTGATTAATAATTGACCGTTTATGCGGTCTTGTATTGACTCAATATTGGGCCAATTTTTTTTCACTGAGATAACGTTTGTTAAATAAAAAAAAATTAAATTTTAGACAAGAAAATATGGGAATGCAGGCCAAGTATGGAGCTCTGGAAGCCCGGAGCAAGGAATTGATCTCACAGCAGAGTGTTGCCGTGTCAGGAGCTGCTGTTGCACTCTCAAATCTCGGATCACGTCTCGACAATCTTGTGGAGCAGCTCATTTCATCCTACAACATCTCCGAACAGGACCTCGAGGTGAGTCCCTAAACTCATTTAGATGAAAAATCTCATCTTCATCATCATTGTTTGCCCGTTGTTGAATTTGTTTTGCTTGCGGACCAAGCAGAAATGCCCAGATTTGAAGGTAATCCTTCAGATGAGTCAATGCTTGGGGCGTGCGACGTAGCAAAAAAGGGGGAGAGTGTAAGTTTTTTTTCAATCTATTAACGTTTAAAAAGATGTTTTGCGATAATGAAATTGGAAGCATTTTGATAAGAAGAGTTTCTTTTTGAATCAAATCACGCTCATGCAGAAAAAGCTGCGAGAGGTGAGTTTAATTCGTGTCGATAAGGAAATTGCCTGTTTTTATCAATGGCTCGAAACTTCTCTTGACTTGCATGTTTTCTCGCTATATTTTCCTTTTTTTTCCTACGTCCACACGGATGAATGACTCCTCGTGAATTTTGTGTTTGAATTGATTGCATGTTGGAGCTTTCTGATGCCAAAAGTTCTTTCTATCGCAATCTTCATCGTCATCCAACCTTGGTGCGATAATGAAATATATTCTCTTTCTCCGATAAAAGCCAAGGAAATTCTTTTTTTTTCTTGAAGTTAAATGTTGGTTTTTCTCGATTTTTCTTTGCAAAAAAAAGGACGTGGTGTACCACAATGAGGCGTACTCCCAGAGTGCCAGCAGTGGCGAAGGAAGTCCAGAGTTTGAGATTGTGAAGAAATTGGCGGCGAGCAACGATGATGGATCTTTGTCGCCGCAAAGAAGTCACTCATTCATTGCCGTCGTCATCAATGCCATTCGCAATGCAACAACCATCCACAGGCAGCAACCAGAAGCATCCGTTTCCGCTGCTAAAAAGGACCCGGCGGCCATTTCTATTGGTAAGTTTCTCTCAACGAGCATAAATTCCATGCGAAATGCATTTAATTTAAGATCGCGTGGGTGGAGGAAATTTTTCATTTTAATAGGAATTAGATTCATTTTAACTTGTAGTTGGGACATGCGACAGACATAAATAATTTAAATGATCCTGAAGCATGAAATTTTGTTTAAACATGCACCATGTAATTGAGACTATGTAACAAAGTTTTGATTAGATTTTATTAAAATTAGAATAAAATTAAAATTTAATTAGAACAACGAGTGTTTGTCTAATAATTTGATTTTTCTTGGCGAAATATCCGAATATTGGAATATAATCTGAATTATTTTTTCATTTTATTTAATTCTGTTTAGGTTAGAATTAAGTATTTTTTATGCTTAAATTTAGTACTTAGACTTAAATTTTTTTTCCTAATTCTGAGCCTCTCGAGCCTCTTTAGGGCTTGAATTCAAAGAAATTTTTTCAGCTTGAAATGAGTACTTTTTAGGCTCTAATTAAGTACTTTATTGGCATTAATTGGGTACCTTTTAAGCTTTAATTAATTACTATTCAGGGTTCAATTTAGTACTTTTTTAGGTTTGAATTTAGTACTTTTCTTAGGCTTGATTTTAATCCTTTTAGGCTTGAATTAATACTCTTCTTTATAGCTTTTTCTCCTCAATCTCAGGCTATTTAGGACTAAAATCTCAATATTTTGGGCTAGAATTCAGTCCGTTTTAGGCTAAAAATTAATACTTTTTAGGCTTGAAGTTATTGCTTTTTTTTTTAAGTTTTTTTTTCTTCTAATTCTAGACCTTTTAGTGACTAAAAACTAATATTTGCCGAATATTTTACTTCTTTTTACGAATCATCCAAAAATTTCCGAATATCCGATTTTTTTATTCAAATAAACGCCTCTTAGTGTAGGAATTTTATTAAAGAAAATTGCTGATTTTTCTGCAGAAGACTCTGATACAACGGAAATGCTGGACTCTGAGACGGAACCCTGCCTCATGATGGAGAATGTCCTGGAGGATGTCACGATGCCTGATTCGCATTCCCAGAATCTCGTCTCCTCTACGGGTATGGCACTATCGCAGATTGAGTGCCCCTCAGAGATGTTGAAGCACGACGATTCGCTCAATAATCTCTCCCAGGCCATTGCTAATCGGCAACAAATTGAACTTCAGACATCACGAATGAGGGATGGAAGATCCTGCCTAAGGTTTGTTTTATTATGCCTCACAGTTTCAAGAAGACGAAGAAATTAAGAGAAAATTTAATTTTCAGGCAACATTCTGGCGACAATAGCCTATCTGAGGATATCAGTGGACACGAATCCATCGCAGAAATCCCATCAATCAGTGAATTTGGACCTGCCCAAGGGCTTGTTGATCAAGTAATCCATGTGGATAATCTTGTGACGCGTCTCCTGAAGGTCCTTCGTATTGTTCAAGTTGACAACGACAACTGCATCCAACACCTAATTTCAGATAAGTTAGTAAAAAATGCAATTAATTGTTTAAAAGAAAAACTTTCCAAGATAGAAGAAAACTTCCTTTTGCCAGGAATAAATTGCAAGTGAACAAGGACGAAATGGTGGAGAAACTAAAGGAATGGGAAGGTGTAAATAGTCAGTTGCAGCGTGATATGGCGGATGCATCGCAGCAACTTTGCCAGAAGGCCACGGATTTGGCCCTCAGCAGGACTGAGCTGCAGAAGCATCGTGCGGAGATTGATGTGAGTTCTCTGCCCGTTAATTAAATTTTGCACATCGTGGTACAAAAGTTTTGTTATTTTGTGTTTATTTTGTAGAGACTGAATGAGGATATTTGCAATTTGAGCACTCTGTGTCAGAGTGGTGTGAAAATGATGACCAAGGAGGACATTTTGGCCACAATTCAGTCGTGGAAGGTGGACGGGCGTGTGCCTGAAACGGAAATTGCATCGTCCATTGTGGCAGCCTGCCAGGAAATTCCGTCCCTCAAGGAGCATCTTCTGCTCAAGGAGCGCCAACTCCTTGGTGGCTCTGGGCAAATAATCAATGAGGCCAAGAAGCAGTACGAAGCAATTGACAGGGCTCTCGAGGTTTGTACGAGGACTTTTATTTAATTTGTATCTCATTAATTTAATGATTTTGGGGGGGGGGGGGGGAAGGGAAGGTAAAGGAAATTTTGAGCCTTGTTTTTGACAATTAAATCTTTGGAAGATAAAGAATTTTTGTAGGGAAGAGTGGTATAAGGTGATCCTTTAAAATGACTTTAAATTAAAAAAAACAATTTAGACAAAAAAATCAATTAAAAGAAATATTTCTTACAGACTTTGTGTCTCTGAGGTAAGCTGAACTAGGTTTGACTTTGTTTGATAGATGAATTGAAATTTTAATTAGAATTTAGATTAAGGGTGAAATTCAATGCAATTAGGTTTTTTTTTTAAAGTTAGGCTTAAGTTTTTTTTTACTAGGCCTCTTTTAGACTAGACTTTAGTTTTCATAAGACAGACTTTTATTTTAAATTTTTTAAATAAGGCTTAAGTTTTTTTTTAAGCTATTACTGTATTTTTTTAACCATAAAATTTTTTAAGCTGGGTTTTAATTTTTCAATGTAAGATCAGGGTGAGTTAAGAGTATTGACATTGAATGCGCTCAACCGCAATTCAGCCTATTCTAAACCTTAAAAATTCTAAAAACCTTATTCTAAAAAATTGAAGTCTAGCTTAAAACGGATTAGACCAAAATTAAGTCTTAAATCAGTCCTAAGTTTTCTTAAAGCAGTCCTTATTTTTTTAAACTAGGTCTAAGCATTTAGTTACATTCTTTAAGGCTTAACACTAAAAAACGTTAACCTGACTTTAAAAACTAAAGAACTAAGATTTTTTTTAAACTAAGGAATGGATTAAGAAAGTTAGGTCTGCTTTAGAAAGTAAAGCTCCGCTTGAAAAAACTTAAACCTATGTCTAAAAACCTAAAGTCTCTCTTAAAACTAAAGTTTTTTTTTAAGAAAAAAAACTTAGACCTAGGTCTTAAAAACTAATTCCTGGCTTAAGACAACTTAGGTCTGACTTAAGAACTTTAAGGCAGATTTAGTAGTGAATTTCACCTAAGGGCTGTATTCGTTATTAGGAGTTATTTAAGCCTTGGATAATGTTAGATTTTCAAATTTATTAAATAAATTTTAGTCAAGATTTTTATTGGAATAAAATTATTTAAAAAAAAATAAAAATATTTTAAAGCTTAGATGATTTAATTTAGAACTGAATTAAAAAAATATGTTAGTTTAACTTTAAATTCAAAGAAAAACCATCATGAGATACTATAGTTAGATTAAAAGGTTAGAAAATTATCTATAAAATCTTTAAAACGATATTTTTGTACATTTTTCCCATGTTTTCTTTCTTATACCTGATGAAGAAGATATTTTCATAATGTAGTAAAAATTCTCCTCAAACTCTAATTTTTATGTTATCAAAGTCTTCATTAGCTTCTTTTCTTTTACTTTTAATTGTTTCAATTTACATCAAATTAAGTAGAAATTAAACAATTTTATCATTCAATTTTAGGCCACTTTAAGCTCATTTACTTTCTATTTTAATCCCATTTTTGTAGAGAAATTATCAAAATTATTTTTTAAATAATTTAAATAAGAAATTTTACCTTTTTTGCAGATCCTCAATGGATGCCAATCAGTTGTGGATCAATGTCCGGCACTCAGAAAGCTCCAGAGCGACCTCGAAGAGACAAACTTCAAGGCAACAGAAACCATCTCCTTATTCTCTGCCCTCCTTAGCTCTTCGGCCGCCACATCGCCGGACTTTAATGCCAATGCCAGCACAAATGGCAATCGTAGCCTGGAACTAACTGTCGATTCTACGGCATAAAGTACTCCCCCCAAACCCGTGACGTGAATCCCGAAGTTTACGTGTATTTGTGCATTTTTCTCTGTACAGATTTACTTTTCATGATTTTTTTGTTTAAGTTTTTAGTTGCACTGAGCAAGTTGACGAGAGTCTTTCGGTATCAATTATAAAAAAACGTGTGAGGTAATTTGCAGCCTATATATAGTAGGAATTTACTCAATTATAGTGTTAGTCTAGACGACAAGATTGAATTTACTAGTGGTAGGGAGAGAGCCGTTAAATTTCATTCGATAGGCGCCATAGTTGATAAGTTTTAATTTATGTTTAATCCAGAGATTTTTTTTTCATTTAAATTAATTTCTCAGTGAATAATTTTTATCATTTACCGAAGATTTGCTTTTAGATTCATACAGACATTTATTATTATTATTATTTAATTATATTCGTAAACGTAAGATGACCTCAATTGGGGGCATTTCTTATTATTATATATTATACATAATTATTATTTACGCTAGAAGAGAGCATTTTAGTCATACGCGGAGGTGGAAAATTTTCTTTCCAAGGAATTTTCCTTACCCCGCGGGATTTTTTCTTACCCCCAATTGATTTTTTTAGATGAGGAAGGTGGCACAGCTGAGGGTGAAATGAAGGGAAATTCATGATTTTCTTTGCAATTTCCCATGAAGGATGCTCATTTTTCTCAATGTCGTGCACGTTTTTCTCAATGATTTATCATCTCAGCACACACCCACAGTGGCACAGTGTGGCTGTACTACACCGCTATGACGATACTTGAGAACAAATCCGGGATTTTCATTCATTTATTGTACCAAAGTCTCACAAATCGGACGTGCAAATTGCCGCGGCGGTGAGAACTTTCGCTGTTACGCGATGATTCAAATTAAGAGATTTTACTTCCCGTGCGAACGTTGAGAAAAATGTGTGTGCACTTTGTATAGAATTGGATGATAATTTTATTCTTCTTAGGCCCCCGGGGGTGGAAAGAAATGAATTTAGAGAGAATTTATTGCTATTTCCGAGTGATGTTGCGACAAATAATAAAATTTCATCTTCCAAATCAAACTGAAATCTCTTTTCTTTCCCCATTCTGTGTGTTTAAACAACATTCTGCAGGACTTGTGTGAAGAAAGTGAAGTTGAAAAGTTTTTCCAGCAATATTGATGGAGACTTTGCAATATTATTGCTTTTAGCCATGGATTGAGACAATTGAGAGACCTTGATTTTCAACGAGACTTCCAGGTAAGTGTGATAAACATGTGGGGCTGAACTTTGGGTTTTCCGGGGATTTTGTGACATTCTCGCATTCTCGTGATGCAACTTAATAATATTTAAAGAAGATATGCGTGGCATTTTGAGGAGCTTCTTATCTCCTCAGCCCTGTGCCATGTTTTAGAATTTCAATGTGTTTTGTATGTAAATTTTCCCCATCAAACATGCACTAGCATATAGTCCAAAGACATTGATAAAGTGAATGAAAATAACTCAAATAGATAAAATTCTTAGAGAAAGTTGGAGAAATACGAAAGTTCTTTGAAAGCTGAAACACTGAATGATGAAAAGAATTTAAGTAAATATTCGTTTTATTCTAACTTGGAGAGAATTCACAACAACCCACGAGAATCTCATATCACAAAAAGCTATCAAATGGTTCTCAGGATTGTTCTTGAATAGAACGACTCAAGAGAGATAAAAAATTACTCTAAGAGCTTTCATTTGATTTTTTTTATAATAGTTTAATTAGATATTGTAGGTACTACAGAAGTAAACAAGAAAATTATCAATACAATGTCGATCAAGTAAATTGCAAATTGGTAATTTATCAGAGGTTTAGCGAGAGAAAAAAATGATCTTGTTTTGTGGAAGTATGTGTGTGGAATAGAAGTATGTAGAGTAGTATGAAAAATATGCATTGGAAATTGCATTAAAATGAAAGAAAAGAAGCTAATTAATTAGCAGCGAGATGTAGAATGTTGGTTCCTGTCAATAAAATAATTTGAAATTAAAATTAGTCTGTTAAGAATAAATTAAAATATTCAAAAATAAACTACAGAGAAAACTCTGTTGGAGTTTTTCATGCATGAGTTTAATAAGAACTCGGAAAACATATATTAGTTTTCCTTTGGGATTGAACAAATTTATTTATTTGAGAGAGCTTTAGGCAGGGTTCTAGACAAAAAGTTTGTTATAAATGTATTTCACTTAAAATTTTATCTCAAACTTTCGGATAAACCAGCAGGATTTTTTAAAATTAGGTAGGTAGGTTAAAATCTAGGGGAATCTGGGGTAAAAAATAATTTTTTTAGACAAACACTTTTCCTGAGTTTCGTGAAAATATTTGAGTTTTCCCATAACGCCTACCTTATAGCAAATTTTCTGAGCTACAATTTTGCTTTAGATGTTTTTTTTTCTATCTCAACGTGAGAAATCATTTTTAGTGCGATTTGTCCAGCATGAGCACTTGACCGCTCTGTGTTGCATATTTTAAATATTTGCACTTTAATCTCTTCTAATATTTACTTAATAGCAGTTGATAGCAATTAACTACCAATCTATTTTTAATAAATAAAACAAGTTTCAACGTCGTATAGGTCATCTACCACTACGTATGCAAAAATCATTGAATTATATTAAAGAACTTTATATTAAAAATCATTTTTAAAATTATTTTACAAAACATTAGAGTTAGTTCTATTCAATTTCATTCTCGCGAAGGCTCTTCTTCTCAGTCTCCGTGCAAATTGTTTCCGCTTCAGCACGCGTCCTCCATTCGACGCGCCAGAAAGCGAGTGTCCCGAGTGCCCCCATGGTGGCCAGAAGTGCTAGCTGGAACCGCAGACCTAGCACTGTTGAGTATGCAAACCCTGAAGCAGCTGCCAGGGATTGCATGAAACGAAATAGAGCAAAAGCAGCTGCTGACTGGGAGGCAAAAACTCCACCGAGGAGTGCAACAATCTGTGTATTGAAGCACGCATCACCTAGGCCGAGGAGGAAGGCCGCCACAAGGGCTAGAGCTGCCGATGGGGGATTCAGTAAGCTCGTAGCATCGGTTTCACCGAAAACCGCAGCATCGGGCAGATTAATTAGAATTGTTGCAAAGGCTATGGCATGAAAGATGTAGCCTCCGAAAAGGATAGCATCTCGTCTGAGTTTCGTCCCTGCTAGGCCACATGCTATGCCACCAACAACCTCACCAAGGCCAATGCATACACCTGCAAAGGAGCTCAATTTAGCCTAAAGATCCTTAGAAAAAATGATTTTCTTTTTTAAATTATTTTACCGCTCAGACCAACGAGATGTTTAGCTCCGAGGGCATTTGTGAAGCCAACAGTGGGCGAATAGACACCACTGAAGAACGACAACTCCATCCCGCTGTACAGGAAGGTGATGCTGAGAAGACCCATTTTGGGCGTGACAAGGAGCTTCATTGCTGAATGAATCTCCGCCAGTGGTCGACCAGGCTTGTGAGCTGATTTGTGCTCCGGAAGTCCAAAAAGGACAAAAACGCCCAGAAGGGCCACTACAACGAGGACACTGAAGAGCAGTGTTCGAGTGTCTACATTGATCTCCGTCTTCCCGCTGAATTCCCGCCAAACAAATGCATTTCCCAGCAACATGGAGGCCTGTAGCATTGCCCAAAAGATAGCACTGTTGCGCGATATGGTGCTACTGTTGCTGCATCGCGACAAATACACTCCCTGACCGTTCCACGTTACAGCAGCTCCAATGCCCAGAAGAGCACTCCCGGCATACAAAAGCCATGTCTGTGGCCACAGGAAGGATGCTGTGAATATGCTGAAAAAAAAGTCTTTCAATTGGTTTTGAAGGGATGGAGAAGAAGCATTGTGAATGGGAACGAAAAAATTTCTTTAAGGTTTTTGCAACACTTTCCATTACATTTAAATTATTTTTGGCATGTGTCTGTAATGAGGGGTAATGCATAATTACTAACTCTCTTGAATTTGAAGAGACTTTGGAATTCCAATTAACATTACGGATTTTTTAATGCAACTTTTCAATTTATTAAATTTAAAATTTTAAACAATTTTTACACCACAAAGAATTAGACATATTAACCCTTTCAGGTCCGCGATCAATATAGTGAGCTGATTGAACTAAAAATAATTTTTGTGGGTTCTTTTGAGCTCGAAAAAGACATTTTTAGCAAAAAATATCAACTAAAAAATTTTCGGTTTTTCGTCATTCTTCTTCCTGTGAGTTCTTGGGGATCTCCTTGTACTAATTTGGACTCAATATTTAAAAAAAAAAAACTATACAGAATGAAACATTCTCAAAATCGAGCCTTTGGGTCAGCTCATGACCCAATGGACCTGAAAGAATTAAGCTCATTAAAAATATATTTCAGATACTGATAAATTAGATTTAGATTTTTCTGAACCTCTTCACAAAAATTCTTTGAATTTTATTTAATTAAACTAAAAAAAAACCTTTACTGATATTTTCTTAACTGCTCTAATATAAGACTTTATTTAATCGTGAGATTTTATATTAAAAAAACTTGCATGTAACTGTGTAGTTCACTTAGTGCATTAATAATGAGCATAGTCTAGCCTTTGTTTTGTCGTCAATCAATAAATCAAATGGGAAAGGGAAAATCTTTGAAGAAGTTTTCTTAAGGCAATATTTCAATAAAATTTAGAAACAGATTCTAAATAGATGATTATAAATTAGGTCAAAAACTCTATAAAAACAATATTAGATTTTTTTCCGAAAAGGCTAAAAGTATTTTTCTGCAAGTTACTTCTTCTTTCAAGTAGTTTTATTAGTATTTTTATATAAATCCCCTTCACATGTTATTTCTTTCAAAAACAAGATTTTCTAGTTTAAAATCTGTAAACAAATCCAAGTTTTATTGATAAAGTTAATATGAGCAAATAAAGCGCATTTTATTGGCGCGAATTTCAAATAGAGAATGATCGTTGATCGTTGTTACATGAAGAATTCTCCGGGATTTTTTAATTTCTTCTTAAGACTCACAATGATTAAACTTTCTTTTGTTCGTTTCTTTCTCTCTTTGAGTGTTAATATAACAACATTTTTCATCACTGTCTGTACACACAGATTATCTAATAAGCATCCTCCCCCTCAAGCGTTGCACAAACACATCACAAATCAAACACACCATTTTTGAGTTTCAAATAAATTAACCCTCCTAAAGCCATATTGTTGAATAAGTTTTGAATAGTCGCGGAGGCGGTGATCATTTTTTTTAGCTTTCTCTCACATCACAAATTCATTTAAATAGGTAGAGGTACCTACCACAAAAAAAAAAAACTGCCGTGTCTATGTTGCTTTTTGCTCAATCCGCGACTAGTTCACGCGCGCAAATCAATTTACACACTTTATTGGAATTGCAAAAAAAAAGAAGAAATACTGACCAGTATGTGAGTGAACCAAGCCGCATGGCGCCCCTGGGGCCCAGCAGTGCTACAACGGAAGGTGCTAGCCAGTTGCAAATGGCGAAAGTGGCGTAGATGATGGCAAGGCTGACGTATCCATCGCCACTGAAAGTTGTATCGTCGCGCGCAATGCTGTCGATGACGACTTTCTGTCCGCGAGGAGATTTTCAACAAGAGTGATCACTTTCGGCGCGCAACGGTGACCCATTTGGTGGTACACACTCACCTCAATGTTGCCCATTGTCTGGAAGGCCGTGAAGAGTAGCATGAAGCCCAAACCCAGCACCCCCACACTCAGCACCGACTTGTCCATTTTGGCGCGAAGGCAGCTAAAAGAATTTTCTGTTCAGCGCGAAAGGCGGAAGCGTGCGCTCGCTGGTCGGCTTCTCCGCTGGAACTGGAGGTGAGAGTCTTGAACCGCGAGCAGATAAGCCTCCTCTCTCTTATCTTGTACACCACACAGTGTACTCCAAAGTCAAGGGCCGTACTGAGGTGTACCTCTCACTGATTGATTGATTTGGATGCTCTCTACGAGTTTACACAGAAGCCATTGGCCTTCTGCTGGCTTCTGTTTTGTGCGACAAGCAAAGCCATTCATCAGACATAGTGCGCAACTTAACCTACTTTAATAAAATTGTAACCTTTTGATAAAACATCGGAGAGTTTTCATCAAAAGTACTTTAATTACCCTCGTTTTTCAGTTTTTTTTAAGAGCTTTGTATTTTCCACACAACAATCTAACGCAATATCATGTGCATTGGAAATTTTTTTTTATATATAAGAAAATGAAAATTTTCTCTCAAGATAAAGAAGCAGTTTAGGATCGTTTTACGATCAATAAATAAAATAAGCTTTCGATAACGTTAGAAAGCTTTCGATATTCTAAAATTAAAGTATAGCTTATGAGCTAGGAAAAGTCTAGGATCATCATTGAGTTCTTAATATACCTTTTCAGGAAAATCAGGATCATATTTCTAGAAAATTAGGATCGTTTAGCCGAATAGAAAATTTTTCACGAACTAGAAAATAATAACTGGTGTGTTCGGAACTGTAGAAAGTTTCTTCGTCTATTAAAAGAAAATGTGTAGGAAGATGGCCTAAATCAAACTCTGTAATATTTTTTCAATAGAGAAAATGATTCATGATTAATTTGCATTATTTTAAAGCGCCGTATTCGGCGGATTTACCTCCTTTTTTTAGTAATAAAAAGACACAGATTAAGGATCGAAAACCTAACAAGTATTAAATTTAAACTTAAAAATCAAAGTTCTCAATCAAAATTAGGCTTAAAAGGTACAAATTCAAGTCGTAAAAAACTATATGGATTTTAATTCTAAATAGATTCAAATTGTGAAGAAAAACCATAAAAAAGTACTGAATTCAAGCATGAAAAGTAAGTATTAAATTATGGAATAAAAAGTTCTAATTTGAAGCCGAAAAAATAATATTCGATTTTAAAAGGACAGTATTCGGATGATTCTCAAAAAAAAAAAATTTAACAGATAAACACCTCTTGACTTAATCGGAAAATATTAGGTATTTTCAAAAGATTTTCCTTAGTCAAGGATATTTTCTTAATTTTTAAATTTCTAAAATTTCTTGAATCTTCTGTAATTTTTTGGAATCTAATTTTTCTATCTAAATATTTATCCTATTTTTTTTTACAATCGTCTATGTAAGATAATGTGGAGCTCAATTTTGTAAAGCCAGAAGAGGTCCTATTTGAATCTAATAAGCAGTGGATTAAATGCGATAATTTATTTTTCTTTATGCTATATTGCAATAACATGAGGTGGATGACATTATCCTGATTTTTTATTTGAAAAATTGCGTAAATTTCCCAATTATTTTTAATGGCGAGGTCATGAGGAGGTTGCGATGGGTCACAAATATTAGACAAATCAAAGATAAGCTTGCAATAAAAAAGAATATGAAAATTATTCAAAAGTCTTATCAGAATTGTGTGTCGATGTACTATTTTATAAACAAATCACAATAGGGGAGAGCGGGGTTAAAAAAGTCACTTAAGGGTTTAGAAAAAGCTTAAAATAGCATATTTCCTAGCTAGATAGAAGAAAATGATCTGAGAAAGAGTTATAGGGCACTAAATCTCCTAAAGAAATGGGCTATACATTTCGCTTTATCCATTTGGGAAATATGATATTTTGAGCTTTTTTTAAACCCTTAAGTGACTTTATTACCCCCGCCCCCCCTAAAGCAAAAAAATAATCTTTCTTCTACTCTTATCTGTGATTTTTTACGCAGTAAGTTACATTTTTCTACGCCTTCTGCGAGTGTTGTGCTGCTTGGGTGTATTTTTATATATATTTATCGATATGTGTGTTGTTCTCAGTTCATCGACTGGGAATGATGTTTCTTTCATGCTGCCAGCGCTACTCCCTTTGCCCCAGCATAAAACATACTGCATCCCATAAATCAACTCATACAACCCAACATGTTCAGTGTTAATTCCATGCTCAACCATGCTCTTTGGACGTATTGTGGGACATCCCAATGAAACATAAGAGTATGTTAATGTTGGTGGTGTGTCATCAAATATAACTTTCGGTGCAGCTGCCCTTTCTGCTCGTTTTTCCTGCCCAAAAATCGCATTTAATTTAATTCCAATGTCAATTTGCGTGTGAGTGGTGCATTCAAAAGTGACACCCACTGCATCATTTTCCAAATTGAGCAGGTGGAAAGTAGTAAAATGAGAAAACTCAGCGGTAAGTAAATCCAGGAGCAATATGGGGTACATTTTCTACACCATATCTCCCAATTGAATTATTAAAAATGCATTTTTCCCCCGAATTTTCCAAATATCTGCCACTTTGACGCTTTTGGGTGGTTGTGCATTGCAGAGCATTGAGTTTATTTGGCAAATATGTTGGGGATTTTGGTTTAATATGGTGGGAAGAGTGCATTAAAATAAATCACTCTCTAATGGCGGATAAATGAAATTTTCCTATATAAACTGTGTCATATGAAAAATTTCTTTCATTTCTTTCTTTACAAAAAAAAAATGTTAGTCAACACAGGTGGTGTGCAGAGAGTCCCAAAGGCACCACTTGCAAAACGCGTTGCACCACCAGCAGTTCCGGATGTCTATCGTCATTCGGGGAGTTCTTTTGGATCTGTTAGCTTTGCCTCTTGCGATGAGTTGGATGACCGTGCCTTGCCGGTGCCACCGCCGCAACTAACGCATAAAGCAGCCGTGCTGTTTCACCAACAAATGGCCCTGCAGGAGGATCAGGGTATCGATCTGACACAGTCACCTGGTCGCGATAGCCCAGGATCATCTTCCGGGAGTGCTGGAAGTGGTTCCAGGCACTCCACGGTGTCCCTCGACTCGGGCAGAGCATCGTCGTATCTCACAACATCCACCCGAGGGGCACTCTCATCACCACGATGTTCAATGTCGTCCTGTTCCATTACATCCGTCGATAGAATGGCACGCAATGATTACGATATCATCCAGGAGTGGCTTGCAGAGGTGAGCTTTTCATGCTAATTTCCCTTTATTCATGATTTGTTCTTCACAGATGTGTCTAAGAATGTTTTAAAAAATATTTTGGGAAGTTTGACTTCAAAATCTCTTAGAAAAATCATATTTTTATCAAAACTCTTAACCTTTTAGCGTCCATTGGGTCAAATGGCGATCAAAACGTGAAACATTTTATTTTCTCTAATTTAAATTAATATTTTTTGTAAGTTTTGTAAATATACATTAAAATGTAGAAGAGGCCAAAGAAGACGTTTTGACTGTGTGGACGCAAAATAGTTAAAATTACGCAAAAGAAATAAATCTGTTTGAATTTTATAAAAATTAAAATTTTTATCCTATTTTCATGCACTAAAAGTCAACAAAGAAAATTTTTTAAGCTATCGAATCATAATGGGCAAATCTGGGTTAAAAATATAATTTGTTTAAGATAAGAATTTTCTTTTAGAACTCTCTTTTGATTTTTTAAAAATTATCTAGCTAAGTATGACTACTAAACGTCCTACAGCTTTTTTCTCAATCATTTTCTTGCAAAGAAAAATTATGTAGAAGGCCAGTTTATAGATTTTTTTCTTTGAAATGCCACAGAGAATCTGAAATTCCAATCAGCATACTCAGCATACCCATATTTTCTCAATAACACCATATAATTTTCAGAATTTAATTCTGCAGTTGATGGAACATTTATTCACCAAGCAGTTCGATTAAAGAGAGATGTTTCATTGAAATATTTTTCAATTGATTTTCTTTTCAAATATTGGCATAGTGCCTAAAAGATTCTCAATAGAGGACAACGACAGCATAGAAATTTTGTGGAGGCACAATTTTACCAACTTCTCAAGAATTTTGGTTAATGGGAAATGTTAGCAGCAAACCCATTCCTTCCCATGGCTGCCACTAAACGATGCACTTCCTCTCAAGTCATGTGAAAAAGTAAATGGAGGAAGTTTATATCTTGCAATGAGTAAAAAAAAAGGGATAAAATTATGATAATAATGGAACATTTCTTATACAAGTCGTTATAATTTCAGTAGAGTGCAATAGGGGAGGGTTGGGCGATGTTAGTTTGTAGGAGAATTTTGGGGAAATATTTGATTTAATTTGGGAAATTATTCTTTGAAGCTTTATTTAAGCTAAAGTTTGGAAATCAACTTTTGGCGTAACATTAATATACGAATTTTTCAAAATATTCCAGAATCTTTCCGTTTTCTGTTCCAATTTTTGTGGGACAAAATCAACAAAATTAGCAAAAATTCAATAAAATCAATATTTTTAATCCACAAACATCGAGTTCAAAAATCACATTACCATCTCTTTTTGGCACTTTTTCAAACGCAGTGCTTCGTACAGAGCTCGAAGAACCATTTTCTTCATTGCTCTTATAAGAATTGACCTGATTAGAACATTGTGCTCTATAACTCCCATGACTCCAGACGAGCAACATAAATTATTTTATGGCAAGGATCCAACTTCAACTCGTCCCCTCTGTCGTTAAATTTTAATATTTATTAAAGCTTCGATTAGCAATAATTTTTTTGTAGCAAAATTAAATATTTAATAGAAGAAAAGGAAAATTTCACAACACTCTAGTTCATTTTCCCCTTTCTAGAGCTCGTAGAGAAAATCATTGATAAATCGTAAATTTTTATGCATTTCCTATTTCCAGTCAATTTTACCCTTTCTCCAATGATAATTGCATCGTCCATTTGAACTTGCAGATTCAATCTGAGGAATACGCACAGTGCTTTGCAGCTGCTGGCTATGACTTACCCACGGTGGCTCGTATGACCCCGGAAGATTTAACAGCAATTGGCATAAAGAATCCACACCATCGTGAACGAATTAAAGCTCACATTGATGCCCTACACTTAGCCGATGAGCTACCCAACTATGTTCCAGGTAGTATTGATGAGTGGCTACATCTGTTGCGCCTTGAGGAGTATGCGGGCCCATTGCTTGCCCAGGGCTATCAAACAGTACGCGATGTGACACAGCTCACGTGGGAGGATCTCGAGGATATTGGTATTGTTCGGTTGGGCCATCAGAAGAAGATTCTTCTAGCAATAAAACGCGTTCAGGATATCATAAGCGGCAAATGGGTCGCATCGCCAGGACAATGCATTGTAAGTTTATCTAAAAGTGAGCTTTGAAAAAAAAGACTGATTAACTTTTGAAGCATAAATTAATGTAATATACGATGTAAAATTTAACATATTGAGCATATTTTAACGTTAATTTATGCTGGATACTTTCACATTCCTTTCCTCGCAATTTTTTGGTTTAAAATTCTTCCCAAACCTTTTATGATTTTATTTGAATCTTTGGTTATTTTTACCCCAAATCAGGCCAAAATTCACCAAGAGTGTGCCAGGAATATTTATCCACGACACTGTGAAAGCACTAAACTTACAGACGACATCGTAGTTATACAGGTTTTTGTTAATTCCTTTTTTTATTTTATTTATTTTTTCATTAATTTTTCCACAAACTAAATTAAATTAAATTAAATCTCAGTGAAAAATTTGAGTAATAAAAAAATAATCTTCAAAATAGGTGAGACAGACACGCCGGAAGAGCTTGGAAAGTCTAGAAGATCCTGATGAACGTATGATGTCATCACACTTAACCTTTAACAACGTACCAGATACGCTGTACTGCCATCAAAATTCCCCCATTTATCAGATTCATCCCTATTCTAGCAAAATCGGAACCCCATTTACAAACATGGTGAGTATCAGGTGCAAAAGTTATTTGAATCTACATAATATTTTATTTTTACCAATCATTACTCATTTTCTGGTGCTTTTCCCATACAAATTCACTACTTTCCTTGTAAAATTTGCATATTTCAATTCTTAAACAGCTATTTAAAAGGTTCTATACTTTATTATTTAAATATACTGGATTATTCTACCTATCTATTCCCCTTTCTTATCTCTTATTATGTTAAAACAGAATTTAATTTTTATCTTTAAATGAAATTTGCTCACATGTGATTGGGGGCTTTGATAACTATACTAAAAAAAAAAATAAATAGATAAAGTCAATATTAAAATGCAAATAATCTTTCTTTTAGCAGCCTTGGCGTCGTTCGTATGACGATGGTGACATCACACCAACTAATGAGACAACCACGTGCGAGGAAACATCACAGGGGGGTGGTACCCTCCCCAGACACGTACGAGGTGGCGCACGAGCACGACCTGTAGCGAAAGTTGTGGCACTGAGTGGGCCTCCGCGCCAAATTGCATCCCCCGAGAAGGGTGGGAAGTTTTGGAAGAAGGAACCACCATCACCACCTCGTCGCCAAGTGCCGCAGATTGCAGCCGATATGTACATTCCGCCTCACTACCAAAATCATCTGCACTGCACCACAGTTGAGGTACACAATGTTCGCAATCAGGAAGCCAGGTATGCTGTGTTCCCCCTCCCACCCTCCACGCACCGAAATCCCCAAAAGAGGAGACATTTAGTAACAATAGATGTTTTTGTTGTGTGTGTAGATCAACAAGCAGCATCGATAGCATCGATGCTATGCCGTTTGCAAATGACAATGCAGGTACAATAAAACAGCGCCTCAGTCGTGAGGGACATCACGTCTCATTGTCATCATCATCCTCTTCGACTTCCTCCACGTCGTCTGCAAAGACTGTCGCCCACGCATTCGATGGGCCCTCACCCGAGGGCCCGCCACTCGATTCAAATGTTCTCAATGACATTGGCAATATGCTGGCAAACTTAACAGATGAGCTAGATGCTATGCTGGAAGAGGAGAAGCGCCAGGGTTTGAATGACAACGAGTAGGGGCTGCATATGGCTGCATTGTGTGGAATCCTTGGCGGCCGCAAAGACTGACTGCACGCGCAAGGGAAATTGTATCTTAAAATTAAATAAAAAAAATATGTTTATGTAATCCTCAATGAAATCTATAAATAGAAAAGCGATTCCATGGATAAAGGAAAAAAAGTAATAGTCTATAACTCGCCTATGGTATAGTCATGGGATACGTGAACTGGCATTTGATATGTACTGTAATTTAGATTTAATTGCAAAGAAAATGAACTTTGTGAAGAAAAAAAACATTAAATGAAGAAAAAAACTTTGCTTTTTACTCATCGACGATGTAATTCCCAGATGTTTGAGCATTCTTATATGGGTGAAACTGCAGATTGAGCATAAAGAACTGTTCGATGCGATTTCAGCTGCATTAATCATCACATGATCATCATCATCATTAAGTAGACACCCAGAGGGCGCATGAAAGGAAAGCCAACATATTGATAAAAATAAATTAGAAAATATAATCTATCAATATACATGTTTTGTATCAGAAAAATTCATGTTTTCCCAGAGCTTTCGACTTTGCTCAGAGCTTTCATCAAAGGCTCTGTGAGGGAGACTGAAAGTTCATAAAAACGTGAGTTTTTCTAGGTAAGATTTTTTTCACTACTCCGACGGAAAATCCTGATGTTGATAGATTGAATAGATATGTATGTCTGTACGTCGGAAAAATCATAATTCACTATTGAGCAGGTTAACATTCAAAGAACAAAATTTCAACTACTTTATTCTTCTTATTAGCTGTGATTCTTTCTTCAAAGTTTTTTATTCTTAAGGCCTCAAGCTTTTAGGGGATGATGGCTAAAATAATTCAGTTTTATTTTCTCCCTGAACTTTTCTTATTCGAATTTACATTTATGAAAATTATTGTTTAATGGAAAATTTATTTCCTACTCAATATATTTCTGAAGATTGAATATTTTGGGATATTTTTTTTTTAATTTCCTTTAAACTTTAATGATTTTCTTTAGCATTAAATTATAACTTCAATTAGCAGGGTTTTATGTATTTATTTTTAATTTATTTTTCTTATTTCAGTTAACAATTCGAGAATAAAAGCTCTCTTCAAGTTCTTCACAAAATGCATCCTAAAACTATGACAGGTGAGCACAGATTAAAATTATTCTTTAAAAAAAATGGACTTATACTTTCATTTATTCCTTAAGGAAAAGTTGAATGAAACGTGAGAAAGTAATTCCATTAACGCAAATTGAAAATTGTCATCTTGTATTTAACAAATAATCCCAGACTTATTCAGATCCCAAGAAAAAGAAGGAGATAAAGAAGTCTAAAAATATCCATTCTTTCTATGTTTATCGCCTTAATATCAATTAACATTTTTTTCATTTTTCATTTTATCAATTCTTAATTGTTTTCTTGAATAATTTCCTTAAATTTTCTTTTTAAATAAAATAGTATAGGTATGTAATCAGAAAAAAAATTGGGCTCATTAAATTACTGAAAAAAAAATATTTTTCTAAAGATAAGCAATTTTTTAATGAATATTACAAAGCAAATTTGCAACAAAATCCCTTCGTAAATCTCTTACAGTTCAATATTTATTATCTTGTTCACCTAATTAAACGTTTTGTTATGTCTAACATAGTAGCACCTATAATGTTCGAGTGGTAGGTGTATAGTAGATCTTTCACAGACCTCTTCTAATATCAATTTTCAAGGACTCCTTCCGCTCAAATATTTACGCTTTTCTTTTTTTTTTTGTAAAAGTGTCGCAAAATTGTCTCGCAATCTTCTCAGCACAATAAACAGAGTGAGTAATTGGAGTGATTTGACGGGATTATAGGGGAAAAGGTATGACGTAAGGTGTGATTAAATGATTGGAAATCATGGCGAAATATTTCTTTTGACCTACCCAAAAATAGATTTTGCAAGAAAGAAGGTTCAATTGTGACGCAGTGCGCAAATTTCCACCAGATTTAACCGCATTCAATTAATGGGCCAAAAGCGCAAATACCCAAACTGAAGCCAGAAATTATATTGCAAATGCCGTTGGCCCAAATTGCGGAGGAACCTTAATTAGCATAGTGATAGTGGGTGAGCAGTGAGCACTAATGTGGGACTAATGGTGAACCCTCCAATAAAGTTGCGACGTGATCGCGGTTCTTTTTAGCATTCGACTCCTGGCCCCATCGCGGGAGACGCGGTAATCGCCTTCTAAAGAATACTTAAGCGGTCCGAATAAATCAAAGACATTGACGTCACGACCCCATATCAATGAGAACTTTATGTCCACCTTTCCGCAATGTGCCACACAAATTTCACACTTATTTTCAAAAAACACAATCGAGCGTGAAGATAGTGTTTTGTGGTTGCGATAAGATACAATAGATGCGATGGAAGGGGCTGAAAATTACCAGAATTAAATGACGTTGGGAATATTAAGAGAAGAATTCAATTATGGATGGCGTTATATGACAAGTAATGATCAAAAAGTTCTCGAAAATTATGTGTTTGACCAATGATTGAGCATAAATTGGTAGTTTGATCAATGATTGAGCAAAAATTGATTAACCAATT
Organism: Lutzomyia longipalpis; assembly: GCF_024334085.1. Classification (NCBI taxonomy): domain Eukaryota; kingdom Metazoa; phylum Arthropoda; class Insecta; order Diptera; family Psychodidae; genus Lutzomyia; species Lutzomyia longipalpis. The sequence continues at coordinate 20,613,427 of NC_074709.1, forward strand.
TATGAAAAATTTGAAGATTACAAATTTTGTCAATCGTTGATCAGTATTCAAAAAACAATTAAGTTAAAATTGACTAAATATTGAGTCAAAGTAAGTCCACATAGTCGGCTAATTATTGATCAATCAGATTTGACCTAAAGTCACTTAATCAGATTCAATTGATTTCTCATTTATTGATCCATTCTTGATCAATTAGATCAACTTAATCATGATTGAGCACTAATTATCTCAATCAAATGTTTACCGGCCCAGTAAACAAAACAAAAAAAATTGAGTGAGACTTCGCTCAATATTTACTTAATATTGAGTCAATGTAATTTCGCATTGAGAATCAATTATTGAGCAATCAGATGGTGCTTGGTCAATAATAAATTAATCGATTGACTGTCACAATTTATTAATCAATTATTGCCCAATCATTGATCAATCTGCTTGACTCAATCATGATTGGGCACTAAATTATAACCTTTTTGCAATTTCCTACCATTCTCTTCCATTTTTACTTTGAGAAGAGTTTTCAGAGAAATTCTTTGATTTTCTTTTTTTTTCAGAGATTCATTTTAGAAGAATTTGAGAATTAATATTTGTTTCTCATCTCAAATGAACATATCTTCAAATAATTCTCTTTCTTCAAGATAATCCTCAATTTCTTTGACGCAATAAATATTCATTTATACGCCTCTCGCGATTGATATCATTTATCGCATAAAATCCACAATTAACTGGTTGAATGTATATCAATGTGTTGGATTTTTGAGTGATAAGCCTCACCTGGAATGAATTGCTGTTGATTTTTTCACACCCACTTGCTTTCTTGCAGTGCTCGCGATCGCACACGTGGTGTCAGCGTTCTTCGTGCAGGAATACACCGGCGAAAATGTTGGTGAAGATTCGTCCGAAGAAAACAACTCGACCGATTGTGATTTCCTAAGTAAGTAAAAATTAAAAAAAAATTGTTTGAAGAAGAAGAAATTAAAAAGAAAATTGTTGTTGCAGCTGTTGCACCTGAAGATCTTCCTGCAAAGGGCATAGACATGGATACGATCACGATTATTTGGTACCTTTCGACATTTGTGGCTCTCGTGGCATTCTTCGTTGTGATGGCATGCTCAGACAACTACTGTGGTCGCCCAAGGAAGCCCGAAGAGCCCCCAACGACTGCCCCACCCACCCCAGCACCATCATACCGCGAATTTGCACCACCAAGCTATGATTCGGTGATGAAGCGCTACAAGAATCGCGTCTTTATCATTCCTGTGAGTGACTCAAGTACCGATCAGGCGACACAAGTTCAGGAAGTCGTTGTTCATGCATCTGATGACACTGCCCCGGAAGTTGCTTCACAAGATGCTACAAGGCAAGAAGTTGTTGCCACCGTGGAAACTTCCCAGACACAAGTTGAGAGATTTTAGGAGTTCTCTCTGGAGCGAACCCTTAGGGCTTGCTGAGTGTGAAGAAAAATATGCCCCACCAGTACTTAATTAATCTTCTGTGGATTTGTGAGGTGTTAGCTTGCGCAAAAGTCAGTGTTTTCGGTGGTATTCTCATTATCATGACTGCGACATTTTTTTCGCGCTCTGATAAAAGGTGCGAGTGTGCAAAAAAAGCGAATGAGGAAAAACCCACAAAGTTTACTTACAAAGTGCTGTGAACTGTGACATTGGGAAATGAACTCGTAAAGTGTGAAAAAAGACGCAAATTCTCAGTGATTCTCACTTAGAAGAAAAACATTCATGAAAAGACTGAGTCTTCCCCCATTTTTCCCTTGAAAAAAAGTCCCTCTATGTGATAGTGTGTAGACTATATACGCTGTGGCAGAGCAATGAAGGGTGTAGGTCAGCGAGGTGTACCCGTACCTATGGCACAGGTGCGCTACCTTTCGATGTGCATCTGGAAGATATGCAAATTGTGCCATTTCTGCCAAGTCTCCGTGTGTCCAAGAAGAAAATGGACACAATAGGACTCTTTATACAAATTAATTTTTTTTACTATTATTTTTTGAGATCTTAAGACAAATGATTGTAGGTATTGCGAAATAAAATATATATAAAAAATTGACTTGCAAATCCCTTTTCTTATCTACCCTCTGTGATTTATTGAGGCGACTCCCCGGAAAGTCTTGGAATTAGAGCTCTGCTGGAACACAGGTGATTGTGCCATGTCTTCCTGGTGTGTGATCAACCCCGAAGGACAAGAGATCTGCTTGGGGCAGAGAGACAACAAAAACATCCACAGTCTGAACTTTACTCGATCTGATGATTTTTTTTATCAGCACTGTGAATCAGATAGTGCACGCTATGCTGATTTTAGTACTAAAGGAAAATAAAGTGACTCACAAGAAAGGAATTAAGAAAGATGAAATGCGTGGTATTGGTTAGGATATTGACTTGCCCTGTATTTAATTTTTTTTTAATTTATTCAAATAAAGCTGGAACATGAATAAAGTTTATTGGCATCATACATACATAAGCAGTCTGTAATAGATAAAAGTTTATTTTAAAGTCTACAATGAATAAAATGATAGAAATACAGAATTAAAAAAAAAATAAAGAAAATTCAATAGAAATTTTTTTTGTTATTAAATTATATTTTTGATCATATATTTAATATAAGGTCCTAATCTGCTTCTAAGAAAACCTTATTTCCAAGTTACAGGAAATTTTTGAAAATAATTATTTTTTTTTCAATTAAAAGTTCAAAGACAGCAAAGAAAATTTGCCGAGCATAATAGGAAAATTGAGGTCAAAGATTTCTTTAGTTAGAAATTGTTTTTATTCATTTTATTTATTTATTTTTATTTAAAAAAAAAAATTTACTCATTCGAAAAGTATCTTTCTAGGATTTTTCCGGTTTATAAAAATCAAAAGATTTTATGTTAATCTAGCCATAGAAAATACAAATTCTAGTTATTAAATTCTTTTATTTTCTTTTTGATTGAAATTTATTTTCATTGGATGAAAAAAATAATTTTTTATATCACTTCGAAGTTTTAAAATATTTACAAATATATTTACAAAATGATAAAAAAAAAATTAATTCCACCTTTTAACGAAATAAAAAAAAAAACAGAAAAGCTCTATGAATTTAATAAGTTTTACTTTCTCTTTGACCTCTTTTGGTCTTCATGCAATTAATAAATCATCTTTCAGTGGAAATGGAGAACAAGAGATGTTCTTTGTTGCTAAAATCCGCAAGTTGCGTCTCTAAAAATGCGCCAAAAAATTATTATTCGTTAAACTTTCCCTTTTATATGTGGGTGCTTGAGAATTTTTCCACAATTTGATACCACGAGTCTCCCCATTGCGCAATTATTCGTGAGATTATTTGCTATTTTGCGTCTTAAGATAAAAGTCAGCGCGATAATCCCAATTGATGGCAATTCGACATCACCTCTGTGCCCAATTTGTACTTTATGACCGAATATGTAGTAGAGCGACCGCGTGTGCCGTGAAAATTTGCAGATTCATCCGTGGGATTTCTTTGGAAAAAGACACAAAATTTTAAGCCGGAAACATTGAATGAAGCCACCCTGATAAGACTACCTGCGTGTGAAAATCCTCTGTCTTAGTGGGGGCTTGTGGAGATGCTTTGTGGGGATTTCTTTGAGTGTTAATCGTGTTAATTATGCAGATTTACCACAGAGCCCCTGAGAATCTTTGACCACCGGAAAAGATCCACGCAATGGCACAAGGAGACAACACTGATAAAGCTCTTCTGTGCCTTCCATTGTATGACGTCTGTTGTCTTTGAGCACCTTTGCGCGGTAGCACAGGCTATATATATAATTGGATTTCGGGAGAAAAATCATTTGATTTGCCCGGCAATTGTAGGCGAATGCTTTTGAAAATTGAGATAAATCCAGTTTTGGGTGGAAATTGCGCATTTTTATCAATTAGACCGATTAGACCGCATAGGAAAGATTGTCCATTTGTGGGAGAGCCGGGTGTTGTTGTTGCAAATCAAATGGGGCTCAAGTGTTCGCTTATTGTTCTTTTTTGCCATTGCGGGGAACATCGATAAAGGTAATCGAAAATGTAAAAACTTCCTCGTCGTGTGACATTGACGAGATAATATTTTTGAGCAATCTTAATTGATTCACCTTCTTCCCTCTTAAGTATTTTTTCTTCAACATTTTTGATGGAATTGTCTGCAAGTTCGGATAATGATGGGACTTCCCTAAGCTTTCTGCTTTTACTACTTAAAACAGTCTTATCGTGAAATTCAACTTGAGACAACTAACGGCAATCACGGAGACACGTAGAGTTTTTCTTGTTATTTTCGGGTAGCTTTCAATGGGTCTAAGAAGTGGAAATGATAGCAAATTATTTTTACCAACGTCGGAACAATTCCTACCACATAAACATACCAATTAAACAATGATGCGATATGGAAGAGAGCCTCCGTAGGGGTTTGGCAATGAACTCACCGCGATAGTCAGGTGAGAAAGTGCGAGGAGCAACAGAGTAAGGTGGGTATTGTTGTGCAATTTGGGACAAAATTTACGGCACATTTTCCTGTTCACGGAACAAAGTGTAATGCTGGTGACGATGATGGAGAAACTTTAGGTCTCCGCCATGACTCAAGGTGCCCATTGTCGTCAACCCGCAGGCATTCCCCACATCTTTATCTTCCAAGGGGGGCACAATGGTAGCATTGATAGGACACATTGGCTTGTTTTTTCTTCTTCTTCATCCAACGCCACGAGTAAACATTAAGATATCATGCTGCTCATTTGGCTGCTGGTGGAGGCTTTCTGGGGAGATTCACATGCTGCGTGACAATCACGGATCACGCTGTGTCTGTGGCTGTTGAAAGCATTGGGGAGAGCATGTCGCAAAAATGGTAACATTACTTCCATTTGAGATGATTGCCTTGTGTTTGCAGTGAGCTACAGGGAGGATTAGGTTGTCTTTTCATTTGGATTAAAGGAGGGATTTTGTATTAAAGCTTAGTTGTAAATAGATGAGAAGTTGTCCTCATTTCTTGAAGTTTAATTTCATACTGAATAAAAAACATTAAATACCTGATTTAAAAAAAATCAGACAATTTTCAAGATTTAAAATAAACCAGTAAGAAATTAAAAAGAGTTTTATTCATTTTCTTGTAGAAATCTCTCCAGAAATCTAAAGTAAAAAACATTTTTTTTTTCAAAATATTGTCATTAAACAGACCTCGGAAAAACAAAATTTTTTAAATTCAGACTGCGGTAGGAAAAGCTTGAAAACCTCTAAAAATGTTTTTTATTAAATTGTGGAAAATCGCATTTTTTTGCAATTAAAATCATGAACGCAGCTTTGGCGTTAATCTTTCATGTATTTAAAGAGACAGAAAACATAATGATGACGTCATTGTTTGCATTTTTGGCAAATTTTTGGTGGATTTTCCCAGCTGATCCCAGTGGAAAATGTGAAGTTTCTTTGTAGATTTTTTATATTTTTTTCTCTACAAGATTGTGAGCATTTTGATTGTTTCCTCGAATGAGGAATAATATCATACAAAAACGAGTAACCTCCTTTAAAATTTACTTTTCTTCTGCAGTGCAGAAGCTGAAAAATTATTCTCGATGCTCTGAATTATTTATTCATTTTATTTTATTATTATTTCCTCATTATTTGCTAGCAATCAATTTTCAATTTATTTTTTAGTTTTTTTTTAAATGAATACTTTATTGATCAAATTAATTAGAAATCAATTAAAATTGAGCTATATCTTAACCGATTTAATGGTTTTCAGAGGATTTCTCGAACTAATTGCTGATTTTCTGGAATTTGTAGATTATTCTTCGTTTTAATCGCCCACTGAATTTCATCTTAATCCCCACAATCTTTAAATCTGAGAATTATGCGAGAAATCTTCATAATTTTTTGTGTCATTAGAGTTGTTCTTTTTTCGCTCATGATGGTAATTTTGTGGGAGGCGATGAAGAAATAAAAATTCTACAGCCTCATTTCAGTTTCTTCTACTTACATGCGGAAGTTTTGAGCTAAAACTTGGTCAGGAGGAAATTTTATATAAATGGTCTGACAATGAATTTGTGTCATGATTTCATTCTTTTGCAACTTGAGTCATGGCGAATAAAAACATTTAATTGGATAATCTGCGAGAGTTGAAGCTAAAGTTGAAGACGTGACTTCACTTGAACTTTCTTAGTACGGTTTTGCGTGTATAATTTTCGACTTTGCTGCGTGCTTTATCTTCAAGAACAGCAGCTGTTTGGCAGTTTGTTTTCTCTATATCCGGCCTAATGAGAAACTGTACCATCAAAAATGGATATATTTTCAAGCTTCTATCTCAATTGACTTAACTGTTATCGCACTGAAGAAAGAACTTCTTCGCTTCTTTTATGCTGTCTGGCTGTTCCTTTATTTACAACCATCACCAAGAGGGAAAATCAACTGTATAAATAAGAACTCAATAGAGAATACAAAACATTGGGAAATTTTATCTTCGCGATGCTATGCTATGAATAAAGTTTTCATCTCTCATTCCGCAAACTTCCGCGACTTCCGAGTTATTAGCACAAAAGATATATAATCTGAATAAAGAAAAAAATGTGTTTGGCTCCTTTTGCTTTTCCTTTGTGTGGATATGTTGTCGAACGATTTTCTGCGGCGACGAAGCCATTTAATTAATTTGAGTTAAGTGTAAATAAAACGGCGTGCCTTTGAGGTAATTCAATTAGATACCCATAAAATGGCAATTTTGGTGTATTTTCTGCATCTTTTTCTTCCTATAAAACTCCCCAACTGTACACATGGTGTAGCAATTTCAATGATTTTGACCTCCATGGACAGCTAATCAAATTTGCCATCGCGATGTGGGCTTGTCTCCAATGCCTGGGCCGCTAAGTAAGCACTCCAATCTCCCTCTGCCAAAAGCTCAATGACTCCACATTTCTGCGTGTTCTCAATGAACTTTCATATATTACACCATTATTTAGCATTCCCCATATCAGCATTTTGTGCAAGAATTTCGAGAATTTTTCATTAAACCTCCACGCCGTGCGCGTCATCGCGTAGACAGTCGTCACCCATGTCCATCGCGCGTACCATTTACCACGATAGAGCAATAGTTTGGCAGCACTGTGGAGACTAACATCAACCGTCTATGGTAGTTTTCAGCGGAGATGCCAATTTGCGAGATGCGACTCCGTGGCCAAAATCGAGCCGAAAGTCTGGGGTGTTTGTGGATGCGAAAAAAAACTTTCCGCATGTTAGCATCGCTGGCGCGGGAAAGAGAATAGTGATTCGCTGAATAGAGAATAAAGAAGAGAGGAAGCAAGTTTTCGTGAAATTTTCCACAATGGAAATTTTGGGAGGGAATTCTAAAGAATCAAAAAGAAGTCTATGATGTCTCTGAAACAAGGAATAATTTTTTTTAATTTTAATGCTCTATCGTCTCCATCGTGAAAATGTTGCAAGAAGTGATATAATTTCAAATAATTAAAAAAAGAACGTTTAGGATTTTTTTCTTTTTTCTGAAAAAACTTTTGCTTGAGTTAATTTAACTTAATTCCTTCCAAATTTTTACTAATTAAATTTGTTTTTTGTTTGATTTTGAATTGAAATTCTTTTGTTCAAAATTATAAAGAGTTTTGTGCATAGTGTCCTTTCTATTACCGGATTATGTGCATAATTCGATGACTTAAAACTCATAATTCGAAAAAAAAGAACTAGAACTTACCTAAGAATGTAAATAGATCGAAGGAACATCAACTAATTAATCATTAGAACTACAAAAAAGGATTTTATGCACAAAATATATAGTAGAGACTACCTTTAAAAGGAGCTTATTCAAGCTTATATGGGTGTGAATTTCTTTTGAGGAAACATTTTTATCATGCACTATCTACTTGAATATAATTATAATTTTTCCTTTCAAAATGATACCTATAAAATAATAAAAATTTGTATCTTTGGATAAGAAATTAAGTAATAATTTTTCTTTAAGACTTCAACATTAAAAAACTTTATTAAAAGATAAGAAATAAAGGAAAAACTATCAAAAGAAAAAAAATTCAATTTCGGAAACTTTGGATGAAACTTTCGCAAAATTTCACCTCTTGACGACACCCAAGAGCTATTCGGGGGGCAATGAGGCGACAGAGGAGCGGGAGAGACTTGTGGGGAGCCGGATTGCTGGAGACGATGCGAGAGAGTGAGGCACTCCAGCGGGTCAGTCAGTTTCAGCGTTCTCGCCCGAGTGGCCGCCGTGGCGTCTCACGGAATTGAGTCTCATCGGAAATTGAGTGTAGTTCCAAAAAGAAAAAAATTAATTTCTTCGTCTTTTCGCGCTTTTCTGTGCACCATCTCCTGAGCTGTTTTCGCACCAAAAAATTGATTTGCATACAAACGATTTTTTTTACTCACAAAAGGTACAACTTTCGCGAAGTCCATAACACCCAAAACTGTGCCTGTGTGCTTTTTTTCCATATAGCTCATATTTTTCCTACATATGTGTGCAAAGAATTGAGTGGCGATTGACAACGCCTCGTGGGTTTTATCTCGCAAGACTATTTTTTTTTCACCTAACAAAGTGAAGAACTACAGCAAATATTTGATTTTCACGGTACACTATTGCCCATGTGTTCAGCTAGAGGCACACAGTGGTTGTCAAATAGCAATTCCTGGGGAATATTTTTGCAGTGTTGCTGACGAGTGTCTAAGAGGAGGAAGATCAAAACGTGTAACGTCTTAGCTGTTAACATTACAAAGAAAGGTGGTTGAGGAAAAAGTGAATTAAAAAAGATTGTGATCTGTGTTGTGGACGAAAAAACCTTTAACAAAAAAAGTGCAGCAATTCCAGCAATGAAAATATAAATGACACAGAAACCACCAAGAGAATGTTGGTCGTGCACTGGTCTATATTCACATTGACTCTCCAATTGACTTACTGTGCGTCCATTCATTCACGTAAGTTGCCCATACCGAAAAAAATCCACTTTTCCCCCCTTAAAGGTCACATCAGGAGGGAATGCATCGCAGATGGTCGTAGAATTTCCACACACCAAAAATAGTCGAAAAGTTGATTTTTCTCATTAAATGTATTAAATTGCCGCATGGTTGCAACAGATTAGTCACTCGCGATTTGAGGAGTTAGGCAAACAAGCTTCGTATGTGACGGTAAAATGGGCGTAGAAAATTCTTCTGTACGCTCCCAGCTTTGGAGGTTGCAGCTGAATCGTGTCGAATGGGGTATACAAAGAGATATTGCAGAGATTGTCAATGTTGCTAATTAATGAGTGCGGTTGGTGTAATTATATTTAAATTATATCTACCATCGGTGTGCAAGATTTCAGAGAGATATTAAAGTAAAAGGATGCTGCACTATTCATTATTTTTCAAAAGCTCTGAGTGAGCTTTGATTTAAGAAGCTCTGATATGTGTAAATTATAGCACCAGGGTTGACTACCTTTTAGTCATTTAATACTCATTGAAATCAAGATTAAAATAGATTTTAGAGGAAGGATAATTATTTGTAGCAAATTGTTTGTATTCATCAGATCTATCGAGTTCTTGGGTGAATGAATGGAAAACGTTCATTGTAATCTGGTTTGATGGCCTTAGGTGGGAAAATAGAAAATTTTCATCGGATATTTTGTGGTTTACTTTATAAAATTCAATGGTATTGTCTGATTAAGGGGACTGAGAGTTTATTAATCAAAGTTTTTTTTTATTTTATTTATTTTCTATTGTAAGATAAAATAAATTAAAGTTTCTTTCACTTTTAACCGTAAAATGACTCTTCCAAGTTTCCATAAGTATATTGTGAAAATATCGATGATTTTCTTTGTGAATAAAATGAAAAATTGTAATTAATTTTAAAACCTCTAAAAATACCAAGAAAAATACTAATAATCTTTAATAAGTTATTCTTTCTAATTCAAAACCATTTTGATCCAATAAATTTTCCCTAAAAAAATCTTTTCATACTAAAAATGAAATTCCAAGAAAATACTGCGAAGACGTTGAGTTCAGTACGTGTACAAAATAGGCGTAATAAAGTGTGGAAGCAAGATGTTTTGCGGTGTGCTTGATGAAAGGGTGCAACTGAGGCAGGCAGGTGAATAACCTTTTGGCACTCTTGTGTATTCCGCTAGAGACCTGCATGACTCTCGAGTTGGCTGATTTTCTTTCACATCGCAGATGCGAAGAGATGGGTGCTAAAAATAGCCATGGATTGGATTGTAACTGGAAACTCGCGATGCCTTTTTTTTGTGTGTGCTGCTCACACCGCGCTCTGTCTCACAACTTTCCACGTCAATATGCAATCGCGAATCTGGAGCTCTTTTGCACACGCCATCATAGCTTTGGGATTCTTTTCTGCATGCTGGGGGTTAGCTCGTATAGAAATCTTTTATAATGTGTTGTACATATAGCCATTCACTTCCTCAATTTCTATATTAGGTGTATGATTGGACAGAGAAATGTCGTTTGGAGTGGTATAAATAGCATCATCATCGTGAATATAATCAAACCCACTCGAGTGCTAGAGAGGAAGGTTGTTTGAGGCGTTTTGTCGTGAAATTTGTCATTTGTGTGGTGCAATGAAAAAGTAAATTTACACACAGCGGGAAATCTACCTGAAGATGTGAGATATTGTCACCACACTGAAATGCACTTGGCATTGGGCCGACCAACGCACATGGGCTCTGCATGATTGCATATTTTTTTCACTAGAGTTTATCTCAACATCTTTAGCATAATGCTTTTCTAATGGTTAAATTATTATTTTTTTGGTTAAGCTGCATCCGGTATAGAGAGGATGAATCGCACGCGCAAGAAGACAAAAAAATATATTTTCAGCTAAGTAGTTGTGACTCATTGGCAAAGACAAAATTCTGCTAATTCCAGCAAATGAGCTCTCCATGAGCTGTCTAGCTGGTCCACAGAGGACAACCAGACCATCTGTGGTGAGGACAAAAAAGACATGACTCAAATATTGACTGAAAGACAATACCATTAATGCTTTTGGAGGCTCCATCGCGCACCAAATGATTAAGTGGAAAAGCTCTCGAGAGGAGCTTTCGCGATATATGATTGATTCGAGCCCTAGAGCATGGCGCTATGGATTGGGTATTGGAGTAAACAACATGGAAAACTCGTTTTAATTGCGTCATATTTGCCGGTGTGGACCAAGAAATCATTCGCCACACATTTCTTAGAGATTTACACGAAGCTTCCAGATATTTTTTTTGTGAAAGAAAACTCCATACGACGCATGCAAATTCCATGATATTTTTCTCATCTCAAGTTTTATCGTTTGAGTAAACACGTAGCTTGGGATTTTCTCATATCTGTTCCCACGTAATTTTTCTTATTTAATTTAATTTCTTTCACTTCAAAAGAAAGAAAATCCATTTGTGAATCATGCAAAAATCACGCAGAGCAATTGCCAAAAATCCAAAAAATTTATTACACACCGCAAGTTCCTTTTAAAGACACGGGAAAGTCATCCAACGATGTTCGTCTTAATGATGATGATAAGCCGTGTTCAGCCGCGCACATTGTCGCAAAATTACAAGTTTGTAAACATAAATGTGTGATATGTAAACCGCTCTTAGAATAAATGTATTTTTTTAGGTTCATTTGTTTTAAAAATAATCAAGAAATTTAATTAAAGAATTGCCACACCAGAGGGGCTGAGACGAGGGAGGGGGGAATGTTGTATTACTCGTATGTAAACATGTTGGAAATACAGAAACAAATAAACATTGTTTGGAGTGGAATCCAAGGAGAGGCTAAATGTTCAATTTTGCAGAAACAATGGCGAGATAATGAGGAATTATAAAAAGTAATGACAACATATGATTTACCTGAGAATTGTCTCGATTTTTTTTGCCAAGTCAATTAACAGGGCAATAAAAAATAAATTAGCCGACACTCTGAACATTGAATTATTAAGGAAGTTGGGCATATATAAGTTTTTATTCCAAGATTTAATAAAAGAAGAGAAAAAAAGCTCAAAGCCTATAATTTTTTTTCTAATATTTTACAGAGAATTAATTTGTAATTATTTACTGGAAAAAATCTTTTTTTTTCAGTGTGTAAATAAGTTGGTAAACAAGTTCTAATGCAAAGCACACACAAAGAAAGTTTTATGCTTCGCTCAAAATAAATTCCATGCAATGTTATCACATTGTGGTAAACAGAGTGATATCAATATTTGAACTAAGAATGTAATTTATAGCATTTGTGTACATTTGGTTCTATTCTATAATGTAAATGGCTATTTTTGGATCGATCTAATATAAAATTTCTAACTCTGATTGATTTGCCTTGACCAATGATCTTCCAAAGGAATATTTATTAGCCCATGCGGAGAAGTCAAATCTCCGCGTGGGCTGAGAGTTTGCTGGCCAACATTGAGGTTTCTCCTGCTTTGCTCATCAGCAGTTTATGTTGTTGTTGTTTTTTTTCTTCTTGGAGGTCATGGACAATGAAAGAATTTTCGGAATGTACAATATTCATTTATTTGTGCAACTTTGCCTACGTGCAACGAGTCGCATGCAATTTATTCAGTCGCATTCAATGAGCAATCAAGGTGTTATTCGTGTATGTTGCTAACTGCGGGAGATGAGGAGTGGGATTGGTATAGACAAGGAGACAATATTGTGAGCATTAATTTGTCTATTAAAGCCCCGAAGACAACACATATCGACGACGTCATGTGGAAGCAATATTGCAAGTGATTAATTGAATTAAATATGTCGTAAACAAGGCACAAGAGATTGCGCGAGAACTCGTTCTCTCAGATTGTTTATTCGCGCTATTTTCATTTATCGGGTAATCAATAAATAAATACACATAGTATTGGACACCAAAATAGCCAATTGATTCTTCCATCCCTTCAATCAATATTGGTCCCAACCCATTGACGCCTTCCCGCATTCCCACACCGAAAAGGAAATATAATATAATTATATATTAATGTACTCACCTTTCCCAAAGGTTGGGGTAAATTTTCCATATAAAGCGAAAATTGATTAGGCCTCCATCAAATTAGAACCTTTCTTCAGGTCAAGGATAATTACAACTTTCAATTTTCTGATGAACATAAAAAGTTCTATTCTATGTAATTCTCATTTTTCTAATCCCTGATGAAAGCTCAGATAGAACCGAAAATTCACTGACGAAAAAAAATCGTCTTTTGATGCGAAAAAATGCTGAGCATAACCAAATGAAAATGTCTCAAAAATCAATGGAGCACAAGGCGCCACAGAAAGGGATATTGCAGCACATTTTCCGCTCTATGCCTGTGCTCGAGTGGAAAAACTCGCGATTTAGTGATAAAAATTTGTATATGCTAAGTCAGTTGGTAAATTTCATGCTCCAATTAGTGCCTCACAATGCGGGGTGGCGGAAGAAAGGGTCTCACACAGCGCGATAGAAGCAGCACACATAACTTCCCATAAGATACGAGAGTACATACTCGAAAATTCATCTCCCAAGTAGGCAATTATTTTGCCTCCAGCTCGACATTCATTTATCGGTCAATTGTGAATGTAAATAAGACAGTGGTATAATATTTTTGTTTCTACATGCGACAAATCGCGTAAAATAGAAGAGAGAAATAAAAAAAGTTAAGAGGTCCCCATGGCATGAACCTTCACGCGAGATGTTCTCACATTTAATCTCATAAATGTGCTACACTGAGTTTGTTGCAACTTTTCCCGAGTTAAATACAATGAAAATCTCAAGAACTTCTCAATGATGAAGAGGTGTGTCACCCAAAGGTAGTACGGAGAAGCAAAATACACAGAGCTTTTGTAGAAAAAGTTGCTGTGATAGCATTCGCTGCACCTGTGCTTTGAGAATGTGTCATGAATCATAAGAAATGTATGTAAAGTGTGGCTTTTGATTGAAGAACTTTTAGAGTTGGGAAAGTACATTGAAAGCTCTGTGCAGGTTAATTAGAAAAAAATAAGGTAGAATGTTCTAATGTGAGTCTTATCTTCTACAACTCTTCAACTTGTTCTAGAATGAGAGGAATTCTTTATTGCGTGGAAGTATTCGTGGACTATTGGGGCACTCAACGTGAGGGCATTTTAAAGATAGCAGTGTGTATTCAACCTGTGAATTAAAGGAACTTTTTATTTTTGAAGTTAAGGTCATAAAAATTGGTAAAAATATTCCTTAGGTAATTTGTTTTAAGAAGAATGGATCGACGCCAATTTTGGAGTCCCGGCTCAATTAAAAAAATTAATTAAATTAAATTTTTAACCCGAGGATTTTTATTAAAAAAATAGTCCTTGCTGAAACATGGACCAGAGTTTTTTTTCATGATAATTGATTATTTTTTTTAAATTGTTCTAATTTTGATTCAAACTATATTCTGGAAACGACTAAAAGAAACTGGTAGAACTTTAAAAAAATATGAGGCTAAAAATTAAATTTAAATTTAAAAATTAAATTCTTTCTTTTATTTTTGGGCAGATGTAATTAAAAATTGCCGCTGACTATTCTTAGAATTATCTTAAGAATATCTTAACTGCTCAATTTCTTCAAGTTCAACAGTTTTTGCTTAATTTTTATTTTAATTTTATATTTAGACAATTTAACCAGCCAAAAATTAATCGTTACGTCTACTTTTCATGTAGATAAACAAATTAAAGCCGTTGCTCGTCCAATTACGTCCCATCATTACGCAAAGTATGCAAAAAGTCTTATCAATTAAACTCCAGAACCGTAAAAGTTATTCAAAAACATTAATAAACATTTAAAAAATTCACGTTTTTGCGAAAAAAAATTATGTTGTATAACATTTTCCCCGCTCACCGAAGAAGTTAAAACAAATTCAGAGATAATTTAAAATTGGGAAAATGTGTGGCATTTTACTTTAATATATAGCTGGTTAGTGATTTAAGTTATGGTTTCGTCTTGAGTGCAGAAGTATGTGTGTATGGAGACATGCCTGACCCTGCTCCCGCGACACTGCACCTTTAGCGGATTATATCCACTTGAAACTAGATAGTGCCACACAGAGAAGTCTTCCATGTTGTTTTGCGCGGATAAAAATAACAAATCGAACGACTTGACTATCGCAATTCTTGCACAATAAAATATTACATGCAAGATCAGCTCCTAAAGCCAGACATTTTTCCCATTTATGTGTCTCTTAAATAATTTCTCTCACTCTCATTGCTCTTTTCAAAGTATAAAAATTTTTATGTAAAGTTGCTCGCCACAGTGTATATGGAGGACGAGAGCGCGCGCGCGCAACTTAAAGTCAAATGCTCGCGGGGTCATTTACAAATTGACCTCGCAATTGACATCTTATCAATTTGGCATGATAGCACGGCTCAGCGGCAGACATGCGTGTCCGTCCATTTAGTGCAATTAAATGCCAAAACGTGTACTTTAGAAGCCATAACTAAATTCAATTTGCTGCCTATGTGGATCGCGCAAAACATGATGGGAATTGACACTTTCTGTGCATAAAAGAATCGATTAGATATGCTGAGTGAGTATCAATTGCGATCAATTTGTTCGTCGTGCTGCAAAAGCATCGTCTTTTATTTTTCATTTGAAGCTATTTTCACAGAGACGCGCTAATCCACTTTACCGGTTTAACGTTCACGCGTTGTTAATTTTGAATATCAAAAGGAAAAAGTACTTCATTCGGTGAGTCATCAACGAGAATCTTGTTCAACTGGCTTCCTATATAGAGCGTCCATATACATATAATAAACTTGTGAAGGGTCCAACACTCCAAAAAATCATTTTTGGCAGTCCCCAAGGCTATCAAGTGGTACAAAAGTGCGCGAAAAGTTGCACAACAGCTGAAATTGAGGGCTTTGCAGCATATATAGAGGCATATGCATACATATAGCATAAAAGCGCCTATTTGGGAAACTATATAGGATTCGCCAGGGAGAGAGATTAATTGAGAGCAGAGTGATTGGCATGCCTCCCACGCTGAATAAAGCGCAATTCAGTGAATTTTCCATCCTAATTTGTGACACGACAATGGAGCCATTTAGTCGATTGACTCGCTTCTTGAGCCGCCTAAATTGGCTTCTTGTACTCCACTCTGTCGCTTTGGTCATTCATTAAAGTACACTGAGAAGGAACCGTGGAATGGGCACACGATACTATATACTTTACAGAGGGTTTCTTTAACAAAATCTTTGGCAAATAAAAATTTGGGAAAGCAGTCCAAGGGGAACTTTTATAGAACGGTCTTACTTGTATGGATGAATATTTGCTCCGAAACGTAACTGCAAATATATTGAAATTTTACTTTTTACAAATTTTTGTAAATATTTTAAATCTTTCAATTAAATTCGCATTATCGCATTAAAATAAAATACCTATAATTTAGCAAAGTTTTTTATTCCATGAGAATTTGTATTGTACGATCAATCGCATGCGATCACAGAACAATTAATGAGTAGTTTTTTTCATTCAACACGTGGAACCTTGAAAATCACGAAAAAGTTCAATAGATGATGCTGTGGGAATTATGTTTTGTATCGCATTGAGAAATAAAATAAATCCCCGCACAGAATGGTGGACAAAAATCAACAATGTTGTGAGCATAAAATGGTTTTTGTGTATGATTTCTGGGTGCGTCGGATTCTGCGTTAAATGCGCTCCATAAGATGACCTAAATCTCACCCCAAAGCATGTTTTTGCGTGATAAATTGCACCCTAATTCAAATATCCCCCCAAAATATTTGTCTTGTAGATGTTGAATCAGCGCCAGCAACGCCAGAGTCCATCTGCAGTGAGCTGCCGGAGACATCACTGCAGGAGGATGGGGTGGAGTCCAGCCTCACGCTGGAGCTAAAGCCCCACATGTTTCGGGGGTCGTGCAAGAGGATCTTCCTGGCGCCAGAATCTCATGGGTTCTTCGTGCGTCTCCATCGACCCGCCAATGGGAAAAAGTTCTCCTTCACAAATAAGAATCTTAGCAGTGGCCTAAAGATGCGCACGACAAATTCCACGACTGAATCGTGTCCATTAACCATTGTAAGTAGTTTTTTTCATCCTCCTAAAATCTTAACGGTCATTAATTTGTTCCTGAAATACAATTAATTTTTTTTATTTGCAAATTCTATAAAATTTTTTTTAGTTTTTTTATATAGTCTGCGAAATGCTATTAATTTGTCTTAATTACTAGCTCTATTTTAATTTGTAAAATTATCGCTGAGGTTTAATGTTTTGTTATTTTAGTGAATGGTTTAATTATCTTGAATCCCACAATGGATTTATTTTTCCCCCAAAAAAAAGTTGGAAAACAAGGAACATTCAAGACGACATTTTTTCCAAATTAATTTGCTTTATTCATCAAAATTATATAGCGCAACGATTTGATTAAATTACCAATAATGCTAAACAATTTGATGCGGCAGTATCCATTGATATTCACAAATTGATTCTCAGTACGTGAAAATGGGCTTTTAATGCATTAAAGACTGCGTTAAATTTTTATGAGATGCGCACCGCAGATTGGATATTAATACGGTTTTGGTGGTGTCCCACCCCCACCCGCTATGTATTGCATTGCATATTAGCATCAATACAGGAGAGGTTTGACTCTCTTGATCGCATTTTAATGACACCTCCGTGCCCGTATTTGGGGCCTGTGCGAAAGTTGATACGCCGCAAAAGCTACTGATTTATGGACACCCCGCGCGTCTAAATCAAACTAAAGACTGCCAATTGGGTTCATTTATTATGTATCGACCCTGACAATGAACAGAAAATCAATTAGATGCTATGCGTTGAATAATTCAAATATTCATTTTCTCAAATTCATTTCATTTTAGATCAAACAATGGATATTTTTCCAACATTTTCGTCTAAATGAAATTCAATGCCATCAGAATTAAAACTCTTTAGTAGCTTTTTGGGCGTTGCTCTACCAGAATCATCGCTTTTTGTATGCAGAAAATGTGTGTTGTTCTGAAAATAAATCAGGGAAGAAAAATAAATTATTCGATGAATAAAACTTCCTTGACTTAGATACTTCTCTAGCACTGACCTTAAAACTTGCTTTGAGGCTTAGGTCAAGATTTATTTTTGATTTTCCTTTGATTTTGTTGGCTGTGATGATTGACCTATATTTTTCAATTAGCCTAAAAGGCAAGACATTACTTTGTAAAGCATACATTGTAGAGATTGTTGGATTAAACCTGGTTTTTTTCTAAAACCAATTCTAAATTTCAGGAAAATTTTGAAATTTTGACATTTACTCGAATAGCAGATAATTCTTTCAGAAATTAAATTTAATTGATTTTGAACTTTAATGTTTAAGGGATATGGTCAAATACAATAATTTGAAAGTTTCAGGATGGGATTTCAACATGAATTTGAAACAAAAAAATATTGTCTGAATCTTCGTTAAATAGACAAATATTGGATCCTATTCTGTGTCCAAGAATTCTTTGATATTTCAAAAATTTCAAGGATTTTTTGGTCGCAGAATTAAAATTCAGTATTTCCATTTTTTAGAAAATTTTTTGTTCCTTAATGTAAAGGTATGCTTTTTACTTTTTAATTAAAAAAAAAGTATGTACTAAAACATCTTAAAGGACTTCTAATTAATCTCCCCAATATCAATTTAGGGCTTATTTTGTAACAAAAAATAATCTTAACTAGATATTTTAAAATTATATTTTCTGAATAGAAATTAATTTGAATTAATATCAATTTAACTTTATTTTCACTAAAATATTAAATTTATTTGACTGTTTTAATAAAATAACTCTTAATTTCTCTTTTAATTTGTAGTTCTTCTCAAATGATCCAAGAATCCCGCCATGGCGCATCGATCCGTGTCAGTTGGAAGCAAATGGCGGTATTGAAGAACCCGTGCGCCTCCTACAGGGACGCCTGCGAATTGTATGGCAACATGGTGGCAATATGCCCAGCTATCGCCTCCTCTTAACAGCTTTCGGCAAGGGTGAGCTGTGTAAGCAGGAGAGGAAGCACCCATGCCTCCGTGTTGGTCATGAGACACTCTTCTGCATCAGTGAGGATCTCACATGCGACGGCATCCAGCACTGTCCGTCTGGGAATGAGTACGACAGTGATGAGAGTATAGAGTTGTGCTCAGGAAACCAGAAACCCCCATTGGTGCCGCGAATGCATCTCTGGGAGCATTTTTCCATGCAAATGTTCCGGGAACTCTTTTCGCCGGATCTCACATCCACTTCAACGACTGTTGCGCCATTTTCGGAGGCGCCCGAATCGACACTTGCACCCTCTGGGACGAGAAAGAGTCTCACGCGCGGCCTTTCGCGGTACGGTCCGTGGGGTTACCTCATGCTAGGAATGCTTCTCTGCGGTGGAGCACTTCTCATCTGTGGTCTGTGGGGTAAGTTCTTCCTTTATTGGTTTCACATTTTAAATTTCAACCGTTAATTAACGTCCCAAAATTGATTACTTTCATGGGTTTTTCCTGTTTCAAAATTTCCCGACTTGAAGAAATTTTCCAAAAAAAAAAGAATTAGCGAAAAATTTCATTTCAAATTGAAATCTCACGACTGTATTCTATAAATAATTTGCAAAATTTACTCATCCATACTATTCTAATTCGCAGAGTGCTGCTGTCGTCAGACAAAACCTGCCACACCAGGGGCCAATGGGGACGGGCACACGGGGGAATCTTTCACGGATAGTCCAGCCACGGGTTCCACGCAATCCGACGTCACACCCCCAAATTACGACGAGATTGAGCCACCACCATCGTATTCAACCCTCTTCCCGGGCCTCAAAGCCACCAGCAGTGAGACCCAAACTGAAAGCAATACCCCAGCCACGGCTCCAACGGCCGTTTAGGTGTTACAACCATCTCAAACCCCGTCCCCGCAAGAAGGAGGGGGGCGCCAAGTCAGGCACACTAGGTGACGCAATTGACGCAATTCCACAACTAATTTTCTCCATTATAATTACTTTTTTTAATTAGCAACTCTAAAAATAATAACTAACTAAAAATAAATGTGATATAGATGATAAATTCGTAATGACTAAGCCGAGTAAGTTTTTTTTGTGTTAATTAAAATATTGTGTACATATTAAGGAGCTTTATTGTTACGAAAAGAAAATTAAAGAGAACAATAAATTGAAAAAAGCTTTAAGATAAAACGAAAGATGTCTTTTAACTCAAAATGTTACGTTACATCGGTGGTTTGTGTCCCAGATGGAGGGATTTTATTTTCTCTTAAGTTTGAAGATTTTGTTTGATTGAAAAATTACTTTTTTATGCAGGTAAGTAAAATTGTAAGAAAAGAAAAGAATAAAACAAAAAAGAAGAATTTCTATTTCAAAGAGTTTTTTTTTATTAAGATTTTGACCAACGAAGACCACAAAGATATTTTCAAGGGATCTCCAGAGAACTTTATTCAACTACAAAGAAATTTTAAATTCGATAAAAAGAAAAGACATTTAAAGTGATTATTCCTTTATTTTTTTGCAAGGTTTACCACAGCTTTCGATTTATTTTATGTGATATCTGAGATAATAAATAAAATTTCACAAAGATTCTTATCAAAAATTAAGTTTTTTAAATGCATTGAAAACAAAACTTTTCGTCCTGCATAAAATTACCTCAACAAAATTGTTAAAATATTTTTCTTCTGAAATTCTCTTAATTTCCAGTATAAAATACTGAATTGGTACAGTTTTTTGTTTTGTTGTATAAAAGAAAAGTTGTTTTCCCTTTAAAAGAAATTTACCTCAATAATACCATTGGTAGGATAATTACATATAGACAATAAAGGTATATGGTTTTTGTTCCAGGTGCATTTAACAATTAGTTATCAACATTTATGTCTTTTCTATGTATTTTTTCTTTTAATATAATTTACATTACGATGATTTTCTTTCATTGTTTCCCAATAAACCTTTTTTATGCTTTGAATTTTCTTTTTTTTTCTCATTATTCTTATGGGAAATTGTGGTGTATGATATTTTTTATTTTTATTTATTTTTTTACTATATAATTCTCTCTGTTAATTTACTCACAATATTTTATTGTATATAATAATGTAATGTGTGTATAATTTAATAATCATTTTATGTAGTCATATTATCGTTAGTTAATGCATTTAATGTTTTCCGTTTAAATGGGACATTACCACTAGTCAATGATCATTTAATAACATTTTTATAAAGGCGTGTGCTCTATGGTTCTCTTTGAATTTTATTTTCTATTTTAACCTTCAACCACATTTAATGTATTTTCTCCACTATATTTATTCATTTCTTTCGGGGATTTCTTATTTACACACTCACATACTGACTTTCAATGACGATTTGGATAAAATTGTTTTCTTTTAATTAATGTAGGTTAGCTAATCAAAAAATATAAAGGATGTTTTTTTTTGGTAAAGGTTATTTCTTTTAATTATGGTGATATTTAATATTTATACTTTGGTAAATTACATTGATGTCACAAATCACATTTTAAAGGTATTCCTTGTAAAATCTTTTTTTTTTCCTTAGAAATATCCTAAACTCCACGCTTTGTCTGCAGATTTAAAAAAAAAAGAGAAAACTTCCAGAAGAATTTAATTGATTTTAAATCATTTCCAAACTTTGACGTCGTGATGTAATAATTTAAGAAGACTCTAAAGTGGATTTTGTTGAAGAATTTTCTCTTTCGAAAAGTGCAGACAAAGTGACAGCCTCGGAGAAAATCCAAATCCTTAATTTCCTAAGACTTTTTTTCATCAATAAAATGTTTCTTTTTTGGTCTTTTTTTCCATCGATTTCCCTTCAAATAATGTACAACTGTCCTAATGCGCTCTTTTCTGCCCAAACTTTCCCCTCCCAAAAAGTTCACGTGTAAAATTGTCCTGTGGGAATGCTCAGCACTCGCTCACACATTTAAACATTAAATCCAGCAAGTTTTAACTACAACTATTGTATATTTTGTTTGTCAAATGTAAGTTTGCAACATAAATCTCCCAAATGGCAAAACCTCCGAAAAAAGTTTAACCACACTTGAAACTTCTCGCCAATGCCATAAATCAGCGATAAAAGTATTCAGACAGTTTTCTTATTCCTACTCCCCGCCTTCCCATATATGTGGTAACAACGGGGAGGTGGGGAAGTGCAGGGAAATGAGAAGCTTCGTACAAATATTTTTTTCTTTTTATCATATTCACATAATTTTATACATATTACAAGAGTTTTACGATATCTATTAAGGTTTTCTTTTGGACCCAACACCAAATGTGTTTTTTGTGTGTTGTCTGTGGCTAAAATGATACGTTCTAAATACGAAATTTTCTTGTTTTCTTTGTTATCCACTCTGAAATTCTGGAAATGGTACACCGGGAAAATAGATAAAATGCCTGAAAGTTGTTGTTTAATGAAAATTCTTTCGTCCACTAAAAGACAATAAAATGAATGTAATTTGAAAATAAGGAATTTTCGCCTTTTCCAAACTAAAGGTATGTACACAGTGAGGTTTCAGATGACGGGATTTTGAAGTTTGTTGAATAAAATACAGGATTTTGTTCTGATAGAACAGATAATTCAAAATCTTTCCTCTTTATGTTGTTAGAAAAATTGTATTAAAGTTTGATTCATAATATTGGTATTTTATGCAATTTTTATGCTGAATCTGAAACGAATTTAAAATTATACAAACATTGTTATCTGAAAGTTCACTGTATGTATAGTTTAAGCATATAACAAAAGAATTAAACGAGCTTTTTGGGTGGTTGATAGGAGGGAAATGCCGTTTTATGGAGCTTTCAATGTTTGTTTAATCCATGAAAAGATCTTTTTTCCATCTTCTCAGTCAAAATCTACTAAATTATAGTACGATTGTTATGTATTAAGATGAATTTTTTACAAGGCTCAGCATTAATTCGTAAGCTTTAAAATTTAAGCTACTATTTGTCTAAGCCGAAAATTCAGAGATCTTCAAGAAACTAACAATCACGCAAAAAAAAATGTTGAAAGGGGATTTTTTTAAAAGCTCGTATCATGACTATAAATTTTTATATGTAGTTGACAGGAAATTCAATATTCTGCTCCATAAATTTTATTACATTTCTTTCTGGTTTCTTCCTTAATATTCCGTTCTTATTCGAAACTAGTGTAGAGATATAAATTGTTTATTTCCCTCTTCCAATTTTTTCTTCCTATTTCAAGAATTTATATTTTTCTCAAATTATTCTATTAGAAAAACTTAAAAATAAATTCTATCCAGGAATCTTTGTATTCAGGTTAAACGATTTTCTGATTTAAAAAGAAATTAAGTTTAGAAATAAATCTTTAAAATAGATCTAAATCATAAAATGAATAAAAAGAGATTAAACGAAAAGCTTAAATGTTACCTCTGTACATAACATAATAAATTATTTCCTGAAATTCTTTTCTTAAAACGCTTTCACTTTAACTGTCTTTACCTAAGTTATTTAATTAACCAATTAGGACACAATTATTTGGTAATACGGATTGAGTTTTTCTTTAACAAAACCCAAAGAAAAGCTTCAAAGGAAAATCAGCATTTCACCCACATCAACCCCATTTGAGGAGAAACAAAAAAAAACGAAGAGAAAAAATGATAAAACGAAGAGGCGAAACTCAGATGAGGTGTCTCGATATCGTGTCATGTTAGTTAATCTTTTTTTTTTCTGGAACAGAGTGGTTTTTTAGAGATGGAATTGAAAACTATTTAGGGGCAGGAGGTGATGGTGCAAAACGGACGGTTCCGTGATTCAGAAATATTTTATAAATGTTTTTTTGTTCTCATAAGATTCGGGCGTAATTATGTCACATTTTATGTTTTCATTTATACAATGTCCATAACATTAAATTTATCCTTAATTTATATACCTTTTTTATCCCCTCCTCTCTGCCACTCTAACCCCTAAAGAGACTTTAAAATTTTAGTCTACTGAAATTCTCTTGTGAGAGAATTTATCTTCGTTAATGGCTATAATTTTTTAATGTTTTTATCTTATGTAGCTTATTATGGTATCAACTTATGACATGCTGAATGTCGACTTGTTAGCAGTGCAAATTGAGGGCTTTTATGTGATTTTTCTTCCCTTAAGAATCCATTACATTAATTATACTGAAGATGCATTTCCATATATAAACTCTTTTAGTCATTTTTTTGTATTGTAAAAATACGCTCTTACTATGTCCTATTAGTGGTTTCTGTAACATCATTAATTTTCTTTTAGTAACAACAATACTATCATTTTTCTTTTTGCATCCTGTCTCCTTCGACAGGACGTCTTGTGGGGCATTTTTTTTCGCCCACGCAGCTCTTCTGCACTCAATTTATCATCCTAATAACACTTTGAGTGGAGAAATCCGCATTGTTCATGGCAAAGCTATAATCTCAACAGGTTCGCACGTTAAATCACAATGATTTTGCTTTTGGGAGAGATTCCGGAAATTAAGTACCCAAAAGGACGCGTACAAAGTTCCCAAGACGACCGCTCAGATGGCGTCAATGTGGAAAGAGCAATGGCCGCGCTGTACTTTTCAATTTGAGCTTCTTCTTTGCACCACTACCAAAGTCAAAGCGATATAGAGGTGAAATACGCAGGCCAGTCTTTTCGGGAATAATCTTAAACTGTGCCTGCTCTTGGGTGGACATTGGCTTCACAAGTAGTGGTCGCTTTACGGACGTGAGGAAGCTATGCTCACCAAGTGGACGAATCGTACTAGGCATGAGAATTTTCTTACAAGGCTCAGGCTTTATTTGCTGTGTATGGCAGTTCAGTGGGGAGTACTTGCTTGGCTTGTAGATTGAGAAGATGTTGTTAATTAGGCTGATGGCATTGGAAGGTGGTGGGGACTGCACGTAGGCTTCTTGAGGGTAGAAATTTGTATACTTGTGGTGTGCAGGATGCATTTCAGGGTAGACTTTGTGCGTAAATTGCGGAAGTTTGTGCACCGGCGTTGGAGGTGGATAGAATGCCGGAACGTAGGGTTCGCTGTAGCCGAGATTGTTGATGTACCCCTCAGGTTGCGGGGGATCGAGTGAAGCTGATGGCGCTTTCAGAATTGGCGGTGGTGGTTCATACAGCAACAACTCCTCAGCCGTTGGTATACCCTCAACGAGACTTCCATTGTTATACCTCTCCACGTTGCTATTCTTCACCTTTGGCCTTCCTACAATGTTGGAGTTCTTGAATTGGATATCCTCCTCGGGCGATGGAGATTTATCCAACTCCTCCCAGTATTTCTCAAAATCAAAATTAAAATCATCCAGTTCGATGTCTGTAGAGCCAGATGAGCTATCATCGTACTTGCTGGGAGGTTTAACTTCGAGCATACTCTTGGTTTTCGTTCCATACCTGTAGTCGGACATGGGGTAGACATCATCATCGTAGACGGAACGTTTCGTTACCTTTGGTCTATCGCAGCAGATCAATTGTTCCATTTCGTCAACAAAACTGCTGCGACGTCGTCTATCGTTGCAGTCCACTTGAGCATCTTCATAGACGCTGCTATCATCGTTGTGGGATAGTTCTTCACCGTAGTAGTACCGTCTACTTCGTGCCTGCTTAGCAGCTAGAGCCTTTTCCCTCAGATGCCGTTTCAAGCGCCACATACCAAGTGGGAAGTCATCATCTTCGGAATCCTCAACGCGATGCAAATCATTCCTGATGTTCATTGGATTATTCCCCTTGGCTAAGCAGGATTCATTGACGCACCCATCTCTATCGCAAATTCGCATGAAGGATGGTGGGAATGATCCTGCACCTTCGACATAGGAATAGTTTCGTCGTCGGTATTGGAAGTCTTCGCGCTTCTGAGCATCTCTATGGCATTTTGGTGATGTTTGACCAACACTGAAGGAATGCGACTTAGGCACCATGGCTCGTTGCCTCTTACCACCTTCATACGATTCAGCTCCGAAGGAGTAGCTGCTTGATTTTGGATATTTGTACTCTCCATACCTCGTTGGTGTTGTTGGTTTGATTGGCATAAAGGTGAATCGATCGTCATTTCCGTTAACGTCTCTTCGTCCGTAGGCATTGCGCATCCTCCTACCACCTCCAAACTCCCTAAAATCTTCCTCTTCATCCACACTCTGATTCGAGTAGATGTTGTCCGTGTACCACGATGGATCTAGAGCTTCCTGCTTTGGGTATCGTTTCAATTTATCATGCCGCTGACTCCAGTATCGCTTGTCTGTGTTGCAGTCATACCGCATCCGTCGCTCAACGTTGTACTTGTGCTGACGCATCGCCTCGAGCTTACTCTCACGGAATCTCTCCCATTTTTCGCGGTCGCGCTCCATGCGACAATTAGCACACTTCCGGCGACTTCCGGTGTGCTGGTGTCTCTCGTAGTTTGAATTTTTATCCTTCCTGCGGCTTGAATCACATTTTTCGTTTCCATTTTTGTCCCGGTCCGGTTTAATAGGCTCTGGCTGTCACACCTCCTGAAGATACTTCACCGGACAAACGCCCTGGCGGTTCTCAGCTGAGCGCACCATCACCATTCCACCGACTTCCTCGCCGACCTGAAGGAAATTTTTATTCATGAATTTAATAGTTTTTAGAGTTACATTAATTTTTTTTTGAAATTTTTCCCTAATGCGTTTGCTTTTGTTTATCCTTAAAAGCCCTAACTAATAGTTAGAGAAATAATAGATCTGTTTGGTTTAGACTTTAAATGGATTAACTTTAATTTCTTAAAGAAAGACAAAAATTGAATAAAAATTTTTCTATTTTTTTCTTATCTTTGATAAATTTTTGTAAGAGTTTGTACTTTTTAAAATTCTATGTTGAAAATCTTCTTCAAAGTTGTGTACAAAATACCCTTTATTCTGGAACAGAGGACATTTTAGTGTTAATAAAATGTATTTTTGACCTGATCATCTCTTAAAACTTTGGCGGATTTAAAAGCTTTATTGGATATATAAACGCTGAACATTTTTTTTTGTTTCACTACAATATCCATTTTAAACTGCGAAAGTTATGAAGTTGAAAAAGAAAGTTTATACTGCTTCACAGAGAGAGAGTCTGTGAGCTTAAGGGATGAAAGTTCAGAATATAAGTAGAATAAGGAAATGGGAGGATAATGGAAATTCTTCACATTTCAACCTCACTAATCGTAATAAAAATTAAAGTTCTTTTGCGAAATGAGAAAAAGAATTTTCTCAATGAGATGAAAAAAAAAGAAGGAA